>NC_060174.1:39426501-40026501 GCF_021184085.1 Oncorhynchus gorbuscha
TGATGAAGAAAGTAAAAAGGGCAAACACCCATCTGTGTGTTTAGGATGCCAACCATGTCTCATCTTAGCGGGAGAGCACTCTGGATGGAGAGGGATGGAAGACGCTTTGACCAGTCAAGGTGTGTGCTGTTCAGTGTTGTGGATACTCTGTTATCCTGCCAGAACCAGCCCCCTTGAAGGTGACACATTGCTGTGCTCAGAGCCTCTGCCTATTTGTTTACACTTCAACATAGTTGCCTCTTCTGTCTGACACACAGACACCAGCTGAGTGACACATGAGCTTAGTGAGATGAGAGTTCGATATCATCTGATGCTGGCTGGTTGCCTTTGTTAGAGCTGATGTGTGGCATGTGGAGAGCTTCTACTGCTGCTCCTACCGTTTGTTTCTCTTTGTCTTATCCATGGAAACATCAGAGGCTGATGGAATGGATAGTCTGTATTACTGTGTTATTCAGAGATACTGTCATCCTCTATTCAAATCCACGAAACTCTATTGGCAACCTAATGATCCAACAGAACATTCAATTCATATTTTATATATCTTACTTTGATCTCTGCAAACATAGTTTGAAGAACCAGCAGTAAATACAATCAGAAAAGTGTGTAAAGAGAATTGGATATGTCACATGTAGACCTTTAAGCGTGTCAACCTTTTTACTTTTAGTAGTCATCTTTTGACAATGATCAGAAGAAGTACAAATAGTCTATTTCTGCTTGCCGCCAATTAGGGTTTGACAAATGTAACGTTGCCACTGATCTAAGTTCTAAGTATAGCCCATAACACACACACAGAACTCTCTCTGGCATTCAGCAGAGCACAGATTGGAGCACTAACAGCTTCATGTTGTTGATTGAAGAATGAGGAATGTTGGAACTGTCTAATGGGCTCAAGCAAAGAGAAGTCAGAGAGGCAAGTATACGTCAAGTATATTCCAACAAAGTCTATCCAAGTCATGCATGATTCACAGGTTTACCTAAACATAGCCATCATTCTCCAACACAACTATTTCCTTATGGTAATGAAGGGGCAGAACTGTATGCTTTCTGTATAGCCCACGTGGACAGACTACCTGTGATCCCTACCTGCTGAACATGAGTCCTTAGTCCTGGGTGGTGCTGGGTGGATTGCTGCTCTCTGCTGGCCTAGTAACTCTTTGCAGTTGCCTACTACATTTGACTGGGACCAGTTCCCACGGCACTCTGGGAACCACCTGTTCCTGTCCCCATCCCCGTCCCTGTCTCCCCAAGCTACTCAGCCTGCTTCGTAAAACCCACCACTCCTGATCCCTAGCCCAAATCCCTATCTTCCTAATACCTGCATGACTCCCTGACTAGCCCCCAGCCTCTCCCACATCCCCTCTGCTGCCTATTTGTAAGACAGTTGCTATTTGCCTGCTGTTTTGGAGCAGTTTTTCATACTCCTTGTAAAGGGTAAAGTCCCTCCAGGGTGTAATTTGGGACCTAAGTCGCACTTGGTGCCGTCCCACTGTATATGCCTGACCAGATTAATACGCCCATCAGTGGGGAACTGGAGTCGCATGCAATTCATTACAGCGGATGGCTTGGCCTGCTTTCCCCTCTCTCACACTCAACTTCTCCCTTTTTTTCCCTTGCTCTCAAGTCGCTTTCACCATTTTTTGCCAAGTCGTTAGGAGAATCGAGTATTTGGCAACTCATTTCATGCATCTTTGTTCTGCCTTTTCCAGGTGGATGGGTGACTGTGGATGATACAGAGGTCCATTGGGGGGAAAGGGAGAGAGAGAAGAGAGACAGAGAAGGTGAGATCAAACTATTTATATCAACTCTATGCAGGCTGTGTGAGTTGGCCTACAAAAGCAGTTACAAGTGGAATACATTCTACTGTATATTCTACTTCTTTCACTTAATTCTTTCAGATTTTTAAATAGATACAACAAATCCTATATGAAAGTTTAGAGTGCTAAATTTCTACAGTATTGAATCATATATATCAGGCCTAAGGGGACAATAATTCACGCTAAGGGCCCTCTCTGAAGCCCCTAATAACTCATTCCAGTCAGCAGTTATGGCCATCACTTTGACAGGGGACAAGATAGCTGTCATTCTGGCTAGGCGAGACAGGAGTGCAGGAGTAGGTACAGGAGCTGCCGCCGCTCTGCAATGCTCTAATGAGCACAGAACACATTAAATGGCGTACGCCTATTACAGTCGTCAAATCCCCCCATCCTCCTCTCCTCCTCTGCCCTACCTTGTTCATTTGCTGCTTATCACCCCTGTTGGTGTCATCTTTAATATTTCACATTTTGATTAGCATATGATCCACGGGGGGAAAAGACAAATCATTTTATTAGCGTCAATTAGAGCTATAAATGACGATTTATCTGGCTAAATTGTAATTTTACGTGTTCTCCCTCCCAGAAAACGAGAGAGAACAATGGTCTTGTACTGCATACTTTGTTGCAGGTGCATTGCAGTAATGAGCAGCAGTGGCGTAAGTTTAGTTTTAGAAGTGGGGGGGACATAAGTTGGCGGGGGGTCTGGGATCCTCACATTTTTTGGTGTATCTAAAGCTAATTTCCTGCATTTCTTCACAATCTAATGACCCATGGCCCTTCTAACAGTCTCTACTTAGAACAACAAAAAGTAAGCAAAAATGCTGATAGTCATCAAGCTAGGTAAGCGATCATTTTTAAATATGTTTAAGTAATTGATAATAGTGAACTAGATCAATGATAATTAAATAATCAATATTGATTTGCAACTTTAACCAATAGCCTAACAAATTAATAACTCTTACAAATATAATGCAAAATGACTTAACTTTTGATTGTCTTTATTATGACATCCTCTATATCAAATTTCAGCCAGCCCGAGCCACCTGGAAGCCTAACCCCGACCAGTCTTGTCAATAACTCAACTCTCTCTTCAACCCAATTTCCTTCACACTTTTTTTATGACTCAAGGGAAATGTTTGGAAAACAAAAGCTTAATTAAAACATACATTAACATACAGAAACAGTACATCCTCCATATCATAGGCCTAATTGTACTGTAGCTCTTTTTAATTGCACACAATATAGCTGGGTCACCCCGTCCTGTCCCTAGGGGTCGACGGCCCTGCATCGCCCCCAACGCAACACACCCCACTCAGCTTTAGAATCTTAGTGAAACATTGATCATTGGTTTCAGGTGTGCTAGGCCAAGGCCAAAGGGACAAGTAACAGTAAAACAGACCCCCAGGGCCAGGACTGACCAGCCCAGCAGCTAAGGATTGCCTTAATACAGTGGGGCAAAAAAAGTATTTAGTCAGCCACCAATTGTGCAAGTTCTCCCACTTAAAAAGATGAGAGAGGCCTGTAATTTTCATCATAGGTACACTTCAACTATGACAGACAAAATGAGAAAAGAAATCCAGAAAATCTAATTGTAGGATTTTTAATGAATTTTTAATGAAGTTTCTAAAACCGTTTGAATTATGTATGTGAGTATAACAGAACTTACAGGGCAGGCAATCTTCCAAACAAGTTTTGAAATCCTGAAAGTTGGGGCAACTTTGACGTCATCACCACCTCCCTTCCCAACAAGTTATGGATCTGGAAACACTTCCGACGTCTTCCACTAGATGTCCTCATTCAGTAGAAAGTGTAATGGAGCAATTGCTGTGAACTTTGACCTAATGGGAAGGAAAGTAGTTGGTGTCGCAAAAGAATACCATTTTGTTGTGGCGCGTTTGTCTTTGAGTGCTTCGGCTGTTCCAATCAGCCCCAGATGAAAACGAATGATCTGGTTGGAATGCTATTGGATATATATGATTATAACATCCTGAAGATTGATTCTGCACTTAGTTTGACCAGTTTCTTCGACCTGTAATATGTCTTTTGGAAGTTTTAGAAGTTTTCATGCAAAGTTATCCTGGACCAGAAGTCATTTTTTGGGCATGTGAGCTGAAAGTGGTAGCAAATGCTGCTACTTGGACACTAGAATTGAACATTATGAAACAAAACGATTTATTGTTGAACTAGGACTCCTTGCACTACATTCTGATGAAAGATCATCAAAGGTAATATTTATGTTGTAATTTTATATTTCTGTTGACTCCAACATGGCGCAGAAATATGGTTACGTCTGAGCGCCATCTCAGATTATTGCAATGTTAGGCTTGCTTTAAGCGGTTGCATTAAGAAACAGTGTATCTTTAATTATATGGAGAACATGTATCTTTAGTCAAAGTTTGTGATGAGTATTTCTGTTATCTGGCGTAGCTTTCTATAATTCCTCCGGATATTTTGGAGGATTTTCTGAACATGGCGTCAATGTAAACCGAGATTTATGGATATAAAATGCATATTTATCGAAAAAAAAACATAAATGTACTGTGTAACATGTCATATGACTGTCATCTGATGAAGATTTTCAAGAGGTTAGTGATAGATTTTTTTAAAATCCTGCTTTTGTGATTTATATCTTTTGCTATATCTTTTGGTTTGGTGGTTGTCTAACATAAATATATGTTGTGTTTTCGCCGTAAAACATTTAAAAAAATCTGACACACTGGGTAGATGAACAAGGTGTTTATCTTTCATTTGAGGTATTGGACTTGTTAATGTGTGGAGGTTAAATATTTCTAAAGAACATTTGTGCATTCCCTGCCGAACGGGGGGGGGGGTGGAGTTCCCATAGGGGAACCCATCGCCTCAATAGGATTTATAATAATTTCAATCTTGGAACCTTCTTGCTTTTCCAGTGTTTGCTGCACAGAGACAAAAATTCACCTCTGCTCCATCACAGACTGGTCTTCCCTGGTTGCCTGACCCTGATGGTACCCCTGTCACCATCTGATCCTGCTCAGATGAGGCATGCCAAATAATTACCTGGGTGTACATTTATATATTATCCAAGAATAGAATCAATGGTTCAATAATTGAAATTACCATTATTCCCAGACCCCAGACTGTAGCCTGCCCATCAACTCAAGATGGAACTTGATATCATTCACTAATATTGTTAATATACTGCAAAATTCACCCGAGCTCCGTAGACTGGTCTTCCAAGGTTGTCTGACACTGTAGGGACACTTGTCACCATCTGATCCTGCTGATCCGTTCCTATCAGGAATCAAGGTAAGACACAAGTGCAGACTGTGTGAAGCAACAATGTTTATTGTAACCACAGGTGCAGGCAAATGACAGGTCAAGGCAGGCAGGGGTCAATAATCCAGAGCAGACACCAAGGTACAGGATGGTAATCCAGAGGTGGAGCAAAGGTATAGGACGGCTGGCAGGCTCAGGGTCAGAGATAGGCAGTGGTCAGGCAGGCGGGTAAAGGGTCAGGACAGGCAAAGGTCAAAACATAGGAGGACGAGAAAAGAGAGACTAGGGAAAAACAGGAGCTGAGACGAAAATGCTGGTAGGCTTGAACAAACACGATGAACTGGCAACAGACAGACAGAAAACACAGGTATAAATACACAGGGGAAAATGGGGAAGAATGTGACACCTAAAGGGGGGTCGAGGCAAGCACAAGGCCAGGTGAAACAGATCAGGGTGTGACTGTGCCATTGTGAAAAGTAGGGAAATAGCTAGGGAATCTGACAAATCAATACATTGCTATATTGACTAATAAAAACTCAAATTGTGCTGAAAAAAGTCTGAATATTGGTCTTCAGTAGTTTGGCCACTGGTTTCATCGTTTGATTCAGGTTTACTGTGACTGAGAATAGAAAAATAACATAGCCACAACAGCTGTTAGATACAGACTACAGCACATGAGAGCTCTCCCCAGGTTCTGCAAATGTCTAAGACATCCTGTAACTCATATAGCCTCTCCCAGTCCTCCTTGCGTGAGTTTCCCTGGCAACAACATTTTAATACATCTACCCTCCCCCTGACAGCAGCAACCATCTTGTCAGCAATTGGTGGCCTGCAGGTAGCCTAGTGGTTAGAGTGTTGAACTAGTAATCAAAAGATTGCAAGATCAAATCCCTGAGCTGACAAGATGAACATCTCTAATTATGCCCCTGAACAAGGCAGTTAACCTACTGTTCCTAGGTCATCACTGAAAATAAAAATGTGTTCTTAACTGACCTGCCTAGTTAAATAAAGGTAAATAAAAACACTTAAAAAACTTGACCTTTCATCACAAGACCTTTCATCACAAGTATAGGGTCATAGCAAGTCCAAGCATCTTCTGTCAAGTGACTGTTTCCATCAGGCCTGCAGCAGCCTTGTGTTCTCAGAAAACCAGTTGTATTCTCAGGTGGGGTCCAGACAGGAGGAGTATGAACATAGGCGGTTTCTGCTTTTTCATAGTGTCTGAAGGGCACAACACTCAAAACAGGTGTTAACACACACACACACTCTCCTAAATACGAGACCTTACAGTTTATCATAACACAATTTATTAACCCTTTAAAAGGTATCAGGCCTTGGTTTAACCCCTTCACTAGCTAGATCTGAACTGGCTGTGGTAGCTACTAGCTAGTTAACTATCTGCTTATAGTTTATTCACCTTATTCAAGAGGGAATGAAGCATTAGCTAATGTAACATGTCAGTTACACTACTAGCTCTGGGAATAATACTTGTTTTCTGTCAAACAGCAGTTATCTTGCCAGCTAACTATCAGTTAACTAAAGATTAGCCAGTTTCCTCTCTGCTTGCTTTTACAACTAAGAGAAAAGTTTAACACACACAGACAGCAGCTGCCTCTCTTCATCTCCCATGCTGGTCCTATACTCCAGCCTTTCAGAAGCTTTGCCTTCACACAGCCTGTCCGCACGCTGTGTGGTTCATGGGGTCCAGCCTGCTGAAGCCGGAAAACAGTCTACCCGACTGCTCTGAGGCATCAGCATGGCCCTAAAGCACACTGCTGCTGTGTTTTGTATCACATTACAATGATTTTTTGTTAAAGAAAGTCATTTCAGAATGTTGGGGGGTCATGTCCTCCCTGTCCCAAGTGAAAGTTGCGCGCCTGATGTGCAGCACAAGAGAAGAGTGAATTATTCAGAATGCTTTCCCTTTCTTTGATGAATAGTGAGCTGGTATATTTGTTGAATGTCTAACTGGACGAAAAGAAGAAAGTGTGTGTGTGTGTGTGTGTGTGTGTGTGTGTGTGTGTGTGTGTGTGTGTGTGTGTGTGTGTGTGTGTGTGTGTGTGTGTGTGTGTGTGTGTATTTATGTTGTTTATGATGATGACAGGTCAGATCGCTGTTTTGAAAGTACCAATGATTTTAAATTAGTTTAGGTTGGCAGACTGGTACCTGGAATGTGAGAGTGTGGATCACTTAAACACCCACAGGTGATGCTGTTGTGTCACAAACAGCAGTGGATTTCTGAAAACATGGAAGATCCAAGGAAGAGAAACACAGGAGCATCCGAAATGCCAATAAATAAGTGACAACGCCACTGAATGCTTCTAGTCATACATGCATTCAAGAACTGTACCCTAGGATGCTCTATGTAACATAATGTATAAGTAACACATGAGGTTGGAGGGAATGGGCTCGTGGTAATGGCTGGTGTGGAAAAAGTGGAATGGTATCAGATACATCAAACACGTGGTGAATTGCCATACTATTCGCTCTGTTCCAGCCATTAATATGAGCCGTCCTCCCCTCAACAGCCTCCACTGATAAGTAATGATGATACAGTAAGTAGTCTGGTACTCACTGTGTATCTAACTCATGTACTATGTAAATGCATTGCTTTTGCTTAATGACAGAGATAGAAAGGAAAAGGAGAGAGAAAGAGAGAGTAAGGAAAAGGAGCGATAGACGAGAGACGAGAGACGCGAGAGTGGGAGAGCGATAGAGAGGGAGAGCGAGAGCGAGAGAGAGCGAAATAGAGAGTCCTAGGCCATACGAGAAACGTTTTGTTGGCTTTTGTTTTGTCTGATTCCACTGCTGCTCTATATTCATGATCGTAAGTTACTGATCAAGGACTCTTTCTCACAGCAGATGTATCACTGGGAGAGCATTGACATCTCTCTCTCTTTTGGATAAAATTGGTACTGTACAGAACGTGGAAGAAGAGAAGCAGAAGAAAAACCAAGATCAAGAAGGAGAGAGACAAGGGTTTGGATGAGAGGAACAATTACCATGGGTGAGTCAGGTGTTGTAAGTAATTATATGTGTTGATCGTGACAGCGAGGCTGTTGAGAGTGGTAATGGGATCCCTGCTGCTTAATGGACATGTCACTGGTCTGTGAAGAGCTGGCAGAGAGACTCATTACCTGATGACCAGGGGCTGCCCACTTGCATGTTGATGTGTGTGTCTGTGTATGGCATTGTGCCCTGGGTAAATGTGTGCTAGCTCAACCAATAATTTGTCTGAGGGTGCACATACTGTACCATATCCCTCAATATATGCATCTGAAAATGACTTGATAGTACATAGAGAAGTTTCCTTGAGCCAAAACAATACCGCTCTCGTCGAACAGTACTGAGAGACTTGTCCTTTTGACTTCCTGGAAGAGAATACAGATTAATCTGTAGATAACCTAGACAGTGCTCTCCAGTGTGAAAGACATGTAGCCTTTAAATCAACTTTTGCTACCGTAAAAGTCCCTGGTCTGACAGGTGCTGCTGGAGTCTCTATTCATAGGTGAATTGTGAAGCAAGTTGCTAGGTTGCAAGTTGCCACAATCAAACATAAAAATTATGTGCATAATCTTGGCTTTGAAGGATGCTGAGAGACTGCCGTAGACCGTTATACGTACTCCCAATGGCAGTCCAGACTGACTGACTGACTGAGAATACATTCTCTCCTCGGGTTTCTGTGTTTCATAAATCACTGTCAGATGGTTGTGGAATGGCTTTCTAGCCCTGTAGATTACCATAAAAATGATTATCTGGCAGCAAAACATTGCTTTTCCCCAAGACCCGATTAGCTAAAAGGTTGTTTTGCAAATGCCAGAACAACATCTAACAACATTTTTAATTAATTGCAGTTTTGATGAAGTGTTTATCTACAGATACAAATGAACTGGAGTTGAAGATAGCAGATTATGCAGCTCTATTAGCTCTACTGTTCTGTATTGCTACTCATCAGTAACTAGCATAGTTGACACCAATAGCTTCAGTATGGAATTGTGCCATACCAATTCCATAACGTTGAAGCCATGTCGTTTGGAGTCATTGGTGTGTCCTGTTTCTCTCTTACATGCTGACCACACCACTCGCGTTGTGTGCATGCTATTCAATAGTTTAATCTAAACTGCTTGCGAGCGTTTGCATAGCCAGGCACTGAAATAGAACTTCTATTTTTGACATGTGATGCGCTGCAAGTCCAGCCTCTCCCATTTCCTCATTGGTTTTTAGGAGTATATACCCACATGGGTGATTGAAAGATGAATTGAGGTCCAAACTCCATTCCAGTTGGTTGTGGTATTGCACCTTAAAGTTGGTTGCCAACTGACATATGAAGTCCACAGAAGAAGAAGACAGCTATTGAAGGAGGAAAGATTACTAGAAACTATTAGTTTCCTCTTTTATCTGTGGATTAAATGTTGAAGTAGAGAACACATGATTTTGTGTGACTCAAAATGGATAACAATTCTACAAGATCCAGAAAAAAGGACCTTGTGCATTTCTTGGTGAATAACAAGCCAATGTTTATATCACAGGAAAAAAATAGCTAGCAACAGCAAGCTAGCTAGCTAAATGTCCATTCACGTGTATCGACCTGTCCCCAAATTAATATAGTTGGTTCAGAGTTTGTTTTGATATTACAACCTGCATGTCTTGGATCGTGTCTGGTGTGGATGTACAAAATCAACATGCGTGCGAAAGCGCACGATCATTTCCAAGGGTATCACTTCCCAGAGGGATCTAGACTGGATCCAGACATTGAATGCCGTTCTTAAGGGAGGTTGATAGATGGAGCGGACACATCCTTCACTATCTCACTCCTCTCGGTCTCTTCCATTCACCCTTTCTTTGTGAACAGCGAAAAGACTGAGATAGATTATTAGAGTTAATCCGAGTAGAATGAGGAAAAGTGCTGAGGTGAGACAGCAGAAATGACCTCTCACTTGATCCTGCCTGCTAAGCCCTCCCTCTCTCAGGCTCCTTTGTATTCCTCCTGTACTGGGTGATAGAGAAAGAGGGAGGGAGGTAGGGAGGTAGGGAGGTAGGGAGGGAGGTAGGGAGGTAGGGAGGGAGGTAGGGAGGTAGGGAGGGAGGGGAGGACGGAAGACAGTGGAGTAGGGGTAAGCACAAGTCTCCGTGACAGAGAGAACATTTCAATTTCAAATTACATTCTCTTCCTCATAAAAATCCAGCACCATAACTTTCAGCATTGATTTTGTCCCAATTTAGCAAATGATCACACACTTAGAAAAAAGGGTTCCAAAAGGGTTCTTCGGCTGCCCCCATAGGACAACCCTTTTTGGTTCTAGGTAGAGCCCTTTTTGGTTCTAGGAAGAACACCTCTGTGGAAAGAGTTTTTCATGGAACCCAAAAGGGTTATTCAAAGGGTTTTTCTATGGGGACAGATGAGGAACCCTTTTAGGTCCTAAATAGTACCTTTTTAGGATTACAGTTGCATTTGAGAGTTCTCATTCCATGACTTAAAAGGTGTGCATGAATGTGATCTGTGTGTGTATACTTTAGAGTGTGTGTCTGGCTGGATGTCCATACCGATGTTAGGTGTTTCATGTGGCTGAAAATGAACCAAACTTTTGCGAGGGTGGGAATGGAGGGAGCAGAAGGGAGTGGAGGTAAGAGGATGGCCAGCTTACGAGGGATGACAGGTAAAGGATAATTGAGCCTGTACCAGTGGAGCCTGTCTTTGAGCAGATCCCCCTAACATTGAGGACCAGTGCAAGGGGGAGCCAGCCAGTCAGTCAACTTACACTCACACTCTTACAGTAAACACATTGTTAATTTCTCTTAAAGGGAGTGTGGGGTACATTGAGCCACCCTTGTTTATAGGAAACCATACACAAAATTGTCCAAATATTTAGGAAGAGGTTTATTTGGAATTCAAGGCACACTTAACCAGCATGGCTACCACAGCATTCTGCAGAGATATGCCAACTTTTCGCTTAATTGGACTATCATTTCTTTTTCAACAGGACAGTGACCCAACACACCTCCAGGCTGTGTAAGGGCTATTTGACGAAGAAGGAGAGTGATGGAGTACTGCGTCAGATGACCTGCCCTCCACAACCAAATGACCTCAACCCAATTGAGATGGTTTGGAATGAGTTGGACTGCAGAGTTAAGGAAAAGCAGCTAACTGTCACGTGTGCTCCCTCTCCGGCCTCTTGGTCACCAGTCTGCTCGTCATGTCGCACACCTGTTACCATCATAATGCGTAATTGCGCATTACAACTCTCATCTGGACTCCATGTCTTTGATTATCTGCCCTTTATATGTCACTCCCTTTGGTTTATTCCCGAGTCGTCATTGTATCTTTTTCTGTTCCATGTCGGTGCACTGTTTGTTTAATTTATTTATTCAATATATTCACTCCCTGAACTTGCTTCCTGACCCTCAGCGTGCATAGTTACACCAGCAAGTGCTCAGCATCTGTGGGAACTCCTTCAAGACTGTCGGAAAAGCATTCCCGGTGAAGCTGGTTGAGAGAATGCCAAGAGTGTGCAAAGCTGTCATCAAGGCAAAGGGTGGCTACTTTGAAGAATCTGAAATATAACATAGATTTTGATTTGTTTAACACTTTTTTGGCTACTACATGATTCCACACTATTATTCTACAATGTAGAACATAGTAAGAATACGAAGAAAAACCCTTGAATGAGTAGGTGTGTCCAAACGTTTGACGGGTACTGTATATATCTTTGCAAGAAAGAATACTATATTGCGTTCTTTGTATTCCTATATCCCTTGATGGAATGATGCTGAATGCAAAACATGGCTCAACATACCCTACTCTCCCCCCTATACCTCTCTTACGCTCCTTTGTTCCCCCTTCCTCTCTCTCTTTTTGCACCTTTGTCCCTCCCTCTCTGCCATCTCTCACTCTCTCTCCCTTTAAGAATACATAATATATAATATATATACAGTGCATTTGGAACGAATTCAGACCCCTTGAATGTTTTCCACATTTTGTTACGTTAAATCGTTAAATCGTTTTTTCCCCTTGTCTATCTACTGCACACAATACCCCATAATGACAAAGCAAATGTATTACAACTAAAAAACTGAAATATCACTTTACTTAACCTACACTTAACCTACACACAAACGTTTTAGAAACTGTAGAGTGTTTTCTATCCAACTCTATCAATTATATGCATATCCTAGCTTCTGGGCCTGAGTAACAAAATACTTCCCCCTACCCAAGAGAGGTTAATCATATCATATCATATCATATCATATTTATCACAGATATACTCCAATCATCTGAAAGGGTGATCAATGAAAACAGGATGCACCTGAGCTAAATTTCAAGTCTCATGGCAAAGGGTCTGAATACTTACTTATATTTGTATTATTATTTGAAAAAAAATCTAAAATCCTGCTTTGCTTTGTCATTATGGGGTATTGTGTGTAGATTGATGAGGAAAATGGTTTATTTAATCCATTTTAGAATAAGTCTGTAACGTAACAAAATGTGGAAAAATGGAAGGGGTCTAAATGCTTTCTGAATGCACTGTATGTTGTCTGTGTCCATGGGAACAACAAAGCACACAGACCACAGCAGTAAAACCTTGGATAATGGGCTGAATTTTGCGGCCTGAAAGTTGGGCCTGGGTGAAGGGAGGTTCGAGTTGCCCAATTTGTATCTGTTATCCCACACTAGTGGAGTTGCCAACAGCCAGATGCATTTGGTTTTCAAGGATACAGCTGTTTGAACCTAGCTTCCTTTTCCACTGAAAACCAGATTTGTGTACTCCGCTCAGGCGTTGCTTTGACACCTGCTACATTTGGTTATTGTTTTCCTGGAGGGAAGAGGGTGATAGGCTGTTCTGGTCTTAAGCTGCAGGTCCTTCTATAGGATTGTGTGGTGTGCAATGCATCTATGGACGAAAAACAGTTTTGAGTTTGAGGAGGTAATACTGGTATGGTGGAGAGTTTGTGCATGATAAATGTTTGAATTGAATGAAAATAAAAACAGAATTATCTTGTTCAAATCACTCATAAAGCAAATATTTTCATGACACACGCACACACACACACACACACAAACCAAATACCCATCCACCCCCCTAGCCACATTTTCTCACTTCTAAAGCATCTGTCACCTCAGAGGTTGATCATGGTGTTTTACCAGACATTGACAGCCGCTCTCCCCTCTTTGTTTTCCTCTTAGCAGATCTATTCTCCCCTTGTCTCCCAGCATCACTGTCCCACACAAGCTCCCTCTGGCCTACAGGCGGTCAAGGGCTTTAATAAAGGGTTCATTCGATTTTATTTTTGTTCATATTGCAGTCAGCCCGTGAAGTTGATACACCTGTCACAGCTGGGCCTGTTCCAAGGTCCAAATGTTAATAGGGTCCATAAACACAGGAAAATCCATCAGATGACAGCCTGTCAGAACCCAACCGTTCACTGTCTGCGTCTCGCTAAAGCAAACTCCTTAAATAGGTGTCTGGGGGGAGTCATTGTCTCTGAGGGCAGCCCTGTGGGAAGGTGTATGATAAAAGAAAGACAATGAAAACTAAGTGTTTGTGGCACGGCCTTGCCTGTGGCTTCTGTTGTAACTCTGTTGGATAGGAGTGAGTGCGTGTGTGCATTCATGTGTGAGTTGTCTGTAAGTCTCTCCTTGGATCCATACACATTTTACTACGGGATGTATGGCCCAGGTGACCAGTGTGGTAACACACATGTATTAGATCTGTGTAAAAATCAAGAGACACCAATCGATATGGATGCAACATAATGGAAACGCCTTACATTCTGACTACACCGGCCACTCGCATGCCTCCACATGTGTCATCGTCCGCATGTTGATTTTGTTCATCCACACTAGACATGATCATGGCACGCAGGGTAAAATATCAAAACCAACTGTGAACCAACTATATTATTTTGGGGCATGTCGAAACACGTTAAACATTCATGGACATTTAGCGAGCTTGCTATAGCTAATTTGTCCTGGGAGATTTTACCTGAAATGTATATGGTCCTTTTTTTTGCAGGATCTTTATAGAATTTTGACCCAGAGGCTGTCACGCCCTGGCCTTAGTATTCTGTGTTTTCTTTATTATGTTGGTTAGGCCAGAGTGTGACATGGGTGATTTATGTGTTTGTCTTGTCTAAGGGTTTTTGTAGATTTATGGGGTTGTGTTCTTTTAGTTGTCTAGGTAAGTCTATGGTTGCCTGGATTGGTTCTCAATCAGAGGCAGGTGTTTATCGTTGTCTCTGATTGGGAGCCATATTTAGGCAGCCATATTCTTTGGGTATTTTGTGGATGATTTCCTGTCTCTGTGTTCTCTGCACCAGTTAGGACTGTTTCGGTTTTGCCACGTTTTCTTATTTTGTATTTGTATAGTGTTTACATTTTCATCTTTCATTAAGGATGTTTAACAATAACCACGCTGCATTTTGGTCCTCCTCTCCTTCCCAGGAAGAAAGCCGTTACAGAGGTGTACAAACTCTGGCAATTAACACTAGAAAAACTGGGCATCGAGCAATCCCATTCTGTGCCAATGTATTATAAGAGTCAAATAAATACAATTTCATATATGCTATTGCAAAAATCATAACTTGATGGCATGACAATGATGCTCTCTGCGCTTCTAGTGTTAATAAACAGATAAAAGGGGAAAACTTGTGCTTTTTTAGTTAGTTATCTATAATGAATCTTTCCTCGTTCATGTCTTATATACACATGTGGATTTGTATGCTCCTGAAAGCCAATGAGTAGATGGGAGAGGCCGGACTTGCAGTCCGTCAAGCATCTCAAATAGTTTTATTTTAATGCTTGGTTACGCAGATGCTCACTGACTTGACTGAGCAGTGTGGATGAAATTATTGAATAACATTGTCGTGACTTTACTTTCATTAATCTGATGACTGTTATTTATTTACTCCACTAACTATGTTTAATTGTTACCCGATTAAATGAATAATGTAACAATTAACTCATTAGGATTTGGGGCACCACGGAAGAAGTTGTTTAGAGAGTTACCATCTCCCGAATTAAACTCTATAAGGTCTTTAACTATTTCATTGATAAACAATTATCTTATCAAATCTTCTTTCAGACCAGTCGTAAACTTCTTGAATATGCAAATACCCCAGCCTTGCTCATTATTCAGTCCTACACAAATTGGTTTAATTATTTATTTAATAGATAACTAAATAACACAGAATAAACCTACACCCTTTACATGAGACAAAGGTCTCTAGTGGACTGACAATTATGGTTCATTGTTTATCTAGCTAGCTACATGTCTAAACTAAAGACTCCACTAAGAAAGTAAATATTTCAATAGAATGTTTATGACGTCACTGCGACAACTGTCGCTAGTATAGCTGGTACATCCGCTCTGGCTATCTACTTCGATTTCAGAGCACTTTCATCTGAGTGTGCTAAAGCGCAGAATAACGGAAGAATTTACGATTGCTAAACACTCTATGAATATGGCCAGTGTCAGTAATCGTTGGCAAAAAAAGCATAAGAAAATTGTTGCCAGCAGCACAGTTGCAGTCACCAATGCTCTGGATAACATAAAAACAGCCTAACCAGCTCTGCTAGGGTGAGTAAAATGGTCAGAGTGAGTTGTTCTCTCATTTGTGTCCAGAAGTAGCTAGCAAACTAGCCAACATTAGCCAGTTTGCTTTGGTGCTTGACTGCTGTTGTTATGTCAGAACGCTGGGATCAACCCTACTTTTCGTCCAGAGCTTCTAAAGCTTAGAAGGGTGTGAACGATGCTGAATGGGTGTAGACAAATATGTGCTCTCCAGTAGGTAACAAAATATTCAAGGGCCATTTTCTCAAAAGTGAGGTGTTTATCAACTTTCAAAGTAGAATTAATGTTCCATTATTCCTCAACTGTAGTGTATGATTTGCAATTTTCCACCTTCGGTGGTAGTCGTGACAGTACCCCTCCCTGGCGCGCGGCTCCTGCAGTGCACCGACACCGGCCTCGAGGGCGACCCGGATGGCGAGGCGCAGGGCAATCCGGGTGGAGGCGATGGAAATCCCTCAGCAGTGATGGATCCAATATGTCCCCCAATGGTACCCTGCACCTCTCCTCCGGACCGTACCCCTCCCAGTCAACGAGGTACTGTAGGCCCCTCACCCGGCGTCTAGAGTCCAGAATAGAACGTACTGTGTACGCCGGGAACCCCTCGATGTCCAGAAGGAGCGGAGGGACCTCCGGCACCTCACCTTCCTGCAGGGGACCAACTACCACCGGCCTGAGGAAAGACACATGAAACCAGGGGTTAATACGATAGTAAGAAAAAAACAGCTTACAAAAAACGCAACATCACTACAAAATATTTTAAAAGTTGCCTATAAACTTTGCCAAAATATTTCAAACTACTTTTGTAATACAACTTTAGGCATTTTTAAATCTTAATAATAGATCAAATTGAAGATGGGGGAATCTGTGTTCAATACAGGAATGAAAACAAACCAGCGCCGCTTTTCACCTCTTGCGCAACTCACAAAAGTGTACCCAGTTCCTAGTTGGCCTACTTCTTCATTGCACAAAGGAATAACCTGAAAACAGGTCCCTAAGAAATATCCCTTGGCAATGACAGGTCAGGGAACAGAGAGAGGCAAGAAATGTAAAAAATTCTGAACAGTTAGTTCTTCGGGGTTATGCCTGCTACATAAGTTATGTTATACTCACAGACATGATTCAAACAGTTTTAGACATTTACATTTTTTACATTTAAGTCATTTAGCAGACACTCTTATCCAGAGCGACTTACAAATTGGTGCATTCACCTTATGACATCCAGTGGAACAGTCACTTTACAATAGTGCATCTAAATCTTAAAGGGGGGGTGAGAGGGATTACTTATCCTATCCTAGGTATTCCTATCCTAGGTATTCCTTTAGAAACTTCAGAGTGTTTCTATCCAAATCCATGAATAATATGCATATCTTATATTCTTGGCATGAGTAGCAGGAAGTTGAAAATGGGCACATTATTTATCCAAAAGTGAAAATTATTCCCCCTAGCCCCAAGAGGTTTTCAGGGAACCTGGTCTATAAGAGATAGTGAACCTAAATCGGGTGAAAAACATGGTCCACCTTGCCTGACGAGGATTCAGTCTCCTCGCTGCTCAGATATACTCCAGATTACGGTGGTCAGTCCAGATGAGGAAAGGGTGTTTCGCCCCCTCAAGCCAATGTCTCCACACCTTCAGAGCTTTTACCACAGCTAACAACTCCCGGTCCCCCACATCATAGTTTCGCTCCGCCGTACCGAGGTTCTTCGAATAGAAAGCGCAGGGGCGGAGCTTCGGTGGCGTGCCTGAGCGCTGTGATAGCACGGCTCCAACCCCAGCCTCGGACGTGTCCACCTCCACTATGAATTCCATAGAGGGTCCGGATGGGCCAACACGGGAGTGTCGGTAAACAGCGCCTTCAGACGATTGAAAGCTCTGTCCGCCTCTGCTGACCACTGCTGACCACTGCTCTGTCCGCCTCTGCTGACCCCCCCCCCCCCTTCAGCAGTGAGGTAATGGGAGCTGCCAGCTGGCCAAAACCCTGGATAAACCTCTGGTAGTAATTGGCAAACCCTAAAAACCGCTGAACCACCTTTACCGTGGTCGGAGTCGGCAAATTATGCACGGCGTTGACCCCGGTCACACTCCATCACCAACCCTGAGGTGGAAATCGATAACCCAGGAAGGAAACGGCTTGTTTGGAGAACACACATTTCTCCGCCTTCACGTACAGGTCATGCTCCAGCAATTGCCCAAGTAGCTTGAGCACCAGAGAGACATGCGCGGCTAGTGTGGGGGAATAGATCAGGATATCATAAACACCACCACACCCTGCCCCTGAGAATCTCATCTACAAAGGATTGAAAGACGGCTGGAGCATTCTTTAACCCATAAGGCATGACGAGGTTCTCATCATAATGGACAGTTTTGTTACTAAACACGGTTTTCCACTCATCTCCCTCCCGGATATGCACCAGATTATATGCGCTCCTGATTCCAGTTCGGTGGGGGAAGAAAAAGCCAAATCGGTATATTCTGAGGGAATGCGCACAGTGGAAACCTGGTCTGGACTCTCAACTGCCGTGGCACCAATGGAAACTCCTATACACCTACCTGAACACTCCTCTGACACCCCTGGAGAGCCCCCTGTTTCCAAGGATTCCTAGGATTGTGACTAGCCAGCCAGGGAAACCCCAGCACCACTGAAAACACAGGTGAATCAATAAGGAAGACACTAATCCGCTCCCCATGACCCCCCTGCGTTACCATGTCCAGTGGAACCGTGGCCTCCCTGACCAGCCCTGAACCTAACGGTCGGCTATCTAAGGAGTGCACGGGGAAGGGTGGATCTATAGGCACCAGCAGAATCCCTAACCTACGAGCGAGTCCGCGATCCATAAAGTTCCCAGCTGCGCTTGAATCGACTAGCGCCTTATGCTGGAGAGTGGGAGAAAACTCAGGGAATTAGATTAGTAGAAACAAGTGACCAACAGGGAGCTATGGCTGACTCACCTGGGGTGACCAAGAAGTGCTCTGTCTGCCCTCTCGACTCCCAGACAAGCTCCTCCAGCACCGGTCGACCACAGCTGGTGCAGGAGGAGCCTCCTCCTCTGGTTCCCCTCGATGCGGCCCCCCTAACTCCATAGGTATTGGAGCTGGAGGGCCGAGAGGGGGAACTAACAGGGCCCGTTCTGAACGCCAGCGGGCAGCTAGCAGGTTGTCCAGTCGGATCGACATGTCTATGAGCTCGTCGAGGGAGAGGGTGGCGTCCCGACAAGCTAGCTCCCTGCGGACTTCCTCCCGGAGGCTACACCCGTAGTGGTCCATCAGGGCCCTGTCATTCCACCCCGCTCCAGCGGCCAAGGTCCGAAACTCCAGCGCGAAGTCTTGCGCGCTCCTCGTCTCCTGCCTAAGGAGTGAACTCTGGGTAGTGGTCCCTTGCGGAGTCTGTTCTGTACCAAACCGTGTTGGCCCACTCCAGGGCTCTGCCCGTCAGGTAGGAGACGAGGATACTCACGCTCTCCTCACCAAAGGGAGTCGGGCGAACGGTAGCCAGGTATAGATCGAGCTGGAACAAGAATCCCTTGCACACAGCCACCGCTCCATCATACTTCCTTGGGGGCGCGAGACGAAGAGTGCTGGATCCTGACGCCGCCGGAGGTGTCGGTTCAGTAGTCGAAGGAGGAGCTGTAGGCGCGGTAGGTGACCACTCCTCTCCCATTGGTCCATTCTCTCCATCATCTGGTCCATCTCTCACCCGATTCTATGGAGGATGGCCGTGTGAAGGATGACACGCTCCTCCATAGATGGGAGAGGGGTTGCAGCTGCTCCTGCTGACTCCATACTTGGAGGGGGAATCCGTTACTTAACTAGGAGTGGTGGGTGCAGAGTCAGGTGCAGAGAGCAGAGGCTTAAGGAAAACCGTATTTATTCCGGTGAGAAAAGGTCATGCCAAAACAACAGGCAAATAAATGACCGGCCCAAAACAGGAGACAAACAAAATACAAAAAACAGAACAGAAAACAGAACAGAGAAACAAAAAACAGAACAGAGAAACAAGCCCACACAAAAGCAAGCGGGCATAACAGGCTTAAATAGCCCTAAACCAAACCAGAAAACGAGGAACAGGTGAAACCATTAAACATAACCAACAGAAAAGGAAGAGGGAAACGGTGGCAGCTAGTAGACCGGTGACGACGACCACCGAGCGCCGCCCGAACAGGAAGGAGAGACACAAGACAGAAGTCTTGACAATATATATATATATATACTGTATATATATAAAAAGTTAATCTCTCCCTCCATCGAGTATGATATACAGCTGAAGTCGGACATTAACATACACTTTGGTTGGAATCACTTAAAATTGTTTTCCAACCACTCCACAAATGTATTGTTGATAAACTATAGTTTTGGCAAGTCAGTTCGGACATCTACCTTGTGCATGACACAAGTCATCTTTCGCACAATTGTTTACAGGCAGATTATTTCACTTGTAATTCACTGTATGCCAATTCCAGTGGGTCAGAAGTTCATGAACACAAAGTTGACTGTTCCTTTAACCTCTTCAGTCTACCCTCTACTTTTTTGAACATTCTGTTAAAAATCGCACAACATTTCAGCGCCCTGCTACTCATGCCAGGAATATAGTATATGCATATGGTTAGTATGTGTGGATAGAAAACACTCAGACGTTTATAAAACTGGTTAAATCACGGCTGTGGCTTTAACATAACGTGCGTTTCATTGAAAAGTGCAGGAAAATCTGATCACTGAAAGTGGAAAAATATATCCATCCGCCGCTTCAACCCATTGTTATGGGCGAAAGACATTAAATATGGCTGAGGTTGCAGTACCTACAGCTTCCACACGATGTCAACAGTCTTGTCATTTGCCTAGGATTTGTTTCTTGGTCAAACGAACAAGAGACAGCCCATTTCTTCCGGTCTCCGACCGGATATTTTGGTTGAGAAATAGTATTTCAGTATTTCAAGATGGATCCCTATAGAAAACACTTTGTCTCGTGATTAATTTGATCGCTTATTAACGTTTACTAATACCTAAAGTTGCATTACAAAAGTATTTCGAAGTGTTTTGTGAAAGTTTCATCGACTTTTGGAATTTAAAAAAATGACGTTACGTTACGAAACGCAATTTTTTTTCATTTATCACACAGTCTACATAGAACGATATCTAGGCTATATATGGACCGATTTAATCGAAAAAAAGACCCAATAGTGATTATGGGACATTTAGGAGTGCCAACAAAGAAGATGGTCAAAGGTAATGAATGTTTTATATTTTATTGTGCGGTTTGTGTAGCGCCGAATATGCTAATTATTTTGTTTACGTCCCCTGCGGGTCTTTTGTGGTGTTACATGCTATCAGATAATAGCTTCTCATGCTTTCGCCGAAAAGCATTTAAAAAATCTGACTTGTTGCCTGGATTCACGAGTGTAGCTTTAATTCAATACCCTGCATGTGTATTTTAATGGTTAAACAGCTTGGAAAATTCCAGAAAATGATGTCATGGCTTTAGACGCTTCTGATAGGCTAATTGACATGGTTCATCCTTGGGAGCAATTTCCAAACACCTGAAGGTACCACGTTCATCTGTACAAACAATAGTACCCAAGTATAAACACCATGGGACCATGCAGCAGTCATTCTGTCTCCTAGAGATGAACGTACTTTGTTGCGAAAAGTGCAAATCAATCCCAGAACAACAGCAAAGGACCTTGTGAAGATGCTGGAGGAAACAGGTACGGAAGTATCTATATCCACAGTAAAACAAGTCCAATATCGACATAACCAGAAAGGCCGCTCAACAAAGAAGAAGCCACGGCTCCAAAATCGCCAAAAAAAGCCAGACTACGGTTTGCAACTGCACATGGGGACAAAGATCGGACTTTTGGAGAAATTACCTCTGGTCTGATGAAACAAAAATAGAACTGTTTGGCCATAATGACCATCGTTATGTTTGGAGGAACAAAGGGGAGGCTTGCAAGCCGAAGAACACCACCCCGACCACAAAGCACGGGGGTGGCAGCATCATGTTGTGGGGGTGCTTTGATGCAGGAGGGACTGGTGAACTTCACAACATAGATGGCGTCATGAGGTGGGGAAATTATGTGGACATGTTGAAGCAACATCTAAAGACCTTAAAGCTTGGTTGCAAATGGACAAGCATACTTCCAAAGTTGTGGCAAAATAGCTTAATTAAGGACGACGTAGTCAAGGTAATGGAGTGGCCATCACGAAGCTCGTGACCTGAAACCCATAGAAAATCTGTGGGCAGAGCTGAAAATGTGTGTGCGAGCAAGGAGGCCTACAAACCTTCTGTCCTTCTGTAGCTCAGTTGGTAGAGCATGGCGCTTGTAACGCCAGGGTAGTGGGTTCGATCCCCGGGACCACCCATATGTAGAATGTATGCACACATGACTGTAAGTCGCTTTGGATAAAAGCGTCTGCTAAATGGCATATATTATTATTATTATTATTATTAAACCTGACTGAGTTACACCAGCTCTGTCAGGAGGAATTGGCCAAAATTCACCCAACTTATTGTGGGAAGCTTGTGGAAGGCTACCCAAAACGTTTGACCCAAACGTTTGACCCAAGTTAAACAATTTAAAGGCAATGCACCAAATACTAATTGAGTGTATGTAAACTTCTGAACCACTGGGGATGTGATGATAGAAATAAAAGCTGAAATAAATCATTCTCTCCACTGTTATTCTGACATTTCACACAGAGGCTTTCCCCACTGCCAAAGCTGACTCTCTCTCCTCTATTCTCATCCTCTTAGAACCTCTGCTGCCTTCGACACAATGAACCATCAGATCCTTCTCTCCACCCTCTCAGGGCTGGGTGTCTCAGGCACTGCACACTCTTGGATTGCAGGCCAGTCCTACCTGGTGATGTGGAGAGGATCTGTACACTCACTTCTGGTGTCACCCAGGGCTTGTTTCTATGCCCTCTTCTCTTATCTCTATCCACAAGTCATTCAGCTCCATCATGTCCTCACATGGTCTCTTCAATCATTGCCATGCGGATGACACTCAACTACTTTTCTCTTTCCCCCCTTCTGAAACCTAGGTGGCGACACATATCTCTGTGTGCTTGGCAGATATTTTAACTTGGATGCTGGCCCACCACCTCAAGCTCAACCTCAACAAGACGGAACTGCTCTTCTACCTGGGGAAGGCCTGCCCGCTCAAAGACCTCTCCATCACAGTTGAAAACTCCACAGTGTTGCCCTCCTAGAGTGCAAAGAACCTTGGTGTGACCCTGGACAAAACCCTGTCATTCCATGAAAACATCAAATCTCCTGCAGGTTCATGCTTTACAACATCCGTAGAGTATGACCCTATCTCACACAGGAAGTGGCGCAGGTCCTAATCCAGGTACTTGTCCTCTCCTATCTGGACTACTGCAACTTGTTGCTGGGTGGTCCCCGCTTGTGCCATCAAACCAGTGCAACTCGGCCTACCTGGTTTTCAACCTTTCCAAGTTCTCTCATGTCACCACACTCCTCCGCACAATCCACTGGCTTCCAGTTGGTTGAAGCTTGCATCCACTACAAGACCATTGTGCATACCTACAGAACAGCGAGAGGATCTGCCTCGCCCTACCTTCAGGCTATGCTCAAACCCTACACGCCAATCCGAACACTCCGTTTTGCCACCTCAGGTCTCTTGGTCCTCCCACTCCTACAGGAGGGCAGCTCTCTCTCAGCCCAGTCCAAGCTCTTCTCTGTCCTGGCACCACAATGGTAGAACCAGCTTCCCCCTGAAGATAGGACAGCAGAGTCCCTCTCCATCTTAAATAATAGTATCTTAAATAATTATTCTCTACACCTTACATCCAATCTTTAATTATTAAAGTGGCTAGAGATATGAGTCAGTATGTTGGCAGCAGCCACTCAATGTTAGTGATGGCTGTTTAAACAGTCTGATGGCCTTGAGATAGAAGCTGTTTTCAGTCTCTCAGTCCCAGCTTTGATGCACCTGTACTGACCTCGCCTTCTGGATGACAGTGGGGTGAACAGGCAGTGGCACGGGTGGTTGTTGTCCTTGATGATGTTTTTGGCCTTCCTGTGACATCGGGTGGTGTAGAGGTCCTGGAGGGCAGGTAGTTTGCCCCCGATGATGCGTTGTGCAGACCTTACTACCCTCTGGAGAGCCCTACGTTTGTGGGCGGAGCAGTTGCCGTACCAGGCGGTGATACAGCCCGACAGGATGCTCTCGATTGTGCATCTGTAAAGGTTTGTGAGTGTGTTTGGTGACAAGCCAAATTTATTCAGCCTCCTGAGGATGAAGAGGCGCTGTTGCACCTTCTTCACCACACTGTCTGTGCGGGTGGACCATTTCAGTTTGCCCGTGATGTGGACGCCGAGGAACTTAGAACTTCCATCTTCTCCACTACTGTCCCGTCGATGTGGATAGGGAGGCTGTCCCTCTGCTGTTTCCCAAAGTCCACTATCATCTCCTTTGTTTTGTTGACATTAAGTGTGCGGTTATTTTCCTGACACCACACTCCAAGGGCTCTCACCTCCTCCCTGTAGGTCGTATCGTCATTGTTGGTAATCAAGCCTACCACTGTAGTGTCGTCTGCAAACTTGATGATTGAGTTGGAGGCGAGTTGGAGTCGTGCATGGCCACACAGTCATGGGTGAACAGGGGAGTACAGGAGAGGGCTGAGAATGCACCCATGTGGGGCCCCAGTGTTGAGGATCAAATCAAATCAAATTTTATTTATATAGCCCTTCGTACATCAGCTGATATCTCAAAGTGCTGTACAGAAACCCAGCCTAAAACCCCAAACAGCAAGCAATGCAGGTGTAGAAGCACGGTGGCTAGGAAAAACTCCCTAGAAAGGCCAAAACCTAGGAAGAAACCTAGAGAGGAACCAGGCTATGTGGGGTGGCCAGTCCTCTTCTGGCTGTGCCGGGTGGAGATTATAACAGAACATGGCCAAGATGTTCAAATGTTCATAAATGACCAGCATGGTCGAATAATGATAAGGCAGAACAGTTGAAACTGGAGCAGCAGCACAGTCAGGTGGACTGGGGACAGCAAGGAGTCATCATGTCAGGTAGTCCTGGGGCACGGTCCTAGGGCTCAGGTCAGTTGAAACTGGAGCAGCAGCATGGCCAGGTGGACTGGGGACAGCAAGGTGTCATCATGTCAGGTAGTCGTGGGGCATGGTCCTAGGGCTCAGGTCAGTTGAAACTGGAGCAGCAGCATGGCCAGGTGGACTGGGGACAGCAAGGAGTCATCATGTCAGGTAGTCCTGGGGCATGGTCCTAGGGCTCAGGTCCTTCGAGAGAGAGAAAGAAAGAAGGAGAGAATTAGAGAACTCACACTTAGATTCACACAGGACACCGAATAGGACAGGGGAAGTACTCCAGATATAACAAACTGACTCTAGCCCCCCGACACAAACTACTGCAGCATAAATACTGGAGGCTGAGACAGGAGGGGTTAGGAGACACTGTGGCCCCATCCGAGGACACCCCCGGATAGGGCCAAACAGGAAGGATATAACCCCACCCACTTTGCCAAAGCACAGCCCCCACACCACTAGAGGGATATCTTCAACCACCAACTTACCATCCTGAGACAAGGCTGAGTATAGCCCACAAAGATCTCCGCCACGGCACAACCCAAGGGGGGGGGGGCAACCCAGACAGGATGACCACAACAGTGAATCAACCCACTCAGGTGACGCACCCCCTGCAGGGACGGCATGAGAGAGCCCCAGTAAGCCAGCTGGGTGGAGATGTTGTTTCCTACCCTCACCACCTGAGGGCATCCCGTCAGAAAGTCCAGGACCCAGTTGCACAGGGTGGGGTTGAAACCCAGGGTCTCGAGCTTAATGATGAGTTTCGAGGGTACTGTGGTGTTAAATGCTGAGCTGTAGTCGATGAACAGCATTCTTACATAGGTATTCTTCTTGTCCAGATGGGTTCGGGCAGTGTGCGGTGTGATTGCGATTGCATTTTCTGTGGACCTATTGGGGCTGAAAGCAAATTGGAGTGGGTCTAGGGTGTATGGTAGGGTGGAGGTGATATGATCCTTGACTAGTCTCTCAAAGCACTTCATCCTTTAGCTCAGTTACCTTAGCTTTCTTGGGAACAGGAACAATGGTGGCACTCTTGAAGCATGTGGGAACAGCAGACTGGGTTAGGGATTGATTGAATATGTCCGTAAACACACTAGCTAGCTGGTCTGAGCTTGCTCTAAAGACGTGGCTAGGGATGCCATCTGGGCCGGCAGCCTTGCGAGTGTTAACACGTTTAAATGTTTTACTCACATTTTCTGCAGTGAAGGAGAGCCCGCAGGTTTTGGTAGCGGGCCGTGTCGGTGGCACTGTATTGTCCTCACAGCGAGCAAAGAATTTGTTTCGTTTGTCTGTGTGCAAGACATCGGGGTCCGCTGATGGGGCTGCTTTTCTTTTTGTAGTCCCTGATTAACTGTAGACTTTGTCACGTACCTTTCGTGTCTGAGCCGTTGAATTGCGACTCTACTTTGTCTGGCCAATGCTGGTTTAGAAGCTAGGGAGATTGTTAGTGAGTTGGCATCGTTGCGATGGTTCACTGGAGCAACATCCTGGCCGAAAACAAAGAGAACACTGCAGCACCATCAACACCCAAAAGCCTGAAGCAAGGCAGCAGAAGTAGTAGCACAGACTCCGACAGATATTTCACCAATGCACAATCCAGGGAATATACAGATAATTGTGACATACAATAAGTAGCTATAGCTACTGTGGTGGATAACAAAGATAATGTATGGATTCATTTATTAAAATCAGCTCAAATTAATGTCATGGATTGTCTTTATTTTGTCTGAACAGTGTCCTAACAAAATAGCAATTATCATGTATGTATGACCCATGTAGAGCACGACACATTTCAAGACAAGGGAACCCTGAGTGAGAGGAAAAGACAAATAAATCACTACAAAATAGAAGGGATTCATGTGGTTTACACGATACCTTCTAAACGCTGGCTCTGGTGAAAGATAGCAACACTTTCTTTGACAGTCTAAGTTTGCAGTGGCAGGTGATAGATGTTAGCCAAATGTTCCTATTAATTGGAATGCAGAATGCTTTTTCTTGCATTTTCCAGTTGGTTTGCTCATCTGGAAATAATGGGGAAAAAGATCCAAAGATATTCAACTACAGCTAGTTCTTCTGTGTGTCACGACTTCCACCGAAGGTGGCTCCTCTCCCTGGTCGTTGTCACCGGTCTACTAGCTGCCACCGATTCCTCTTTCTTTTCTGTTAGTTTTGTCTTGATTGTTTTCACCTGTTACTTATTTGTTGTTAATTATGGCCTATTTAAACGTCCAGGGCCTGCCTGCTTTTGTGCAGGCTTATTCTCACTGTCAGTGGTGAAATTGTTTTGCTTATATACATATTTTTTTTGTTTGTTATTTTACCTGGTTTAGGGGACATCCCTGATTATTGGTAATTTTGCCTGTTTCTTGGCTAGACCCAGCTTAATAAACATTTTCAGGAAGCATTGCTCTCTGTGCCTGACTCCACAAACACCACTCCTAGCTATCCGTGACACTGTGCTTCAAATTGCCAGTAATATATGAAAATACTATCAGTATGACAATACATTGATATGATAGTTATATTCCATGCCCATTCCACTTAATTTTCACATATTCAGTGAAATGTTTTACTGTGCATCCATCATCATTCTCTCAGTGGTACTAACAGTCTATTTTAGTATGAGCTGTGTTAGGTTGATTAGGGAAGGTATAGAGTAGGAATAATTCACCAGTGCTCATATCTAGACATCAGTTCTTTAACTTGCATAATACAGTGTGTGGCTTGAATCAGCAGTGTGTATGTCTAATGTCAGCCTAGCTGTGTTTATTTTTTCCAGGAAATGTACCATGGTTTATAATACAGCCTGTCCTACATGGCTTGATGGATCCAGCTTTAAAAAATACTGTATGGCTCAGTACATGAAGGGAATAGAGTGAGATGCAGCCGCAATATCACACTGAAGGTCATAAACAATGTTGCAGATTTAGATGAACATCTTATTGATGCAGTTTGCACCCTCTCAACCCCCCACCCCTACTCCTATTTCAAGCAGACAGTAAATAGAGCATATAAGTGTGTGTGTGTGTGTGTGTGTAGCCTCGTGGAGACCCCAAAGGGTCTTGTGTTATCTCCCTTCCGTAATACCCACCTGAAATGTCTCCATTTATCACAGCTAATCGGTAAAAAAGTTACAAAGCTTATGTATTTCATTTGATTACTGTGGGGCAATGGTACCTGATTGGCGCCAGTGATAGTGTCCATGGCCATATTTTAGAATGAGAGTAAGCTTCAGGTCATCTAAGCCTACCAGACCCAAGCATAACCACTTTCATTGCACTGTACAGTACAGTAGCCTACAAGCAAAGACAAAGTGAGATGAGTTTTGACTCTCTGACCAAATTCTGCTGTCTGTTCTAGGTTCAGTTATCTAACATGTTGGTTATTTCACACGGAAGGGAGTGGGAACAATTGATTTAATACATTTTTCAATAATACCTGTTCAGTGTGTCAAGTTCTTACCTGACTTGTTAGAGACAGTTAGGCCTATAGTTCGTTTTCAATAAAACTTCACAATATGGTGCAGAGCATTCGATTTGGCTGCTGGGGAGCATGGAGCCCCTCAGCTCCACTAAAATAATTGACAACTGTGTGCCGTTTTCAAGGGATTGTTAAATAAATTGTATAGGTATTTGGTTTTAATATCATCACCTCTTGAAGAGCATAGTCAGAAATACACATTTCTGATAATTCGACATTTGGGTCCAGTAAATGTTTTGTCTTTTAGCAGACACTTATCCAGAGGGACTTACAGGAGCAATTGGGCATTAAGTGCCTTGCTCAAGGGCACATCAACAGGTTTTTCAGATAGTCGGCTCAGGGATTCAAACCAGAAATCTTTCGGTTATTGGCCCAACACCCTTAACCGCTAGGCTACCTGTCGCCCTATCATCAGAGCTATGCAGCAAGTAACTGCATGCTTTTCATGATCAGTAAACATAAATTGATCATGTATTTTCAGATACGTGAGGGTAGCCTATTCATTTTGTGTGTAGCTAGCTAGCTAATAAAACAACATGTGCCATTTTGCTTGCTTCATCAGAGATTACATCACTGGTGCCAAGCTTCTTGCCATCCAGGACCTCTATACCATGCGGTGTCAGAGAAAGGCCCTAAAATTGCCCAAAACTCCAGCCATCCTAGTCATAGACTGTTCTCTCTGCTACTGCACGGCAAGCTGTACCAGAGTGCCAAGTCTAGGTCCAAAAATCTCCTTAACAGCTTCTATCCTCATTCCACAATACTGTTGAACAGCTAATCAAATGGCTACCCAGACGATTTGCATTAACCCCCCCTTTTTTGTTACGCTGCTGCTACTTGCTGTTTATTATCTATGCATAGTCACTTTATCCCTACCTACATGTACTACATATTACCTCAATTAACATTGACTCGGTACCGGTACCCCCTGTATATGGACCGCATTATAGTTATTTCATTGTGTTACTTTTTAGTAAATATTTGTTTTATTTATTTTTCTTAAAACTGCATTGTTGGTTAAGGACTTGTAAGTAAACATTTCACGTTAAGGTGTATTCAGTGCAGGTGACAATTTAAATTTGATTTGATTAGACTTTTGGAAAGAGCTTGACATTAGCATCCTAAAGTATCGAAACAATATGTAGTTTATTCCCTGGAAGTTAGCTTGTTTGTTATATGGATGTGGTCTGTTGTTAGCTAGCTAGACATTTTGATGTGGTCCATCAATCAATGTAGCCTATCAGCAATCAGATTAAACAGTCTTAATTAAAACAATGTTAAAGGGAATAATGTTGGCTAACTTTGCTAGGAAGGACAAAGTTGATTGGAGAAAAAATACATTAGGTTTACTTACCACTATGTTTAGCCAAATGTTAATAAGTTTCTACCGGTAGCTTGCAAAGTAAACATAATCAGATAACAGTACATTGGCAAATGCGCACCCTGCTTCTACTTGACAGGCAGAGTGTCATGCGGGTGAAAGAGGACCCAAAAGCGACTTGGCGAAAACAGAGTCTTTAATCCAGTAAAGTAAATACAAACAAAAAACACAACTTTCACTCGAAATGACGAGGACAAACTGGAGACTCGATCTTGAACAGCAGGTGAACAGCAGGTTGCCTCGGGAAGGCACTTGAACCAGACAGACTCAGACACCTGCTCACCACGCAGCATCTGAGGAAAACACGACACGACAGGGCGATACACAAACACAGCACGGTGAATTCTAGACAAGGAACCGACAGGACAGGAACGGAACACAAAGGAAGAAATAGGGACTCTAATCAGGGGAAAGGATCGGGAACAGGTGTGGGAAGACTAAATGATTGATTAGGGGAATAGGAACAGCTGGGAGCAGGAACGGAACGATAGAGAGAAGAGAGAGCGAGAGAGTGAGAGAGGGAGGGGGAGAGAGAGGGATAGAAAGAGGGAAAGAACCTAATAAGACCAGCAGAGGGAAACGAATAGAATGGGAAGCACAGGGACAAGACAAGATAATAAATGACAAAACATGACACAGAGCACACAAGGAATGGGAAATTAACCTAAACAACTTTTATATCATTCAAATATCCAATTAATGATGGCCAAGATTGAGAGATATCGTGAGGCTACCCTTACATATCTGAAATGACATGATCAATTTATGTTTACTGATCATGAAAAGCATCTAGTTACTTACTGTATAACTCTGATCAGAGAGATAAATGTGCACAATTGTTTCGCATGGAATAATATGAAAAACGTAGTTCTGACTATGTTCTTCAAGAGTAAATGATATTACAACCAAATATACTGAACAAAAATATAAATGCAACCTGTAAAGTGTTGGTCCCATGTTTCATGAGATGAAATAAAATATCCAAGAAATGTTCAATATGCATTAAAAGCTTCTCTCAAATTTTTGCCGCAAATTTGTTTATATCCCTGTTAGGGAGCATTTCTCCTATGCCAAGATAACCTGACAGGTGGTGCATATCAAGAACATTTACATTTACATTTAAGTCATTTAGCAGACGCTCTTATCCAGAGCGACTTACAAATTGATGCATTCACCTTATGACATCCAGTGGAACAGTCACTTTACAATAGTGCATCTAAATCTTAAAGGGGGGAATACTTATCCTATCCTAGGTATTCCTTAAAGAGGTGGGGTTTCAGGTGTCTCCGGAAGGTGGTGATTGACTCCGCTGTCCTGGCGTCGTGAGGGAGTTTGTTCCACCATTGGGGGGCCAGAGCAGCGAACAGTTTTGACTGGGCTGAGCGGGAGCTGTACTTCCTCAGTGGTAGGGAGGCGAGCAGGCCAGAGGTGGATGAACGCAGTGCCCTTGTTTGGGTGTAGAGCCTGATCAGAGCCTGGAGGTACTGAGGTGCCGTTCCCCTCACAGCTCCGTAGGCAAGCACCATGGTCTTGTAGCGGATGCGAGCTTCAACTGGAAGCCAGTGGAGAGAACGGAGGAGCGGGGTGACGTGAGAGAACTTGGGAAGGTTGAACACCAGACGGGCTGCGGCATTCTGGATGAGTTGAAGGGGTTTAATGGCACAGGCAGGGAGCCCAGCCAACAGCGAGTTGCAGTAATCCAGACGGGAGATGACAAGTGCCTGGATTAGGACCTGCGCCTCTTCCTGTGTGAGGCAGGGTCGTACTCTGCGGATGTTGTAGAGCATGAACCTACAGGAACGGGCCACCGCCTTGATGTTGGTTGAGAACGACAGGGTGTTGTCCAGGATCACACCAAGGTTCTTAGCGCTCTGGGAGGAGGACACAATGGAGTTGTCAACCGTGATGGCGAGATCATGGAACGGGCAGTCCTTCTTGCCGAGAGCAGCTCCGTCTTGCCGAGGTTCAGCTTGAGGTGGTGTTCCGTCATCCACACTGATATGTCTGCCAGACATGCAGAGATGCGATTCGCCACCTGGTCATCAGAAGGGGGAAAGGAGAAGATTAGTTGTGTGTCGTCTGCATAGCAATGATAGGAGAGACCATGTGAGGTTATGACAGAGCCAAGTGACTTGGTGTATAGCGAGAATAGGAGAGGGCCTAGAACAGAGCCCTGGGGGACAACAGTGGTGAGAGCGCGTGGTGAGGAGACAGATTCTCGCCACGCCACCTGGTAGGAGCGACCTGTCAGGTAGGATGCAATCCAAGCGTGGGCCGCGCCGGAGATGCCCAACTCGGAGAGGGTGGAGAGGAGGATCTGATGGTTCACAGTATCGAGGGCAGCCGATAGATCTAGAAGGATGAGAGCAGAGGAGAGAGAGTTAGCTTTAGCAGTGCGGAGCGCCTCCGTGATACAGAGGAGAGCAGTCTCAGTTGAATGACTAGTCTTGAAACCTGACTGATTAGGATCAAGGAGGTCATTCAGAGAGAGATAGTGGGAGAGCTGGCCAAGGACGGCACGTTCAAGGGTTTTGGAGAGAAAAGAAAGAAGGGATACTGGTCTGTAATTGTTGACATCGGAGGGATCGAGTGTAGGTTTTTTCAGAAGGGGTGCAACTCTCGCTCTCTTGAAGACGGAAGGGACGTAGCCAGCGGTCAGGGATGAGTTGAAGAGCGAGGTGAGGTAAGGGAGAAGGTCTCCGGAAATGGTCTGGAGAAGAGGGGAGGGGATAGGGTCAAGCGGGCAGGTTGTTGGGTGGCCGGCCGTCACAAGACGTGAGATTTCATCTGGAGAGAGAGGGGAGAAAGAGGTCAGAGCACAGGGTAGGGCAGTGTGAGCAGAACCAGCGGTGTCATTTGACTTAGCAAACGAGGATCGGATGTCGTCGACCTTCTTTTCAAAATGGTTGATGAAGTCGTCTGCAGAGAGGGAGGAGGGGGGGGAGGGGGGGGAGGATTCAGGAGGGAGGAGAAGGTGGCAAAGAGCTTCCTAGGGTTAGAGGCAGATGCTTGGAATTTAGCGTGGTAGAAAGTGGCTTTAGCAGCAGAGACAGAGGAGGAAAATGTAGAGAGGAGGGAGTGAAAGGATGCCAGGTCCGCAGGGAGGCGAGTTTTCCTCCCCTTCGTACATCAGCTGATATCTCAAAGTGCTGTACAGAAACCCAGCCTAAAACCCCAAACAGCAAGCAATGCAGGTGTAGAAGCACGGTGGCTAGGAAAAACTCCCTAGAAAGGCCAAAACCTAGGAAGAAACCTAGAGAGGAACCAGGCTATGTGGGGTGGCCAGTCCTCTTCTGGCTGTGCCGGGTGGAGATTATAACAGAACATGGCCAAGATGTTCAAATGTTCATAAATGACCAGCATGGTCGAATAATGATAAGGCAGAACAGTTGAAACTGGAGCAGCAGCACAGTCAGGTGGACTGGGGACAGCAAGGAGTCATCATGTCAGGTAGTCCTGGGGCACGGTCCTAGGGCTCAGGTCAGTTGAAACTGGAGCAGCAGCATGGCCAGGTGGACTGGGGACAGCAAGGTGTCATCATGTCAGGTAGTCATGGGGCATGGTCCTAGGGCTCAGGTCAGTTGAAACTGGAGCAGCAGCATGGCCAGGTGGACTGGGGACAGCAAGGAGTCATCATGTCAGGTAGTCCTGGGGCATGGTCCTAGGGCTCAGGTCCTTCGAGAGAGAGAAAGAAAGAAGGAGAGAATTAGAGAACTCACACTTAGATTCACACAGGACACCGAATAGGACAGGGGAAGTACTCCAGATATAACAAACTGACTCTAGCCCCCGACACAAACTACTGCAGCATAAATACTGGAGGCTGAGACAGGAGGGGTTAGGAGACACTGTGGCCCCATCCGAGGACACCCCCGGATAGGGCCAAACAGGAAGGATATAACCCCACCCACTTTGCCAAAGCACAGCCCCCACACCACTAGAGGGATATCTTCAACCACCAACTTACCATCCTGAGACAAGGCTGAGTATAGCCCACAAAGATCTCCGCCACGGCACAACCCAAGGGGGGGGGGGCAACCCAGACAGGATGACCACAACAGTGAATCAACCCACTCAGGTGACGCACCCCCTGCAGGGACGGCATGAGAGAGCCCCAGTAAGCCAGCTGGGTGGAGATGTTGTTTCCTACCCTCACCACCTGAGGGCATCCCGTCAGAAAGTCCAGGACCCAGTTGCACAGGGTGGGGTTGAAACCCAGGGTCTCGAGCTTAATGATGAGTTTCGAGGGTACTGTGGTGTTAAATGCTGAGCTGTAGTCGATGAACAGCATTCTTACATAGGTATTCTTCTTGTCCAGATGGGTTCGGGCAGTGTGCGGTGTGATTGCGATTGCATTTTCTGTGGACCTATTGGGGCTGAAAGCAAATTGGAGTGGGTCTAGGGTGTATGGTAGGGTGGAGGTGATATGATCCTTGACTAGTCTCTCAAAGCACTTCATCCTTTAGCTCAGTTACCTTAGCTTTCTTGGGAACAGGAACAATGGTGGCACTCTTGAAGCATGTGGGAACAGCAGACTGGGTTAGGGATTGATTGAATATGTCCGTAAACACACTAGCTAGCTGGTCTGAGCTTGCTCTAAAGACGTGGCTAGGGATGCCATCTGGGCCGGCAGCCTTGCGAGTGTTAACACGTTTAAATGTTTTACTCACATTTTCTGCAGTGAAGGAGAGCCCGCAGGTTTTGGTAGCGGGCCGTGTCGGTGGCACTGTATTGTCCTCACAGCGAGCAAAGAATTTGTTTCGTTTGTCTGTGTGCAAGACATCGGGGTCCGCTGATGGGGCTGCTTTTCTTTTTGTAGTCCCTGATTAACTGTAGACTTTGTCACGTACCTTTCGTGTCTGAGCCGTTGAATTGCGACTCTACTTTGTCTGGCCAATGCTGGTTTAGAAGCTAGGGAGATTGTTAGTGAGTTGGCATCGTTGCGATGGTTCACTGGAGCAACATCCTGGCCGAAAACAAAGAGAACACTGCAGCACCATCAACACCCAAAAGCCTGAAGCAAGGCAGCAGAAGTAGTAGCACAGACTCCGACAGATATTTCACCAATGCACAATCCAGGGGAATATACAGATAATTGTGACATACAATAAGTAGCTATAGCTACTGTGGTGGATAACAAAGATAATGTATGGTTTCATTTATTAAAATCAGCTCAAATTAATGTCATGGATTGTCTTTATTTTGTCTGAACAGTGTCCTAACAAAATAGCAATTATCATGTATGTATGACCCATGTAGAGCACGACACATTTCAAGACAAGGGAACCCTGAGTGAGAGGAAAAGACAAATAAATCACTACAAAATAGAAGGGATTCATGTGGTTTACACGATACCTTCTAAACGCTGGCTCTGGTGAAAGATAGCAACACTTTCTTTGACAGTCTAAGTTTGCAGTGGCAGGTGATAGATGTTAGCCAAATGTTCCTATTAATTGGAATGCAGAATGCTTTTTCTTGCATTTTCCAGTTGGTTTGCTCATCTGGAAATAATGGGGAAAAAGATCCAAAGATATTCAACTACAGCTAGTTCTTCTGTGTGTCACGACTTCCACCGAAGGTGGCTCCTCTCCCTGGTCGTTGTCACCGGTCTACTAGCTGCCACCGATTCCTCTTTCTTTTCTGTTAGTTTTGTCTTGATTGTTTTCACCTGTTACTTATTTGTTGTTAATTATGGCCTATTTAAACGTCCAGGGCCTGCCTGCTTTTGTGCAGGCTTATTCTCACTGTCAGTGGTGAAATTGTTTTGCTTATATACATATTTTTTTTGTTTGTTATTTTACCTGGTTTAGGGGACATCCCTGATTATTGGTAATTTTGCCTGTTTCTTGGCTAGACCCAGCTTAATAAACATTTTCAGGAAGCATTGCTCTCTGTGCCTGACTCCACAAACACCACTCCTAGCTATCCGTGACACTGTGCTTCAAATTGCCAGTAATATATGAAAATACTATCAGTATGACAATACATTGATATGATAGTTATATTCCATGCCCATTCCACTTAATTTTCACATATTCAGTGAAATGTTTTACTGTGCATCCATCATCATTCTCTCAGTGGTACTAACAGTCTATTTTAGTATGAGCTGTGTTAGGTTGATTAGGGAAGGTATAGAGTAGGAATAATTCACCAGTGCTCATATCTAGACATCAGTTCTTTAACTTGCATAATACAGTGTGTGGCTTGAATCAGCAGTGTGTATGTCTAATGTCAGCCTAGCTGTGTTTATTTTTTTTCCAGGAAATGTACCATGGTTTATAATACAGCCTGTCCTACATGGCTTGATGGATCCAGCTTTAAAAAATACTGTATGGCTCAGTACATGAAGGGAATAGAGTGAGATGCAGCCGCAATATCACACTGAAGGTCATAAACAATGTTGCAGATTTAGATGAACATCTTATTGATGCAGTTTGCACCCTCTCAACCCCCCCACCCCTACTCCTATTTCAAGCAGACAGTAAATAGAGCATATAAGTGTGTGTGTGTGTGTGTGTGTAGCCTCGTGGAGACCCCAAAGGGTCTTGTGTTATCTCCCTTCCGTAATACCCACCTGAAATGTCTCCATTTATCACAGCTAATCGGTAAAAAAGTTACAAAGCTTATGTATTTCATTTGATTACTGTGGGGCAATGGTACCTGATTGGCGCCAGTGATAGTGTCCATGGCCATATTTTAGAATGAGAGTAAGCTTCAGGTCATCTAAGCCTACCAGACCCAAGCATAACCACTTTCATTGCACTGTACAGTACAGTAGCCTACAAGCAAAGACAAAGTGAGATGAGTTTTGACTCTCTGACCAAATTCTGCTGTCTGTTCTAGGTTCAGTTATCTAACATGTTGGTTATTTCACACGGAAGGGAGTGGGAACAATTGATTTAATACATTTTTCAATAATACCTGTTCAGTGTGTCAAGTTCTTACCTGACTTGTTAGAGACAGTTAGGCCTATAGTTCGTTTTCAATAAAACTTCACAATATGGTGCAGAGCATTCGATTTGGCTGCTGGGGAGCATGGAGCCCCTCAGCTCCACTAAAATAATTGACAACTGTGTGCCGTTTTCAAGGGATTGTTAAATAAATTGTATAGGTATTTGGTTTTAATATCATCACCTCTTGAAGAGCATAGTCAGAAATACACATTTCTGATAATTCGACATTTGGGTCCAGTAAATGTTTTGTCTTTTAGCAGACACTTATCCAGAGGGACTTACAGGAGCAATTGGGCATTAAGTGCCTTGCTCAAGGGCACATCAACAGGTTTTTCAGATAGTCGGCTCAGGGATTCAAACCAGAAATCTTTCGGTTATTGGCCCAACACCCTTAACCGCTAGGCTACCTGTCGCCCTATCATCAGAGCTATGCAGCAAGTAACTGCATGCTTTTCATGATCAGTAAACATAAATTGATCATGTATTTTCAGATACGTGAGGGTAGCCTATTCATTTTGTGTGTAGCTAGCTAGCTAATAAAACAACATGTGCCATTTTGCTTGCTTCATCAGAGATTACATCACTGGTGCCAAGCTTCTTGCCATCCAGGACCTCTATACCATGCGGTGTCAGAGAAAGGCCCTAAAAATTGCCCAAAACTCCAGCCATCCTAGTCATAGACTGTTCTCTCTGCTACTGCACGGCAAGCTGTACCAGAGTGCCAAGTCTAGGTCCAAAAATCTCCTTAACAGCTTCTATCCTCATTCCACAATACTGTTGAACAGCTAATCAAATGGCTACCCAGACGATTTGCATTAACCCCCCCTTTTTTGTTACGCTGCTGCTACTTGCTGTTTATTATCTATGCATAGTCACTTTATCCCTACCTACATGTACTACATATTACCTCAATTAACATTGACTCGGTACCGGTACCCCCTGTATATGGACCGCATTATAGTTATTTCATTGTGTTACTTTTTTAGTAAATATTTGTTTTATTTATTTTTCTTAAAACTGCATTGTTGGTTAAGGACTTGTAAGTAAACATTTCACGTTAAGGTGTATTCAGTGCAGGTGACAATTTAAATTTGATTTGATTAGACTTTTGGAAAGAGCTTGACATTAGCATCCTAAAGTATCGAAACAATATGTAGTTTATTCCCTGGAAGTTAGCTTGTTTGTTATATGGATGTGGTCTGTTGTTAGCTAGCTAGACATTTTGATGTGGTCCATCAATCAATGTAGCCTATCAGCAATCAGATTAAACAGTCTTAATTAAAACAATGTTAAAGGGAATAATGTTGGCTAACTTTGCTAGGAAGGACAAAGTTGATTGGAGAAAAAATACATTAGGTTTACTTACCACTATGTTTAGCCAAATGTTAATAAGTTTCTACCGGTAGCTTGCAAAGTAAACATAATCAGATAACAGTACATTGGCAAATGCGCACCCTGCTTCTACTTGACAGGCAGAGTGTCATGCGGGTGAAAGAGGACCCAAAAGCGACTTGGCGAAAACAGAGTCTTTAATCCAGTAAAGTAAATACAAACAAAAAACACAACTTTCACTCGAAATGACGAGGACAAACTGGAGACTCGATCTTGAACAGCAGGTGAACAGCAGGTTGCCTCGGGAAGGCACTTGAACCAGACAGACTCAGACACCTGCTCACCACGCAGCATCTGAGGAAAACACGACACGACAGGGCGATACACAAACACAGCACGGTGAATTCTAGACAAGGAACCGACAGGACAGGAACGGAACACAAAGGAAGAAATAGGGACTCTAATCAGGGAAAGGATCGGGAACAGGTGTGGGAAGACTAAATGATTGATTAGGGGAATAGGAACAGCTGGGAGCAGGAACGGAACGATAGAGAGAAGAGAGAGCGAGAGAGTGAGAGAGGGAGGGGGAGAGAGAGGGGATAGAAAGAGGGAAAGAACCTAATAAGACCAGCAGAGGGAAACGAATAGAATGGGAAGCACAGGGACAAGACAAGATAATAAATGACAAAACATGACACAGAGCACACAAGGAATGGGAAATTAACCTAAACAACTTTTATATCATTCAAATATCCAATTAATGATGGCCAAGATTGAGAGATATCGTGAGGCTACCCTTACATATCTGAAATGACATGATCAATTTATGTTTACTGATCATGAAAAGCATCTAGTTACTTACTGTATAACTCTGATCAGAGAGATAAATGTGCACAATTGTTTCGCATGGAATAATATGAAAAACGTAGTTCTGACTATGTTCTTCAAGAGTAAATGATATTACAACCAAATATACTGAACAAAAATATAAATGCAACCTGTAAAGTGTTGGTCCCATGTTTCATGAGATGAAATAAAATATCCAAGAAATGTTCAATATGCATTAAAAGCTTCTCTCAAATTTTTGCCGCAAATTTGTTTATATCCCTGTTAGGGAGCATTTCTCCTATGCCAAGATAACCTGACAGGTGGTGCATATCAAGAACATTTACATTTACATTTAAGTCATTTAGCAGACGCTCTTATCCAGAGCGACTTACAAATTGATGCATTCACCTTATGACATCCAGTGGAACAGTCACTTTACAATAGTGCATCTAAATCTTAAAGGGGGGGGGAATACTTATCCTATCCTAGGTATTCCTTAAAGAGGTGGGGTTTCAGGTGTCTCCGGAAGGTGGTGATTGACTCCGCTGTCCTGGCGTCGTGAGGGAGTTTGTTCCACCATTGGGGGGCCAGAGCAGCGAACAGTTTTGACTGGGCTGAGCGGGAGCTGTACTTCCTCAGTGGTAGGGAGGCGAGCAGGCCAGAGGTGGATGAACGCAGTGCCCTTGTTTGGGTGTAGAGCCTGATCAGAGCCTGGAGGTACTGAGGTGCCGTTCCCCTCACAGCTCCGTAGGCAAGCACCATGGTCTTGTAGCGGATGCGAGCTTCAACTGGAAGCCAGTGGAGAGAACGGAGGAGCGGGGTGACGTGAGAGAACTTGGGAAGGTTGAACACCAGACGGGCTGCGGCATTCTGGATGAGTTGAAGGGGTTTAATGGCACAGGCAGGGAGCCCAGCCAACAGCGAGTTGCAGTAATCCAGACGGGAGATGACAAGTGCCTGGATTAGGACCTGCGCCTCTTCCTGTGTGAGGCAGGGTCGTACTCTGCGGATGTTGTAGAGCATGAACCTACAGGAACGGGCCACCGCCTTGATGTTGGTTGAGAACGACAGGGTGTTGTCCAGGATCACACCAAGGTTCTTAGCGCTCTGGGAGGAGGACACAATGGAGTTGTCAACCGTGATGGCGAGATCATGGAACGGGCAGTCCTTCTTGCCGAGAGCAGCTCCGTCTTGCCGAGGTTCAGCTTGAGGTGGTGTTCCGTCATCCACACTGATATGTCTGCCAGACATGCAGAGATGCGATTCGCCACCTGGTCATCAGAAGGGGGAAAGGAGAAGATTAGTTGTGTGTCGTCTGCATAGCAATGATAGGAGAGACCATGTGAGGTTATGACAGAGCCAAGTGACTTGGTGTATAGCGAGAATAGGAGAGGGCCTAGAACAGAGCCCTGGGGGACAACAGTGGTGAGAGCGCGTGGTGAGGAGACAGATTCTCGCCACGCCACCTGGTAGGAGCGACCTGTCAGGTAGGATGCAATCCAAGCGTGGGCCGCGCCGGAGATGCCCAACTCGGAGAGGGTGGAGAGGAGGATCTGATGGTTCACAGTATCGAGGGCAGCCGATAGATCTAGAAGGATGAGAGCAGAGGAGAGAGAGTTAGCTTTAGCAGTGCGGAGCGCCTCCGTGATACAGAGGAGAGCAGTCTCAGTTGAATGACTAGTCTTGAAACCTGACTGATTAGGATCAAGGAGGTCATTCAGAGAGAGATAGTGGGAGAGCTGGCCAAGGACGGCACGTTCAAGGGTTTTGGAGAGAAAAGAAAGAAGGGATACTGGTCTGTAATTGTTGACATCGGAGGGATCGAGTGTAGGTTTTTTCAGAAGGGGTGCAACTCTCGCTCTCTTGAAGACGGAAGGGACGTAGCCAGCGGTCAGGGATGAGTTGAAGAGCGAGGTGAGGTAAGGGAGAAGGTCTCCGGAAATGGTCTGGAGAAGAGGGGAGGGGATAGGGTCAAGCGGGCAGGTTGTTGGGTGGCCGGCCGTCACAAGACGTGAGATTTCATCTGGAGAGAGAGGGAGAAAGAGGTCAGAGCACAGGGTAGGGCAGTGTGAGCAGAACCAGCGGTGTCATTTGACTTAGCAAACGAGGATCGGATGTCGTCGACCTTCTTTTCAAAATGGTTGATGAAGTCGTCTGCAGAGAGGGAGGAGGGGGGGGGGGGAGGATTCAGGAGGGAGGAGAAGGTGGCAAAGAGCTTCCTAGGGTTAGAGGCAGATGCTTGGAATTTAGCGTGGTAGAAAGTGGCTTTAGCAGCAGAGACAGAGGAGGAAAATGTAGAGAGGAGGGAGTGAAAGGATGCCAGGTCCGCAGGGAGGCGAGTTTTCCTCCATTTCCGCTCGGCTGCCCGGAGCCCTGTTCTGTGAGCTCGCAATGAGTCATCGAGCCACGGAGCGGGAGGGGAGGACCGAGCCGGCCTGGAGGATAGGGGACATAGAGAGTCAAAGGATGCAGAGAGGGAGGAGAGGAGGGTTGAGGAGGCAGAATCAGGAGATAGGTTGGAGAAGGTTTGAGCGGAGGGAAGAGATGATAGGATGGAAGAGGAGAGAGTAGCGGGGGAGAGAGAGCGAAGGTTGGGACGGCACGATACCATCCGAGTAGGGGCAGTGTGGGAGGTGTTGGATGAGAGCGAGAGGGAAAAGGATACAAGGTAGTGGTCGGAGACTTGGAGGGAGTTGCAATGAGGTTAGTGGAAGAACAGCATCTAGTAAAGATGAGGTCGAGCGTATTGCCTGCCTTGTGAGTAGGGGGGGAAGGTGAGAGGGTGAGGTCAAAAGAGGAGAGGAGTGGAAAGAAGGAGGCAGAGAGGAATGAGTCAAAGGTAGACGTGGGGAGGTTAAAGTCGCCCAGAACTGTGAGAGGTGAGCCGTCCTCAGGAAAGGAGCTTATCAAGGCATCAAGCTCATTGATGAACTCTCCGAGGGAACCTGGAGGGCGATAAATGATAAGGATGTTAAGCTTGAAAGGGCTGGTAACTGTGACAGCATGGAATTCAAAGGAGGCGATAGACAGATGGGTAAGGGGAGAAAAGCTGATTAAACAGCATGATCATTACACAGGTGCACCTTGTGCTCCGGACAATAAAACCACACTCTAAAATGTGCAGTTTTGTCACACAGCACACAGCACAATGCCACAGATGTCTCATGTTTTGTGGACAGCGTGCAATTGGCATGCTGACTGCAGGAATGTCCACCAGAGCTGTTACCAGATAATTTAATGTTAATTCATATACCATAAGCTGCCTCCAATGTGTTTTTTGAGAATTTGGCATTACGTCCAGCGGGCCTCACAACCTCAGACCACATGTAACCACGCCAGCCCAGCACCTCAACATGTGGCTTCTTCACCTGCGGGATCGTCTGAGAATAGACACCTGGACAGCTGATGAAATGGAGAAGTATTTATGTCTTTAATAAAGCCCTGTGGGGAAAAACTCATTGGTTGGGCCTTTGCCCACACATGCCTGCGCCCCTGCCCAGTCATGTGATATCCATTGATTAGAGCCTAATTAAATTATTTTAATTTACATATTTGCTATTGTGAACTGTAACTCAGTAAAATCATTGAATTTCTTGCGGGTTGCGTTTAAATTTTTGTGCAGTATAGGAAACATATATTTAACAATCCCTTAAAAAAGGCACGTAGTTGTCAATGGTTTTAGCGGAGCCCCCAGCTAAGCAAATCAAATGCTCTGCACTTTATTGTGATGTTTTATTGATAACTACCTATAGCTTGTGACATGTGGTTACATTCATGCTAGGTAGCTGACATTGCAACTGCCAGTGTTCAGCACACATCCTTTATACAAAGAATGCAGCATCCTACAATAAACCAAACTTTCCATCTCCAGCCCAGTCTGTCAATAGTTCCTGGTCAACCTCTAAATCAGGGATATTCAAATCTTAGCCTACAAGGTCAGTACTACTGCTGGTTTTCTTTAATACCTGATAATTAATTCCACTCACATGGTATGTCAATCAGGTTTAAGACAGTCCCTGATTAGAAGGGATTCTTTTTTTAAACACAGGGAAACTGTCTTCGATGTCCAGATTTGAATTTGAGGGCTGTAAATAATGTCCTGTAATTCCTGTCCTCCGAATTGGGGGATTCTGAGACAGCATTCACCCGGCCTGGGGGTACAGGCAGGATTGCCCTTTTGTCGATGACTTTTACACTAATAACAGAGCTTTCCTGAAATATATTTTTGTCCATCTCCCTAACGAGGTAACCTTTCCAGATATCCACTAATAATATTACCTTTCCCCCCGTGGGGTACAGTGAACGGGCTGCAAGGCCCAACCGCTGCTTACCAGCCTGAGCTCAGGGACTCTTTAATATGAGTTAATATCAGAGCAGGAGCCCAGCACACAGAAATAAAATCACACGGACACACACACACACACACACACACACACACACACACACACACACACACACACACACACACACACACACACACACACACACACACACACGCACACACGCACACACGCACACAGGCACACAGGCACACAGGCACACGTGCACACACACACACACACCACACACCACTCAGATCAATGTGATAAGGATCTCAGAGCAATTGCCGGCTCTACTGGGAAAATGAAGACAAAGAGGGTAAAATGGAGTGAGACAAATGAAGACAGCAAGATATAGAGAGGGACAGAGGGAGAGCATTGGAGAGAGAAATAGAGAAAATGGTTTATACCATTTCCAAGCCTTCCAGCCACACCATACATATAGTATGGCTGTACCTCGTTCTGCTTCCTGAATGATATGCAGTACTCAGTTTCAAGTTTTAATATCACGTGCACAAGTACAGTGAAATGCTTTACTTTCAAGCTCTAAATCCAACAATGCAGTAATCAATATCAATGTAGTATTAACGATAACATAAAATGAAACAAAAACACACAATAAGAAAAAATAAGAAAAACACAAGAAAGTAAAAAGCTATACACAGGGTCCGTTCCAAAACCATATTTACAATCTGCAGGGATACTGGAGTGATAGAGGTAGATATGTATAGGATGGTGACAAGGCATCAGGGTGTATGATAAAAGAGTAGCAGCTGCGTAAATGAAGATTGTATTGAGTGTGTGTGCGTGAGTGGGTCAGTATACTGTAAATGTGTGTGCATGGTATGTATGTGTTGGAACGTCAGTGAGCGTGAATGTGTAGAGTCCTGTCCTTTGAATTTGCATAGAAACAGTGCAAATATTAAAATAAATACAAGGGTCAACTCAGATAGTCCGTATAGCCATTTTGTTGGCTTGAGAACAACTGTCTATGGCTTGGGTGGCTGGAGTCTTTAACAAATTTATGGGCCTTCCTTTCTCTGGTATTGTGATATTACACATGAAAACCCTGGTTAGGATGCTTGCCTTAGCGATCAGGAGCTTCCATTTTCAATGAGGATCTTGTTTTCAACCCTTTTAAGCACAGAGATCAAGTGAATTAACACAAGTGAGTCACTGCAGTGAAAACATCACCTAAATCATCTCTGGCTTTGTCACAAGTGCCTAGGAAAGAACACAGGATGCTGATGAAAGTGGCTGATGGCACACCGCATATTATTAAAATGTATGTAGGAATAGCCTCCCACTGGGCACAAACTGTTTGAGTCAACATTGTTTCAAGGTAATTTGTCACAAATTGTGACCTGGAATGTAAATGGAGGAAAAAAGTAATCAATGGCTAGACTAGGGCAGGGGGCAGGACTGTACTCAAGCTGTGGAGTGGGGACTTAGTCCCTGAGCCGAAAAGTGAGCAGGTTACCGGGTGCACAGAGCCTGTTATAGGTTATCAGGTACTTGTACACTGAGTATATTTGGGTCACCAGGTGCATATGGTTCCTGTCTTAGTCAAAGTTGCCAGGGGAGGGGTGCTTAAGTGTGGGGCCCTGGTTCAGTTGGTGGGCGAGGTTGTGGAGGGGATGAGCCCCGACTGGGATGCGGTGATGGGTGACGACGGTTTAAACCAAGCTCATGCAGTCCAATGCTTGGTGAATTCTGCATCACAATACTAGGAAGTGCTGACATCGAAGGATCAAAAAGTGACATCGCTAGATGGTAGGTAGGGTGAGTGGGAATCTCATTCATCCATTCCTGCGCGTCACTAATTAGTTGACCAGGCATTTGTCTACCAATAGAGTCATAGTTACTCCTGCCGTTTATCCACATTTCATTTTCTTTCTTCACTTTGAAATGAAGAGCCACAGCCACCCCCAAAGGTGGTTTGAGTGCAGTCGCGCTTCGGTTTGCTGCTTTAAATATCATAAATATCATGACATTCAACACATCCCTAACGGTACCAGACTATTTAGGCTTATACCCGCCGTTTACCTGTGCTTCATTGAATTTCTTCATTTTGACATTCAGAGCACTGTGCAGAAATCACATCCCACGGTCCGCACCAGCTGTAAGTCAACTGCTAGGTGCCGGGCAAAGCAACCTGCCAGAGACCCCATGTGAACGGACCCAGCTTGCCCAGAGTCGCTGCTGCCGACCTCCGTACCTGACCCCCCACTTGTCCGCCTTCAGCCCGCCGATTGTTGTTTGATGATAACATTTCAAACGCAGGATTATGACATCATGGTGACCAAATTTCAACATAGACAAACCTTCTAAAAAACATGTTGAATTTGCATCTTTAAAACAAGGTCAGATTTTCAGGCTGTATGCACTATTAAAAGAAAATGAAAGATATTGGCTGTGCAGCACCTCCTACTGGACAATTGATATATCTACAGCTCTGCCTTTGGTGTCCCATCCAGGATTTTAACCAAGCCCTGCTTAGCTTGGACTATTACCAATGTGCTATCATGAGTAATATTGTTGAGCAATCTCCACTTTAAAACTAAATAGATTTACTGTTGCTATCGAAGTAATTCCAAACGGTAGAGGTTTAACAGTGAAAATTAAATGTGACAATAGTCTAATATTCATATATCATCAATGATGCTATTTAGGCCTATTCATAGGTTGCACCTCATTCACTCGATTGCGTCATGCCATTGTTATGAAAGTTCTCAAGCCGCCCTCTACCGGCAGCGCAATAGCGGTGCCCCAAAGTCGTGATAACGACTGTTTAGTCTAAATTAAACTATAGTGCCTGGAAATATGATGACATTGCTAAAGTAGTCAAATATTTAGTATGAAACAACTTTTACAGCATGATCATGTCATCAAATTGACTTTAGACAAATGGCAATGTTGTCATTAGTTAGCAAAGTTCATAAAAAATAGCTAGCAATGCTAATGTTAGCTAGCTAAAATCCGGTGACCTCCATTCAATCTTAGCGAACTAGCTAATGTTATACTGCATCTAAAGTCAATCTGGCAAAATCAAAATGATGATATAAGTTTTTCATACTAATTGTATTTCCAAGCTACTTTAATGCACTTTCCATGACATTTTCATAGACGCTCATTGACAATGCATTGAGTAAAATACTCTGCATCAGTACAAAACAAACGTGATACAATATTGTGACGAAACATGCAATCCATGAATAGCACTTGCAAAGTCATCAACAGCTATTGTTTCAATTCAACCGAGGATTCAACAAAAAATAGACCTCGGCAGAAGGTAATGGCAGAAGGTAATGGTGGACGGAAGGCAGGGTGGTGCGGCAGGTGCCGCTTCTCATACGAATGCTATTATTTTATCTAAAACATCAAGTGTACGCCAACCACAGCTAAGTAAGTCATGCAAAGAGTTAAAGCGCAATTATGTGTTTTATCTCCAGTACTTTGCCATGATTGTCAGTTACGTAGCTGCTCTACTAATAATCTCAGTGCGTCCTTGCTGGGATGACACAATCAATCTACTGCCGGAGAATATCAACACCAAACACATTGGTTTACCGTTCCTCAGGAGCGTACAGTACACAGCATACCATAATGTTCTGAATAATGGCCAAGTCTACCTCGCCCCCTATTCCACTGAACCACTTAGGCGTAACAAACACAAGTCCAACATTTATCGAAAACTGTTAAACTACCTGTTCACTACGCTCCTGCTCTCCAGGGATGTGCAACTCAATCCTGGCCCTAACATCACTGAGCCAGCGATATATAGTGGAAAGCAGTGGATGGCCTCGTCCACTGATCGTCACCGCTGTGGAAGTGGGTGAGTGCTATGGTCCCATGGTTTCTCTCGACTCACCCAGCTCCAGGATAGATTTTGACTCTTTAAACATACCCACGTCACTATATGTGATCCCTGACTTTGCTTCTGGTATGCAAGCTGTTTTAATTAGTTCTCCACATCCAGTGCAGGAGGGAGGGATTGTTAATTGCGCTACCGAACTGCCCCTAATCAAAACTAAACAAAACGGCCTAAACCCAGCCGTCAGAAAAAAACGAAAATGTAACTTTTTTCAATGTGTCAATCACTCTCGAGTCATCTGGGACCCACGAGCTAAGCCCAAGGGACTACTAGGGGGGCACTTGAAAATTCGTAGTGTCATTCCAAAAATAGATCAAATTCAACATCTTCTCACAGACTCCAACCTTGACTTCCTCTGCCTGTCAGAGACATGGCTCCATAAAACCTCTCCATATGCTGCTTTGATTGTGCCTGGCTACAATGTTTTCAGGAGAGACAGGATTGAAGGAAGAGGAGAGGGTCTGATGATTTACATTACATAACATATCTGATGTAAACAAATTGAGTGGTCATGTGATAATGAACTAGAATGTATTGGCCTGAACGTTACACTGTCTCCCCAAATGTCTTTGACCCTTATTGGAATGTATAGACCATGTTCCACCAAAAGTGTGTTTTTTGATCAGTTTAATAACATGCTAAGGGAATGTGATTTTGGGAAAATGTCATCTTAATGGGAGATTTTAATATGCATTATGAAGACAAGCCTTGTAGGAAAACCCTCAAATGGATCACGAATACCTTTGACCTTACACAGCTAGTTAAAGGGCCAACTAGGGTGACTTGTTGCTCTAAAACACAGATTGATTTGGTGTTCAGTAATAAACCAGAGAGAGTGACTAAATCATTCAATATGGTTACTGGGCTATCTGATTATAATCTGACACGTATAGCCAAAAAGATGTCTAAAAGCAGGTTTAACCTCTCTACTGTTAGAAAGCGGGATCAACTAAGAATACCTAAGAGTGAACAAAACTATTTTGAAAATGCAATTAAGGGAATTAACTGGAATGATATCTTGTCCTATACAGACGTGGAAGCTGATAGTCAGGTTTTTCTATCCACAATCCAGACTACAATAAATGGCTTCCTAAAGAAAATCAAATCCAAACCTGACGAAAAGAGCACCTTGGCTCTTCTTTGGCTAAATGGAGAAATCTAGACGTTGATGAAAGAATGAGATTATGCTCTAACAGTCCAAGTTAGAGCATTTCAAATAAAATCAAATGTATTTATATTGCCCTTCTTACATCAAAGTGCTGTACAGAAACCCAGCCTAAAACCCCAAACAGCAAGCAATGCAGGTATAGAAGCACCGTGGCTAGGAAAAACTAGGAAGAAACCTAGAGAGGAAACAGGCTATGAGGGGTGGCCAGTCCTCTTCTGGCTGTGCCGGGTGGAGATTATAACAGGACATGGCCAAGATGTTCAAATGTTCATAAATGACCAGCATTGTCAAATAATAATAATCACCGTAGTTGTCGAGGGTGCAACAAGTCAGCACCTCAGGAGTAAATGTCAGTTGGCTTTTCATAGCCGATCATTAAGAGTATCTCTACCGCTCCTGCTGTCTCTAGAGTGTTGAAAACAGCAGGTCTGGGACAGGTAGCACGTCCGGTGAACAGGTCAGGGTTCCATAGCCGCAGGTAGAACATATATGCCATTTAGCTGCTCCAGTTGAAACTGGAGCAGCAGCACGGCCAGGTGGACCCCCGGACAGGGCCAAACAGGAAGGATATAACCCCACCCACTTTGCCAAAGCACAGCCCCCACACCACTACAAGGATATCTTCAACCACCAACTTACCATCCTGAGACAAGGCCGAGTATCGCCCACAAATATCTCCACCACGGCACAACCCAACCCAACACATCTATTGGTCTGGGGGTGTTTCCAAGGGCATGGAAGTCGGCCATAATAACGGCCATAATAACGGCCATCTTTAACCTCTAGCGTCGAGCAATCCCGTATCCGGGAGCGTAATCATAGCCTCAAGCTCATTACCATAATGCAACGTTCCCTATTCATGAAAATCACAAATTAAATGAAATAAATATATTGAAACACAAGCTTAGCCTTTTGTTAACAACACTGTCATCTCAGATTTTCAAAATATGCTTTTCAACCAAAGCTACACAAGCATTTGTGTAAGAGTATTGATAGGATCTTTCACGTAATTTCCGGTCACAACTTGCAGGCTTGTTTTCGAGTTGCTGTGCGTTTTGTTGCCAACCTATTTTGCTACCTGACAACTTTACTCCGGACGCTTTATCTGGACACGATTCGTCAGGACCTCCAACAGCCGAAGCTAAGTAGTAACATTAACATGATGCCTACTATTTGTAGTCGCTGTACTCGCCTTACGGCGAGGATAGCTGTGCTTCAAGCCCAGCTTCAGACGCAATCGTTAGGCAAGGGTAATTTCAGTGTAGGAAAGGATGCAACCGCGTCTGTGCCACCAGTAAGTACAGATAGTAGTATAAATCCCCTGGCACAGTCCCCGCAGCCGGACAACTTTCTCACGGTTTCTGGAAGGAAATGATGTAGGAAAGCTCAACCGGTGTCGCTCATTCAGCCGACAGAAACTTTCAACCGGTTTTCCCCATTAAGCAGCGGGTCGGAGTCAGAGGCCGAGTCTTCTCTGGTCTCTACTCCTCCCGTTACGGGGTCTGAGACGTCGAAGCTTCCCACCATTAGCTCTGACAAATTGAAAACTCTAGTCATTGGCGACTCCATTACCCGCAGTATTAGACTTAAAACGAATCATCCAGCGATCATACACTGTTTACCAGGGGGCAGGGCTACCGACGTTAAGGCTAATCTGAAGATGGTGCTGGCTAAAGCTGGCCTACACTGACATGTTGGCCTACACTGACATGTTCTGGCCTGGTTTAGATCTTATCTGTCGGAAAGATATCAGTTTGTTTCTGTGAATGGTTTGTCCTCTGACAAATCAACTGTAAATTTCGGTGTTCCTCAAGGTTCCGTTTTAGGACCAGTATTGTTTTCACTATACATTTTACCTCTTGGGGATGTTACTCGAAAACATAATGTCAACTTTCACTGCTATGCGGATGACACACATGCGGAACATTTCAATGAAACATGGTGAAGCCCCAAAATTGCCCTCGCTAGAAGCATGTGTTTCAGACATAAGGAAGTGGATGGCTGCAAACTTTCTACTATTAAACTCGGACAAAACAGAGATGCTTGTTCTAGGTCCCAAGAAACAAAGAGATCTTCTGTTGAATCTGACAATTAATCTTAATGGTTGTACAGTCGTCTCAAATAAAACTGTGAAGGACCTCGGCGTTACTCTGGACCCTGATCTCTCTTTTGAAGAACATATCAAGACCATTTCGAGGACAGCTTTTTTCCATCTACATAATATTGCAAAAATCAGAAACTTTCTGTACAAAAATGATGCAGAAAAAATAATCCATGCTTTTGTCACTTCTAGGTTAGACTACTGCAATGCTCTACTTTCCGGCTACCCGGATAAAGCACTAAATAAACTTCAGTTAGTGCTAAATATGGCTGCTAGAATCCTGACTAGAACCAAAAAATTTGCTCATATTACTCCAGTGCTAGCCTCTCTACACTGGCTTCCTGTCAAAGCAAAGGCTGATTTTAAGGTTTTACTGCTAACCTACAAAGCATTACATGGGCTTGCTCCTACCTATCTCTCTGATTTGGTCCTGCCGTACATACCTACACGTACGCTACGGTCACAAGACGCAGGCCTCCTAATTGTCCCTAGAATTTCTAAGCAAACAGCTGGAGGCAGGTCTTTTATCCTATAGAGCTCCATTTTTATGGAACGGTCTGCCTACCCATGTCAGAGAAGCAAACTCGGTCTCAACCTTTAAGTCTTTACTGAAGACTCATCTCTTCAGTGGGTCATATGATTGAGTGTAGTCTGTCCCAGGAGTGGGAGGGTGAACGGAAAGGCTCTGGAGCAACAAACCGCCCTTGCTGTCTCTGCCTGGCCGGTTCCCCTCTTTCCACTGGGATTCTCTGCCTCTAACCCTATTACAGGGGCTGAGTCACTGGCTTACTGGGGCTCTCTCATGCCGTCCCTGCAGGGGGTGCGTCACCTGAGTGGGTTGATTCACCGTTGTGGTCATCCTGCCTGGGTTGGTGCCTCCCCCCCCACTTGGGCTGTGCAGTGGCGGAGATCTTTGTGGGCTATACTCAGCCTTGTCTCAGGATGGTAAGTTGGTGGTTGAAGATATCCCTCTAGTGGTGTGGGGGCTGTGCTTTGGCAAAGTGGGTGGGGTTATATCCTTCCTGTTTGGCCCTGTCCGGGGGTGTCCTCGGATGGGGCCACAGTGTCTCCTGGCCCCTCCTGTCTCAGCCTCCAGTATTTATGCTGCAGTAGTTTGTGTCGGGGGGCTAGGGTCAGTTTGTTATATCTGGAGTACTTCTCCTGTCCGATTCGGTGTCCTGTGTGAATCTAAGTGTGCGTTCTCTAATTCTCTCCTTCTTTCTTTCTCTCTCTCGGAGGACCTGAGCCCTAGGACCATGCCCCAGGACTACCTGACATGATGACTCCTTGCTGTCCCCAGTCCACCTGGCCATGCAGCTGCTCCAGTTTCAACTGACCTGAGCCCTAGGACCATGCCCCAGGACTACCTGACATGATGACTCCTTGCTGTCCCCAGTCCACCTGGCCATGCTGCTTCTCCAGTTTCAACTGTTCTGCCTTACTATTATTCGACCATGCTGGTCATTTATGAACATTTGAACATCTTGGCCATGTTCTGTTATAATCTCCACCGGCACAGCCAGAAGAGGACGGGCCACACCACATATGCTCTCTCTAATTCTCTCTTTCTTTCTCTCTCTCGGAGGACCTGAGCCCTAGGACCGTGCCCCAGGACTACCTGACATGATGACTCCTTGCTGTCCCCGGTCCACCTGACTGTGCTGCTGCTCCAGTTTCAACTGTTCTGCCTTGTTATTATTCGACCATGCTGGTCATTTATGAACATTTGAACATCTTGGCCATGTTCTGTTATAATCTCCACCCGGCACAGCCAGAAGAGGACTGGCCACCCCACATAGCCTGGTCCCTCTCTAGGTTTCTTCCTAGGTTTTGGCCTTTCTAGGGAGTTTTTCCTAGCCACCGTGCTTCTACACCTGCATTGCTTGCTGTTTGGGGTTTTAGGCTGGGTTTCTGTACAGCACTTTGAGATATCAGCTGATGTACGAAGGGCTATATAAATCAATTTGATTTTGATTTTTTTTTGATAGCCTAGCATAGCATTAAGCCCAGCATTCAGCAGGCAACATTTTCACAAAAACAAGAAAAGCTTTCAAATAAAATAATTTACCTTTGAAAAACTTCGGATGTTTTCAATGACAAGACTCTTAGTCAGATAGCAAATGTTCATTTTTTCCAAAAATATTAATTGTGTAGACGAAATAGCTCCGTTTTGTTCATCACGTTTGGCTAAGAAAAATACAGAAAATGCAGTCACTTACAACGCCAAACTTTTTTCCAAATTAGCTCCATAATATCGACAGAAACACGGCAAATGTTGTTTAGAATCAATCCTCAAGGTGTTTTTCACATATCTATTTGATAATCTATCAGTGGTGGCAGTTGGCTTATCATCAGAAGCAAATGGAAAAATACTGTTGCTGGAGAATACGCAATAACTGCAACAGAGGACACCAAGTGACCACCTGGTAGATGTAGTCTCTTATGGTCAATCTTCCAATGATATGCCTACGAATACGTCACAATGCTGTAGACACCTTGGGGAAAACGTGGAAAACGTAAGCTGACTCCTAGCTCCTTCACAGCCATATAAGGAGTCATTGGAATGAGGCCGTTTCAAAAAATGCGGCACTTCCAGATTGGATTTTTATCTGGGTTTTGCCTGTAACATCAGTTCTGTGGCACTCACAGACAATATCTTTGCAGTTTTGGAAACGTCAGTGTTTTCTTTCCAAAGCTGTCAATTATATGCATAGTTGAGCATATTTTTGTGACAAAATATCTTTAAAACGGGAATGTTTTTCATCCAAAAATTAAAAGAGCGCCCCCTATATCGAAAAAGTTAAATCGGGCGACCCTGCAGACGTGAGTAACTACAGGCCCATTAGTATACTACCTGTGGTGTCGAAGGTTGTTGAAAAGTGTGTTGCAGAACAACTGATTTCCCACCTCAACAACAGCCCCTTCACATTACACAATACCGCTCCTCTGCTCTCTCCACTGGCTTCCAGTTGAAGCTCGCATCCGCTACAAGACCATGGTGCTTGCCTACGGAGCTGTGAGGGGAACGGCACCTCAGTACCTCCAGGCTCTGATCAGGCCCTACACCCAAATAAGGGCACTGCGTTCATCCACCTCTGGCCTGCTCGCCTCCCTACCACTGAGGAAGTACAGTTCCCGCTCAGCCCAGTCAAAACTGTTCTCTGCTCTGGCTCCCCAATGGTGGAACAAACTCCCTCACGACGCCAGGACAGCGGAGTCAATCACCACCTTCCGGAGACACCTGAAACCCCACCTCTTTAAGGAATACCTAGGATAGGATAAAGTAATCCTTCTCACCCTCCCCCCTTAATATATTTAGATGCACTATTGTAAAGTGGCAGTTCCACTGGATGTCATAAGGTGAATGCACCAATTTGTAAGTCGCTCTGGATAAGAGTGTCTGCTAAATGACTTAAATGTAATGTAAATGTACACTCCATGCAGTTTGGCTTCAGAGCGAAACACTCCACAGAAAACGGTCAACTGCTTTTTTCTGGAAAATGTAAAGTCCATGATGGACAAAAGGGTCACTGTGTTTCTGGACCTAAGGAAAGCTTTTGATACTGTTAACCATAAGATTCTCATCACAAAATTGTCCAAGTTCAACTTTCCCCCCGATGCATTGAGATAGATTAAATCATACCTTGAATCATACCGTGCTTCTACACCTGCATTGCTTGCTGTTTGGGGTTTTAGGCTGGGTTTCTGTACAGCACTTTGAGATGTCAGCTGATGTACGAAGGGCTATATAAATAAATTGGATTTGATTTTGATTTGAAGGCAGAACTCAGTGTGTCAGAGTGAGGAGCAATGAGCTGTTGCCCACTCTTAGCTATGATGTGGGCGTGCCCCAAGGGTTAATACTGGGGCCCCTCCTGTTCAGCCTGTACATTACTGATCTGTCTTCTGTCTGTACTGGGTCTGAAGTTCAAATGTATGCAGATGATACAGTGATATATATGCATGCAAAGAGCGAACAACAAGCTGAACTCACTACTGTAATGGTCCAGGTTACAAAGTGACTCAGTGACTCGTGTTTCCATCTCAATGTGAAAAAACTGTGTGCGTGTCCTTCACAAAGAGGACAACAGATTCTACTGAGCCAGATGTCTATGTGTCAGGGGAGAAGCTCCAGGTGGTATCTGATTTTAACCTTCCACTAGCGGAACCCCTCGAAAACATTCAGCTGAAAAGGCAGTGAGCGAAATTCAAAAAATATTTGTTAGAAATATGTAACTTTCACACATTAACAAGTCCAATTCAGCAATTGAAAGATTAACATCTTGTTAATCTACCCATCATGACCGATTTCAAAAAATGCTTTACAGCGAAAGCACAACATATGGTTATGTTAGGTCATAGCCAAGTCATAAAAACACAGCCATTTTTCCAGCCAAAGATAGGAGTCACAAAAAGCAGAAATATAGATACATTTAATCATTAACCTTTGATGATCTTCATCAGATGACATTCATAGGACATCATGTTCCACAATACATGTATGTTTTGTTCGATAATGTGCATATTTATATACAAAAATCTCAGTTTACATTGGCACATTACGTGCAGTAATGTTTTGATTCCAAAACATCCGTGATTTTGCAGAAATACTCATAATTAACAATGATAAAAGATACAAGTGTTATTCACAGAATTAAATATAGACTTCTCCTTAATGCAACCTCTGTGTCAGATTTTTAAAAAACTTAATGGAAAAAGCATAATTTGAGAACGGCGCACAGAGCCCAATCCAGCCAGAGAAATATCCGCCATTTTGGAGTCAACAGAAGTTAGAAATAACACTATAAATATTCACTTAACTTTGATGACCTTCATCAGAAGACACTCATAGGAATCCCAGTTCGACAATAAATGACTGATTTGTTCCATAAAGTTCCATAAAGTCCATAATTGATGTCCAAATAGCCACATGTTGTTAGTGTTTTCAGCCCAGTAATCCATGTTCATGAGGAGCGAGCACTTCGTCCAGACAAAAACTCAAAAGGTTCCGTTACACGTCGTAGAAACAAGTCAAACAATGTATGGAATCAATCTTTAGGATGTGTTTAACATAAAACATCAATAGTGTTCCAACCAGAGAATTCCAATGTCTGAAGAAAAGCGCTGGAACGAGAGCTAACCCTGTCGGGAGTGCGCGTCACGAGCCTGAGACACTCTGCCAGACCACTGACTTAAACAGGTCTCATGAGCCCCTCCTTTATAGTAGAGTCCTCAAACAAGTTTCTAAAGACAGTTGACATCTATTGGAAGCCGTAGGAAGTGCAACTTGACTCCATAGACACTGTGTATATGGTACGCCAAACTTTGAAAAACTACAAACCTCAGATATACCACTTCCTGGTTGGATTTTTCTCAGTTTATCACCTGCCATGTGAGTTTTGTTATACTCACAGACATCATTCAAACAGGTTTAGAAACTTCAGAGTGTTTTCTATCCAATACTAGTAATGATATGCATTACAGAGTAAGTGAAAATCTTGCTCCCTATCCCAAAAAGGTTAACTTCTTGCTGCACCCATCCCGTTTGCGGGATAATTTTTGTCAACATCCGCTGTAACGGCGTTCTTCGTTTGTAGAAAGAGAGTCGGACCGAAATGCAGTGTGGTGGTTAGTCATGACTTTAATGAAAAAAGAGACACATGAAATAACTATACAAATACAAAACAACAAACGGAACGTGAAACCTAATTACAGCCTATCTGGTGAAACTACACAGAGACAGGAACAATCACCCACGAAATACACAGTGAAACCCAGGCTACCTAAATACGGTTCCCTATCAGATACAACAAGAATCACCTGACTCTGATTGAGAACCGCCTCAGGCAGCCAAGCGTATACTAGACACACCCCTAATCAACCACAATCCCAATGCCTACAAAAAAAACCAATACGACAATACAATAAACCCATGTCACACCCTGGCCTGAACAAATAATTAAAGAAAACACAAAATACTAAGACCAAGGCGTGACAGAACCCCCCCCTAAGGTGCGGACTCCCGGACGCACCTCAAAACCATGGGGAGGATTCGGGTGGAAGTCTGTCCATGGTGGTGGTTCCAGCTCGGGACGTGGACCCCACTCCATTAATGTCTTAGTTCCTCCCCTTCGCGTCCTGGGATAATCCACCCTCGCCGCCGACCATGGCCTAATAGTCCTCACCCAGAACCCCACTGAACTGAGGAGCAGCTCGGGACTGAGGGGCAGCTCGGGACTGAGGGGCAGCCCGGGACTGAGGGGCAGCCCGGAACTGAGGGGAAGCCCAGTACTGAGAGGAAGCCCAGTACTGAGAGGAAGCCCAGTACTGAGAGGAAGCCCAGTACTGAGATGAAGCTCAGGTAGGTAGCCGGCTCCGGTAGATCCTGGCTGGCTGGCGGATCTGGAAGATTCTGGTTGACTAGCAGATCTGGAAGATTCTGGTTGACTGGCAGATCTGGAAGAGACTGGTTGACTGGTAGATCTGGAAGAATCTGGTTGTCTGGCAGATCTAGAAGATCATGGCTGACTGGCAGATCTAGCTGCTCTATGCAGACTGGCAGATCTGGAAGAGACTGGTTGACTGGCAGATCTGGAAGAATCTGGTTGACTGGCAGATCTAGAAGATCATGGCTGACTGGGGGATCTAGCTGCTCTATGCAGACTGACAGCTCTGGCTGCTCCATGCAGACTGACAGCTCCTTGCAGACTGACAGCTCTGGCTGCTTCTTACAGACTGACAGCTCTGGCTGCTCCATGCAGGCTGACAGCTCTGACTGCTCCATGCAGGCTGACAGCTCTGACTGCTCCATGCAGGCTGGCAGCACCTTGCAGACTGGCAGATCCTTGCAGACTAGCAGCTCCTGGCAGACTGGCAGCTCTGGCTGCTTCATGCAGACTGACAGCTCAGGCTGCTCCGAACAGGCAGGAGGCTCCGGCAGCGCTGTAGAGGAGGAAGGCTCTGATAGCGCTGAACAGGTGGGAGACTCCGACAGCGCAGGAGGGAAGGAAGGCTCTGATAGCGCTGAACAGGCGAGGCGCACTGACGGCCTGGTGCGCGGTGCTGCAACTGGTGCTACAGGATCGAGGACACGCACAGGAAGCCTGGTGCGGGGAGCTGCTACCGGAGGACTGGTGTGTGGAGGTGGCTCTGGATAGATCGGACCGTGCAGGCGCACTGGAGCTCTTGAGCACCGAGCCTGCCCAACCTTACCTGGCTCGATGCCCACTCTAGCCCGGCCAATACGAAGGACTGGTATGAACCGCACCGGGCTATGCACCCGCACTGGAAACACCGTGCGCTCCATAGCATAACACGGTGCCTGCCCGGTCTCTCTAGCCCCCCGGTAAGCACAGGGAGTTTGCGCAGGTCTCCTACCTGGCATAGCCATACTCCCTTTAAGCCACCCCACCCCAATAATTTTTTGGGGCTTCTTTTCGGGCTTCCATCCGCGTCGCCGTGCTGCCTCCTCATACCAGCGCCTCTCCGCTTTATACGCCTCTAGTTCTTCCTTGGGACGGCGATATTCTCCAGGCTGAGCCCAAGGTCCTTTTCCGTCTAATATCTCCTCCCAAGTCCAGAAGTGCTTTGATCGCTGCTCCTCACGATTAACAGGGCGAGTTGGCTCAGGTCTGACTCTTGACTCTGCCACTCTCTCCCTGAGCCCTCCCCCAATAAATATTTGGGGGTGACTTTCGGGTTTCGCTCTGCGCCGCCATGTTTTTCTCTTCGACTCCATTCTCCTATATCCCTCTTCGCACTGCTCCAGCGAATCCCAGGCGGGCTCCGGCACTCTCTCTGGGTCGACCGCCCACCCGTCTATTTCTTCCCACGTCGTATACTCCAAGCTTCTGCTGTCCATAACGCCCTCCCTTCGCTGCTGCCTGTTAACACGCTGCTCAGTACGAGTGTGGTGGGTGATTCTGTAACGGCGTTCTTCGTTTGTAGAAAGAGAGTCGGACCTAAATGCAGCGTGGTGGTTACACATGACTTTAATGAAAAAAGCGACACATGAAACAACTATACAAATAAAAAACAACAACAAATACCTTCTTCCATAGGAGAGAGACAGAAAATGTCTGCTCCAAGCTGTTGCGCATGCAAAACGCTGCTGGCACCCAGCCGTACAATGACGCAATGTGATCTTTCTCGCTCATTTTTCAAAATGAAAGCCTGAAACTATGTCTAAAGACTGTTCACAACATGTGGAAGCCATAGGAAAATGAATCTGGTTGATGTCCCTTTAAATGGAGTGACGGTAGGCAATGGAACAGAGAGCTTTCAGGAAAAACAGCACTTCAGGGTTAGATTTTCCTCAGGTTTTCCCCTGCAATATCAGTTTTGTTATACACAGAGACAATTTTTTTGACAGTTTTGAAAACTTTGGAGTGTTTTCTATCCTAATCTGACAATTATATGCATATTCTAGATTCTGGGCCTGAGAAATAGGCAGTTTCATTTGGATACGGTTTTCATCCGAACATCAAAATACTGCCCCCTACACTCAACAGGTTAAAACCTATTCAGTCTGTCTACAAACAGGCTCTCAAAGTGCTTGATAGGAAGCCCAATAGCCATCATCACTGTTACATCCTCAGAAAGCATGAGCTCCCGAGTTGGGAAAATCTAGTGCAATACACTGACGCATGTCTTGTATTCAAGATCCTAAATGGCCTGGCTCCCCCTCCACTCAGTATTTTTGTTAAACAGAAAACCCAAACATATGGCAGCAAATCCACAAGGTCCTCCATGAGAGGTGACTGTATAGTTCCTTTAAGGAAAAGCACCTTTCGTAAATCCGCTTTCTCTGTGAGAGTTTTGCATTTCTGGAATACACTGCCATCATACACACATAACTGCACCACATATCACACTTTCACAAAATGCAGGAAGACATGGCTAAAGGTCAATCAGATTTGTGAACATAATCCCCTAGCTGTGTATTGTCGCTTTCCATGTTGTCTGGTGGCTGTAGCTTGTGAGGTATGTAAACACTTTGTTGCTTTTATGGATTTTGTCTTGCTGCTTTTTGTTCTATGTTGTTCTGTCTGTATGCTATGCCTTGCTTGTCCAGTTGTTCTGTGTGTGCTCACTGCTCACTGTCTATATTGTAATTGTTTTTAATAACCTGCCCAGGGACTGCGGTTGAAAATTAGCCGGCTGGCTAAAACCGGCACTTTTACTGAAATGTTGATTAATGTGCACTGTCCCTGTAAAAACAAAATACATAAATTATACTCAAACTCAACATTTGAAGGAAATGTAGCTTTTGCTTGAATCCTTTGTCTGTGCCACTGACTTAATCTAGCTTTAATTCCAATTTGTTTTCATATTTTGGATTAATCTCAACCAAACATCTAGGTAGATTAACAGGACTACATCACATCAAACGTTATTTAAAGTGCATTTAAAGTTTGATTTGATTTGATCCTACTTTTTGGTTGAGATGAAGACGTGAATCCAACATATCAATTATTAATTTGAAGACAAAATGGAATTAAATCCCGTGTTATGACTCCGAAGGATCAGTTTACAGTGGGTCAGCTCTACAGTGTCGGCTCTCTCCCACAGAGGGGGAAAGGGATGAAGTTGGCCCGGTTTTATGACTTAACCTGATCGTAAATACCTGGCAGAAACTCTTCCTTTGGGCTCTGCAGTATTGAAAATTGAATGCCTGAGGGTTACAACAGAGATACACTTGGCCAAATCTTTAACATAAAAAAGTTGGACATTGAACAATATTTATAACATAAATAAAGTGGGAAATGGTTGATGGGGCTCTAAACAATAATCATGTGAAATAAGTCACTGTTTTGTGACATCATTAAGGATGGTGTAACCAAATAATGGCAATTCTACAAATGTATACATCCCAGGTATCAGATTTACATATAAATGTTGTGGAAATTATATGATTAAATATGAAACTATTTATGAGAAGATGAAATGAGAATTATTTTCATGTAAAGTTGAACCCAGTCAGTAACCACGCCCACATGAGCACAGTCATCATGCCAAAAGGAGGGAATGCCCCTTTTTTACAGGGTGTTTCTAAAGGACTCCTGAAGAATTAACATATTACACCAGAGAACATGAGGATCATCCACACATTGAAATGGTTGGAATCTCTACAGACCAAAACATGCCAGGTTGCTGCCGATTTGGACAGTGGTCTTAGCTGTACCCTGAATAATCAACAATTTAGACCAGTACATGGCCGGGTTGCTACTGGCGTGTAAAATGTTCAGACTCTACCAGACCAGAAGACCCTCAAACTCTCGAGAAGATAAAGAAGATAAAGACTACATCGGAATATTCAGTCTGCAGCTGTTTAATTATTTTAGTCTAGTAAACCCGATGGGGACCACCGCGCGTGTTCCTTTGAAGTACACAGTCTAACGAAGATGAGAGTGGAAGAACATTTCCCTATCAAACGACCATTGGCACTTCTGAAGTATTCATTCCAACAGCCAAAGGTGCCTCTCGCTCCCAAAACATGTTTTCTGGAGACTTGTGGGTGGAATGCTGATGACTGCCCACTGTATGTCTCCAGATTGAAGATTGCACACAATGCATCCTTGCCCACCTCCTGAAGTGGTCAGTCAGATCTGAAGACAATCTGACCACAATGCAACTTTTGTGAATCTAGACCTGTCTTTTACATTTACATTACATTTAAGTCATTTAGCAGACGCTCTTATCCAGAGCGACTTACAAATTGGTGCATTCACCTTATGACATCCAGTGGGACAGTCACTTAACAATAGTGCATCTAAAACTTAGGGGGGTGAGAGGGATTACTTATCCTATCCTAGGTATTCCTTAAAGAGGTGGGGTTTCAGGTGTCTCCGGAAGGTGGTGATTGACTCCGCTGTCCTGGCGTCGTGAGGGAGTTTGTTCCACCATTGGGGGCCAGGGCAGCGAACAGTTTTGACTGGGCTGAGCGGGAGCTGTACTTCCTCAGTGGTAGGGAGGCGAGCAGGCCAGAGGTGGATGAACGCAGTGCCCTTGTTTGGGTGTAGGGCCTGATCAGAGCCTGGAGGTACTGAGGTGCCGTTCCCCTCACAGCTCCGTAGGCAAGCACCATGGTCTTGTAGCGGATGCGAGCTTCAACTGGAAGCCAGTGGAGAGAACGGAGGAGCGGGGTGACGTGAGAGAACTTGGGAAGGTTGAACACCAGACGGGCTGCGGCGTTCTGGATGAGTTGAAGGGTTTAATGGCACAGGCAGGGAGCCCAGCCAACAGCGAGTTGCAGTAATCCAGACGGGAGATGACAAGTGCCTGGATTAGGACCTGCGCCGCTTCCTGTGTGAGGCAGGGTCGTACTCTGCGGATGTTGTAGAGCATGAACCTACAGGAACGGGCCACCGCCTTGATGTTGGTTGAGAACGACAGGGTGTTGTCCAGGATCACGCCAAGGTTCTTGGCGCTCTGGGAGGAGGACACAATGGAGTTGTCAACCGTGATGGCGAGATCATGGAACGGGCAGTCCTTCCCCGGGAGGAAGAGCAGCTCCATCTTGCCGAGGTTCAGCTTGAGGTGGTGATCCGTCATCCACACTGATATGTCTGCCAGACATGCAGAGATACGATTCGCCACCCGCCACCTTTTCAATGTGATCAGTGACTACTGGGACTCCAAATGAGACATCAGTATCACCTCTGTTTCCCCTGACAGATGACTGCTCACTTTATAGATGTAGTAAGTCATCTCGGAAGTTAGCAAATTCCAATAAAACAACATCACGTTTTGAAGTTCACTCTCATTGCTTTGTCAAATAACACTTTCATGAATCTAGCAAAGAAGTTGTTGGTTAAAGTGCAGTATTTATTTAGTATTAAAGCACAAACATACTGTATGTTAGCATGTTTTTCCACTGGCTTAAGCCATGAAGGGAGTATGCAAGCCAAGGCAATTGTTGCTTAGCAACAACTGACTTGCACAACGTCTGCCACAGTTCACTCCCTTCACATTTTCACACTTCTCATTGCACTTCTTTCATTTCTCACAGGCAACAAATGTAGTTTAGAAAACTACACAACTTCCGACCACACAACTACTGACTACACAACTACTGACCACAATCACACAACTACTGACCACAATCACTGAACAAAACCATACTACTGACCACAACCACACACACCTACTGAACCACAAGACTACTGACACAACTACTGTCCACAACCACACAACTAACGACCACACAACTACCGACGACAAATAATGACCACAATAACACAACTATTGACCAGAACTATTGACCAAAACTACTAACCACACAACAAGTGACCTACACATATTCTTAATTACAGAACTACTGACCACAGTTACCGCAAACAACCACACAACTACAGACCACACAACGACAGACCATAACTCCTGACGACAAATCCTGATCACAACTCATGAACCACAAGTACTGACCAAAACCACACAACTACTGTCCACAACCACACAACTACTGACCACACAACTAATGCACCACAACAACGCAACTGCTGACTACAACTGCACAACCTACTGCTGTGGTCTGCTGTCACATATACTCCCTCTCCAGCCTCGAGAACATCAGCCTGCTGATTATCGTGCACACCTGTCACCATTGTCTTGCACACCTGCGCCTCATGACACTCACCTGGACTCCATCACCGCCTTGATTATCTACCCTATATCTGTCACTCCCCTTGGTTCTTTTCTCAGGTGTTATTGACTCTCTTTCATGTCGTTGCATTGTTTGTATTTTGTGTTTATTTATTAAAACACTCACTCCCTGTACTTGTTTCCTGACTCGCAGCACACTCGTTACATCTACACCAGCTTTGGGCCAGCTCTGGTCCTGGGTATAGCTAGCTCTGGCTCGCACTAGCTCTGGTCTAGCTATGGTCTTTAATTGTTCATACATGTGCATTTAATACCTAACAACACTTGTAACCATTCAAACTAGACACCAAACCAACTTGCAATTATGTTAGCACAGCTGAAAACTTTTGTCATGATTAAAGAAGCAATAAAACTGCCGTCTTTAGACTAGTTAAGTTTCTGAAGCATCTGCATTTGTGGGTTCAATTACAGTCTCAAAATGGCCAGAAACAAAGCACCTTCTTCTGAAACTCATCAGTCTCTTCTTGTTCTGAGAAATGAAGGCTATTCCATGTGAGAAATTACCAAGAAACTGAAGATCTCGTACAACGCTGAAGATCTCATACAATAAAGTTATTTGTTTCTGGCCATTTTGAGGCTGTAATCGAACCCACAAATGCTGATGCTCCAGATACTCAAATAGTCCAAAGAAGGCCAGTTTTATTGCTTATTTAATCAGAACAACAGTTCTCAGCTGTGCTAACATAATTGCAAAAGGGTTTTCTAATGATCAATTTGCCTTTTCAAATTATAAACTTGGATTAGCTGACACAATGTGCCATTAGAACACAGGAGTGATGGTTGCTGATAATGGTCCACTGTACACCTATGTAGATATTCAATTAAAAAGCAGCTGTTTCCAGCAACAATAGTCATGTTGTCAAGTGTCAGTTGTGCAGAGGTAAGGACGTAGTCAGGCGCAGGACACAGAACTGAGTAAAATATCGTACTTTACTCTGAACAAAATAATCAGCCAATAAATCCATTCAGGGATAACAAACCCTAACACAAACGACTAACACAAAACCAGGAACAATCACGCACAAAACATATTGAGAACCAGAGGGTTAAATAGGGAAATAATAATAACGTAATGGGAACCAGGGGTGTACAATCAAGACATAACAAATGGAAAAAGAAATGTGGATCGTGGCTGCTAGAAAGCCGGAGATGACGACCACTGAACGCCGCCCGAACAAGGAGAGGCACCAACTTCGGCGGACGTCGTGACACATGTACAACATTAACATGGTCTTCCCTGTTTTTCTCATCCATTTTATTTTAATAGACAAAAAATGTACTTTTCTTTCAAAAACAAGGACATTTCTAAGTGACCTCAAACTTTTGAACAATAGTGTAAATTAGCATAACATAACCCATCAACAGTAACTCTTGAACCGTTCAAGCTACACACACCATACCAACGTTCACATATTCAGGCTATCCTAAATTCAAATTCTTTGAAGTGTTTTATCAACTATAAAAATGGCAGATGTATTACTGTACTCCTAATATTCAACAACTAGCATTAGTTTTTCCAGTTGCATAAAAAAACTACCACAACTCGCATTTGCGGACCACTGAGTGAGAGCTGCAACACAGATGAATAAACAAGGGAAAATATAGAGCTTCTCATGTGATCAAAGCAAAAATAGCCTACATGAAAGTACTAGGAGACTAAACATTGTTGTTTCTAGTTGATGTTAGTTACAAGTCAAGTGTCCTGGCTTCACATCAGTTCAAAAGATTGACGAGTGACTTAACTGATCACCTGGAAAATGTGTGTGAGAGCCGGGCAGATCAGCTCAATCAGACCCCGTAACTGAAAGATGTAAATTCTGTCAATGAGAGGATTGGATGAAATATTCTGAGTTCATAGGACCGGACAAAACGGATTAAAAGGCGCTTCATGTCAAATGAAATGTGGAATTCTCGTCTCGTCACATTTTTATTCATCATAGTTATCTTTATTTTTCCAGGACATCGTGTCTCGTATTGTCAGAGTTTTATTCAGGAAAAATAGGTTGCTGACAAATATTTTTCACCAGGAAGTTAGTTACTCCACTTCAGGTGTGTGCGTGTGCGTTTCTGTGTGTGGGTTTGTGTTCTTGTCCGCATGCATGCGTGCTTATGTGGAGACATATTCATTTTGGTGCGTTTTGTAATCTTTTCAGCACCACCAAAACCCACAAAATAAGGCATGCAGTTTGTAGACAATAACACAACACAACACCCAGTGAGGCATGGTCACACCCCATTAATCAGGAAACAATCGTGTATCCTTGGATTTTTCTGCTACCGGTAACCTGTATCCCTGGTAACAAACACCAGAAATCCATCAGCACATAAGGAAGACATGGAGACGTGTGCAGTTTGTAAATGTAGGGAGGAGGATATGGGGCTATGTGGTATGGGGAGCAGGTATAATTTCATAACTTCCAGCAAATCTCTCTCCACGTGTAGTTGTTCTCCACTTCACTGTTGTCCAGGTCAAACTTTCTTTAAAATTGGGTCCAGGATAAGATTCAGACTCTTCTTCGGAAGTCCCCAAAGGATATTTTTGGCGGGTTCCAGGTAGAACCCACTGTAGATTGTTCTGTATGGAACCCAAATGGGTTCTACCTGCAACCAAAAAGGGTTCTTCTAAGGGTTCACCGATGGGGACAGACAACGATCCCTTTAAGGTTCTAGATAGCACCTTTTTTTTCTAGGAGTGTAGTTAATACATACTTACAGAGCTCTCTGCTAATGAATGCCACAAAACGCTTGAAAAGGCAGAGGAAGAAATGCAGAGGAAGAGAGCTTACCCTGGGGCAAGGCTGCATAGGGCAACAGTTAATACAGTGTGTGTGAATTATTAATACTTGACAAATGACAGCCATTTTGAACAGGACCCGCCAACTCGACATCCATTAAATATAAACAATGTGTATGTGAGCAAATGCATTTCTACTACAGCCTCAGCGCTGGACTGGTGTGATACTAGGAGCATGGGAGAGGGAGGGGTGCCGGCGGAGGAGAGGGGGGCCAGTGGGGAAGAGGGAGAGGATAAGTAATGATTTATGGTAGAGAGGTAACCTGGAAGAGACTTAGAATGCAAGAAGAAGAGAGGCTTCTGTTTTCATGCTATTGTTCCCATCATCATGGTGTGTGTGTGTGTGTGTGTGTGTGTGTGTGTGTGTGTGTGTGTGTGTGTGTGTGTGTGTGTGTGTGTGTGTGTGTGTGTGTGTGTGTGTGTGTGTGTGTGTGTGTGTGTGTGTGTGTGTGTGTGTGTGTGTGTGTGTGTGTGTGTGTGTGTATGCTTGTGAGCCTGTGCATGTTTCTGTGTGTGTGTGTAAGTCTCATTCACCTGGGAAGGGAAGAGATTGGGAATCAGATGAAAGGCAAACAACTTTATTGGCTGTCTCCATAATTCAGCAGCTATTCCAGAGGTCAGAGTCTTCCTTTTGAGGTGGAGCTACTCAGATCAATGTTTAATGCACTCCTGCCTGGGAATAATGTATGGCACGGGCCTCTCTAAGCCACACAAGCAGCCAGACTGGGATAAAAGGGAGATGGGCAGGAGGGTTGAGCTGGGTCAGAGGAGAACAGTATGGAGGAGATGTATGGATGGTCAAGGGGATAAGTGCAGATGGGAGGTGCCATTGTTAGGGTATATGAAGTTCACCATATGTGCCGTGCTATGTGTGACTTTATTAGGTGTGTGTGTGTAAATGCATGCATATGTAAATGTGTGCTTAAGATACATCATATTGTGATTGCCTTTGTCTATAGATTCTGAGGAGCATTTCAAGGCTGCAGGGCTTGGAGGTGCCCTTGGGCTAGGGAGATGATTGAAGAGCCCTCCCCCTCCCACTGTGCCCTACTAAGCCTCTGTGCCCTCCTCAGCCACATGGGTCTGCTGGCAGTCCCTCCCATTCCACCTGCTTTCCCCATACGTGGGCTGGAGAACGAGTAACCCCTCCCTCCCCAGCCCACATGGAAGAGAGAGAACCCAGGGGCGATCCACACAGAGAGAGGGTAAAGCACCAAGTGATATAAATCAAGTGGGTGGTTCAAGCCGTGAATGCAGATTGCTGATTATCCACCAAAATTTTTGCAACCCCTATAACTAGCATGTTCAACCTCTCTTTCCTATCTTCTGAGATCCCTAAAGATTGGAAAGCTGCCGCGGTCATTCCCCTCTTCAAAGGGGGAGACACTATAGACCCATATCCATCCTACCCTGCCTTTCTACGATCTTTGAAAGCCAAGTTAACAAACAGATCACCGATCATTTAGATTCCCACTGTACCTTCTCCAATATGCAATCTCGTTTCCGAGCTGGTCATGGGTGCTCCTCAGCCCCACTCAAGGTCCCAAACGATATCATAACTGCCATCGAAAAAAGACAGTACTGTGCAGCCATCTCATTGACCTGGCCAAGGCTTTCGACTCGGCAGACTCAAAAGACTTGGTTTCTCAAGTGACCAAATTCTTCTCAGATAGAGTTCAGTGTGTCAAATCGGAGTGCCTGTTGTTCGGATCTCTGGCAGTCTCTATGGTGGTGCCACAGGGTTCAATTCTCGGGCGGACTCTTTTCTCTGTATACAGTTGAAGTCTGAAGTTTACATACACCTTAGCAAAATAAATTTAAACTCAGTTTATCACAATTCCTGAAATTTAATCCATGTAAAATACACTCAATTAGCAATTGGTAGCATTGCCTTTAAATTGTTTAACTTGGGTCAAACATTTCGGATCGCCTTCCACAAGCTTCCCACAATAAGTTGGATGAATTTTGACCCATTCCTCCTGACAGAGCTAGTGTAACTGAGTCAGGTTTGTAGGCCTCCTTGCTTGCACACACTTTTTCAGTTCTGCCCACAAATGTTCTATGGGATTGAGGTCAGGGCTTTGTGATGGCCACTCCAATACCTTGACTTTGTTGTCCTCAAGCCATTTTGCCACAACTTTGGAAGAATGCTTGGGGTCATTGTCCATTTTGAAGACCCATTTGCAAACAAGCTTTAACTTCCTGACTGATGTCTTGAGATGTTGCTTCAAAATTTCCACATAATTTTATTTTCCTCATGATGCCATCTATTTTGTGAAGTGCACCAGTCCCTCCTGCAGCAAAGCACCCCCACAACATGATGCTGCCACCACCGTTCTTCACGGTGGGGTGGATGTTCTTCGGCTTGCATTCCTCCCCCTTTTTCCTCCAAACATAACGATGGTCATTACGGCCAAACAGTTCTATTTTTATTTCATCAGACCAGAGGACATTTCTCCAAAAAGTGCGATCTTTCTCCCCATGTGCAGTTGCAAACCATAGTCTGGCTTTTTTATGGCGGTTTTGGAGCAGTGACTTCTTCCTTGCTGAGCGGCCTTTCAGGTTATGTCGATATAGGACTTGTTTTACTGTCGATATAGATACTTTTGTACCTGGTTCCTCCAGCATCTTTACAAGATCCTTTGCTGTTGTTCTGGGATTGATTTGCACTTTTCGCACCAAAGTACATTAATCTCTAGGAGACAGAATGCATCTCCTTCCTGAGCGGTATGACAATTGCGTGGTTCCATGGTGTTTATACTTGCGTACTGTTGTTTGTACAGATGAACATGGTACCTTCAGGCGTTTGGAACTTGCTCCCAAGGATGAACCAGACTTGTGGAGGTCTACAATTTTTTTATGAGGTCTTAACTGATTTGTTTTGATTTTCCATTGATGTCAAGCATAGAGGCACTGGGTTTGAAGGTAGGCCTTGAAATATATCCACAGGTACACCTCCAATTGACTCAAATGATGTCAATTAGCCTATCAGAAGCTTCTAAAGCCATGACATCATTTTCTGGACTTTTCCAAGCTGTTTAAAGGCACAATCAAAGTGAATGTAAACTTCTGACCCACTGTAATTGTGATACAGTGAACTATAAATTAAATAATCTGTCTGTAAACAATTGTTGGAAAAATGACTTATGCCATGCACAAAGTAGATGTACTAACCGACTTGCCATAACTATAGTTTGTGGTTCAAAAACAAATTTTAATAACCCCAATCGAAGTACATGTAAACTTTGCAAAAATCACTGAACCTGGAGACATATCTCCCTCTCTAACTTTAAGCATCAGCTGTCAGAGCAGCTCACCGATCACTGTACCTGAACACAGCCCATCTGTAAATAGCACACTCAACTACCTCATCCTCATATTGTTATGTATTTATTTTTGCTCTTTTGCACCCCAGTATTTCTACTTGCACATCATCATCTGCACATCTATCACTCCAGTGTTTATGCCTAATTTTGATTATTTAACCTCTATGGCCTATTTATTGACTTAGCTCCCTAATATTATTACATTTTCACTCACTGTACATATATTTTACTCTTGTGTTATTGACTGTACGTTTGTGTATCCATTGTGTAACTCCATGTTGTTTTTGTTGCACTGCTTTGCTTTATCGTGGCCAGGTCGCAGTTTTAAATGATAACATGTTCTCAATTGGCCTACCTGGTTAAATAAAGGTGAAATAAAAATAAATCAAATCAAATCTATAATGTCATTGTATGCTGTAGTGTTAAGTTTTCCCTTCACTGGAACTAAAAGGCCTAGCCCGAACCAAGAAACACAGCCCCAGACCATTATTTCTCCTCCACCAAACGTTACAGTTGGCACTATGAATTTGGGCAGAAAGCATTCTCCTGACATCAACCAGACCCACATTCATCTGACGGACTGCCAGATGGTGAAGTGTGATTCATCACTGCAGAGAACACGTTTCCACTGCTCCAATGGCAGGGATCTTTACACCTCTGTGAGCTTGTGTTTCCTACCACTTCGCGGCTGAGCCGTTGTTGCTCCTAGATGTTTCCAATTCACAATAACAGCACTTACAATTGACCGTGACACTTCTAGAAGGGTAGAAATTTAATTAACTGACTTGTTGGAAAGGTGGCATCTTAAAAAGGTGCCAAGTTGAAATTCACTGAGCTCTTCAGTAAGGCCATTCTACTGCCAATGTTTGTCTATTGCATGGCTGTGTGCTTGATTTTATACACCTGCCAGGAACGGGTGTGACTGAAATGTCTCAGCCTCCAGTATTTATGCTGCAGAAGTTTGTGTCGGGGGGCTAGGGTCAGTTTGTTATATCTGGAGTACTTCTCCTGTCCTATTCGGTGTCCTGTGTGAATCTAAGTGTGCGTTCTCTAATTCTCTCCTTCTTTCTTTCTCTCTCTCGGAGGACCTGAGCCCTAGGACCATGCCCCATGACTACCTGACATGATGACTCCTTGCTGTCCCCAGTCCACCTGGCCATGCTGCTGCTCCAGTTTCAACTGTTCTGCCTTACTATTATTCGACCATGCTGGTCATTTATGAACATTTTAACATCTTGTCCATGTTCTGTTATAATCTCCACCTGGCACAGCCAGAAGAGGACTGGCCACCCCACATAGCCTGGTTCCTCTTTAGTTTTCTTCCTTGGTTTTGGGCTTTCTAGGGAGTTTTTCCTAGCCACCGTGCTTCTACACCTGCATTGCTTGCTGTTTGGGGTTTTAGGCTGGGTTTCTGTACAGCACTTTGAGATATCAGCTGATGTACGAAGAGCTATATAAATAAATTTGATTTGGATTTGAAATAGCCAAATCCACTAATTTGAAGGGGTGTCCACATACTTTTGTATATTTTGTGTATATCTGGCCATATACCACGCCCGCTGAGGCCCTATTGCTTAATTTAAACTAGAGTTTCCACTTCAAGCACAGCAGATAACACAGATAGTACTGAACTAAAGCCTGGTGCTCCAGCATAGGGAATGATACAGACGAAGGGTTGCTGTGTCACGACTTCTGCCGAAGTCGTTGCCTCTCCTTGTTCAGGCGGTGCTCGGCGTTCGACGTCACCGGTCTTCTAGCCATCATTGATCCTTTTTTCATTTTCCATTGGTTTTGTCTTGTCTTCCCACACACCTGTTTTCAATCCCATTCATTACCTGTTGTGTATTTAACCCTCTGTTTCCCCTCATGTCTTTGTCAGAGATTGTTTTATTGTCAGTGTAGTGTGAGTCTTGTATAGGTGCGCGTCAGGTCCTCGAACCCATGTTTGTTTGTTTATGTACATTTAGTGTTATGGAGCATACTCCGTGGACTTTATTAAAAGACTCCATTTTACACTCCATTTGACTCTCCTGTGCCTGACTTCCCTGCCACCTATTACACCTATGCATGACATGCTGCTTATAATCATGAAGCATATGTATGATTGGTCAATGGTTCCCTACTGATCTGCTTTATCTCTGGCTTTGCAGTATGACTCAAATGGGACACATAGGATGAAAAAAGTATTTGAATAACACATTCATTGTACCCTCTTATTCTGCTTCCCTAAACACGTAAAACAGGCATTTTATGTTTTAAGTACAGTGTGTTTCTGTTAACATCCAATATGTTCCTGTTTATGTGGTTAAAGCGTTGGGCCAGCAACCGAGAGGTTGCTGGATCAAATCCCCAATCTGACAAGGTAAAAATGTGCTGTTCTGTCCCTGAACAAGGAAGTTAACCCACTGTTCCCTGGTAGGCTGTCATTGTAAATACGAGTTTGTTCTTAATTGACTTGCCAAGTTAAATAAAGGTTACATATTTATAAAATGGTATGTTCTTAAGGAGTTAGTAGTTCCTCATCCCCTGTGATGTGTGAAGTTCCTTCATTGCCATAGCGGTATCATGCTCACATGTCTCAATGCCTGAGGTAGTAGAGAGCTGAAAATTGGGATTCAAAGAGCAGCCCTCAGCTCAGACTTCCGTGCTGGAGAGGTCAAAAGGATGTTTCTCTTTGAGTCTTTCTTTACAGCAGAGGCCAGGTCAGGTTAAGTGGTGGAAAAGAGGAGAGGAATAGAAAGAAAGATAATTTCAGTCGTGGACGGAATCACTGGCTTAAGTGAGAAGGCTATCACACTCTAACTTGGGTAAGACAACTCTGTTCAGGTCCAAAATTGATATTATAGCAGTGCTGAGACAAAACACTTCACTTTGACAATTTCAGAAGATTGCATGGCATGGACTGGGGTGAGAGGGACACACTAGCAGGGGGCAGAATGTGAGATAAAAATGAGATGACAGATTGAACAGTGTTTGAACACATTATTGTAAGCAACTGAACAGTGAGCTGAGCAACATGTTTTATTTGATCATCTTTAAAAACACTCAAGGTCACCTTACGTAGATAAAACAGGGATACAATGTTAAGATAACAAAGATAAACTTTGGAATGTGTTTGAGTGTTTTTTTCTGGTTTGCTCTTAGAGGTGTACTATTGAAAGTGGGTCAGAGCTAATGTGGAGCTGGCTCACTGCTGAGCACCTGGACCCAAATGAGGTGTAAAATAAAAGCAAATGAGCTTGAGCTTGATGCAGTAAAGTATAACCCCCCCCCCCCCCCCACACACACACACACCCTCACCCACACGCATACGCACACCATCACCCACACACACATGCACCAACAGTGAACCCAACAGTGACTGATTTGTTCCCTCCTCTCCCTGTCTAGTCTATCAGGAAAAAAGGGGCGGGGGGGTGTTACAGGGGGGGAAGGAACAGGTGTGGAGGTGGTAAAAGTGAAGAAGGAGATGGAGGAGGAGGATGCGGCAACTGGCTATTACCTGACAGAGAGAGTGGGAGATCGAGAGATTCCAGATTCAGCTCCAGTGAAAGCAGCCACATCCAGGCAGGCAGTGTCGCAGCAGCAGAATTCTGCAGCAGAGTTCATAATGGAATGACATTGACTCGAGCTGATATGCAGAGACGAATCAGATTGTGAAATGAGACATATGCATTTTGTCTCTCTATTCCCCATTCCCTGAGTGCCGCGCAATGAAATATTAACTGACCTTGTATGGCAGCCCCTTAAATTGCATGCGCCGCTCACACAAACATGCCTAGAAAATGTGTCATTCCCTCCCTTTAATCTGAACCATTTCCTGGGCTGATGAGCTGTTCTCCTGAAAACCTGCTCTTACTTGGAGCACAAACTGCTGATCTGAGGGATCTGAAAGGGAACAGAATGAGAGACATATGATGAAGCAGTGCTTGAAATATCACACTCATCGTAACTTCATTCACTCTGTCTGCAGATGACGACCGTGTCTTTTCCCCTGTAATGAGGTAATTACTTCAAAGTGGTGCAGGGTGATGCCCTCAACAGCAAATATAATATAATACTATATAATATATATGATGAAGGGGACGCTATAACTTTGGCACTGGTGTAATGGTTGACATAAAAGTTGATGTAGTGGTCAAACATTTGAGTTTTAGGCATTAAAAACACAGTTCATGAGATAATTGTGGGAAATGACCATGTGGTTTATTAGTATCTGTTATGCAAACTGCATCTTAACACACCCACTGTTTATTCGTGCGTGATGCAGCCTTTGAGGACCCTCTGTATCTATGGTTGGAGTTGGGAGGAAGAACGGGCAATGCCAGGCCAGCTAACTCCCAGAATTAATACCCCACTCAGGGAATAGGCTGGGTCCTCATTAGCCAGGTTGATGGATTGTATGGACAGAGCGCTAGGCTCTTTATGCTCCGTGTTGATAGGGCTTGTGGGTCTCTGGAGCGTGTGGACCCTGCTGTAGTTCGCTAGGCATTAGCAGCCCTCTCACCAACACAGCATAGGGGGTTATGGGAGGAAGGGGGTGGGTGAGTGTGTGTGGAGTGTGTGAAGGTGCTCTGAGAGGCTGTTAGAAATGGAAAAAAGGAGAAGTTCACACATAAACACTTCCTTCAAGGGAATCTTTTAAGCGCACTCCCGCTTGTCTTCCCTCTCAATAACAAGCATTGAAGAAACAGCCCACTACACAATATGGCACACATGTCAAACCAACATAAAATACTGCCTAAATTGAAAGACTATACAATCCTCATTCACTACTGGCTGAGGTGTATTTGCAGACCAGGGAGAAGAGGGATAGAGAGTGACTGTTACACCAATAGACCCAGCGGGAAGTTCCATCCTTTCACTCTTTCTGTCTCTATCAACTTATCAATTAAGCCCAGCAGGCTCCCAGGAGTTTCACAGCAAGCCTTCAAAGCCTCATTGTACCTTCTCCTTTAGAGAACCATCCTCCCAGCTGACAATGGTTGTTACACTAGGGAAGCGGGGAGAAAAAGACTGAAATTCATTTTCTTTGTGTTGATTGATCTCACTTGGCTGCTGGCTCAGTTGACTTGTCACCGTTAAGTTGGTGTGTTGTATGCCCTAACACTACATTCACCCCCTGACTCTAGGGAATTGCAATGTATTTCTATCAGTGACTAAGATGGACTTTCTGGTGAACACACAGCACATATATGCCACACAAATATAGACTGTATATATAGAGAATCCCCCCCCCCCCCCGCTCTCTCTCGGTCTCTCACACACATCTCTCACACACATGCACGCAGGGATGAACAAACATACCGATATCTTTGTTTCATATAGGTTAATCAATTAATTCTTCTAAATTTGATGAACATTCATACATTATGTTCTAAATGGATCTGAATGCTTGCTATTGGCTAGAGACAATACTGACTGAGTTTCACCTTGACATAGAGAATTCCATAATGATTCAAAGCAAGCTGAGAAATTCCCCCCAGGAATTTATTTGAAAGTTGAAGCTTATTTACTGCATTTCGATACAATTAAAATACTTAAAAATGTTATTTGGATAACAGCTAAAACAAGGAAAAATGACCCCAGCCATTATCACCTTGGCTGTTGGTTCATTCACCTCAGTCAATCTACAAATGTAATATGAGAAATTATTAGCGACGGTTCATTCAGTTGTTATGATGGATTACATAAAATAATTGACTCTTCAACTATTTTCTCAAATGACAGAGTTCACATTTGTATTCCTACATTACTAATCAAGCTCCGCAAAAACAGACATCAATGGAGCACACAGATGATTTAATTATCACATTCACATGACTTATTAAAATGTACTTTCGATTATGTATTAATATCAGTGATGTAAAAAAAAACATCTTGGTAATGGGTCAACTATAAACTCTACTGGGCGATCGAGATAAGACGAACAACCAAGTATATAAACAAATCGTATGGCATTTTTAAAACTGTATTGTTTGCATTTTAATGTAGGCCTAGGCCTATATGGAAGATAACAAACAAACCACTGCTCATGATTCACTCTTTCACAAAGAGGTAGGCACAAGTAGAACTCAGTCAGATGTTTTTTTCTTTATTGTGTTTTTCATGTGTTGTTCAAATTAGAAATATTCACGGTGTCCTCATGTGTAGTTACGGCTCTGAAGTCATAGCAGTTTTCCAGTTTTTATTTACAACACAATGGAGGCCGTGAGAATAGAAAGAAGTGGATTCAGTGTTTGCAGGGTTGTTATTTCAACAGTAACCAGCAGAGGGGTACAAAGCACCGTCATTCTCCTCAGCCAAGGCTCAGAGACCCATTCTCTGCTTTTACCCTGCTACCATACATACACGTAATGAAGTGTGTGCCCCATCCTCATCTTCTTTCCAGCCTGTAGTGTAGATTATTCATAGATGAGGACAAGCTAATGTATGGTTTATTCTGACTAAGTTGATAGGAAACATTCTGAAGAGATATATTATTAGAAGGAGCACTCTTTTCTTCTGGAATTGGGATCACTCTGAGGAAGACAGCATGGTTTTCTCTCTCTCTCTCTCTCTCTCTCTCTCTCTCTCTCTCTCTCTCTCTCTCTCTCTCTCTCTCTCTCTCTGCAATGTCCGTACTGTGAGACGCCTAAGACAGCACTACAGGGAGACAGGACGGACAGCTGATCGTCCTCGCAGTGGCAGACTATGTGTAACAACAGCTGCAAAGGATCGATACATCCGAACATCACACCTGCAGGACAGGTACAGGATGGCAACAACAACTGCCCGAGTTACACCAGGAACGCACAATCCCTCCATCAGTGCTCAGACTGTCCACAATAGGCTGAGAGAGGCTGGACTGAGGGCTTGTAGGCCTGTTTTAAGGTAGGTCCTCACCAGACATCACCGGCAACAACGTCGCCTACGGCCACAAACACACCATTGCTGGACCAGACAGGACTGGCAAAAAATGCTCTTCACTGACGAGCCATGGTTTTGTCTCACCAGGGGTGATGATCGGATTCATGTTCATCGTCGAAGGAATGAGCGTTACATTGTAGCCTGTACTCTGGAGCGGGATCGATTTGGAGGTGGAGGGTTCGTCATGGTCTGGGGCGGTGTGTCACAGCATCATCGAACTGGGTATGTTGTCATCTTAACGCTCTGCGTTACAGGGAAGACATCCTCCTCCCTCATGCGGTATCCTTCCTGCAGGCTCATCCTGACATGAACCTCCAGCATGACAATGCCACCAGCCATACTGCTCTTTCTTTGAGTGATTTCCTGCAAGACAGGAATGACAGTGTTCTGCCATGGCCAGCGGAGAGCCCAGATCTCAATCCCATTGAGCACGTCTGGGAATCGTTGGATCGGAGGGTGAGAGCTAGGGCCATTTCCCTACAAATGTCCGGGAACTTGCGGGTACCTTGGTGGAAGAGTGGGGTAACATCTCACAGCAAGAACTGACAAATCTGGTGCAGTCCACGAGGAGGAGATGCACTGCAGTACTTAATGAAGCTGCTGGCCACACCAGATACTGAATGTTACTTTTGATTTTGACCACCCCCCTCTTTGTTCAGGGACACATTATTCCATTTCTGTTAGTCACATGTCTGTGGAACTTGTTCAGTTTCTGTCTCAGTTGTTGAATCTTATGTTTATACAAATATTTATGCGTTAAACCTTCTGAAAACGAACGCAGTTGATAGTGAGAAGACGTTTATTTTTTTTGCTGAGTTTATGAGGCAAGCCGAAGAACCCTTTTAGGTTCTAAATAGCAATGTCCTACAAGTGTGTAGGACATTGCGTCATGACCCTCATCACAAAACCTGTGGCTTTGTCAGTGAGATGGCTACATTTAGTTGGTACTCCCCTGTCTTTTGATAAGGAGCCCAAGTAGATATGAATTATTAAATCAATCAATTATCCATTGTTTACTCAATCATAGAGTGAGCGACCATTTAGAAATATACATATTGTTTTTCCTCTCTGTACTGTAACCTTCTAATGTATTACAATGTTAACTAAAAGGTAGATGAAGAATAGAAGGAAGATACACAAACATTGCAAAAAAAATATCTTGCATATCTGTGCCTACTCTCATTTTGATAACCTTGTCGCTACCAACCTTGTCGCTACCAATACATTCCACTATCTAAATCCTGTTCCTTCATATCACATGCTCTGCTGAGCCTTGCATATGAGCTGATTCGTATTGTGTCGACGGACTACTTAGTTCTAAATGCCAACCAGCTGACAGGGAGGAGTGAAGCAGGCGAGTAGGCAGAGGAGGGAGTGGTGTCCCATCTGCCCTTCGTAATGGAGTCGTTGGGTCTTCTGCTTTTCACTTTCCAGGCACTGTCACTGCTCTTTACACCTAAAACCTCCTGAAGAGCCTGGAGCACTGGTCAGTTTCCTGGCAGGGGCTAATGAGTTACGACAGGTGCCAATGTCCATCATATCAGTGTGGTGAGACATGTGGTGCTTCTGTAAGCTAACATGTCAGCCCCCATGCCTCCCCAGGACCCCCCTTCAAACACCCTCCCTACCCCTGGAACTAGAGACAAGCTGACTAACCATTCTGTGTTGACAGGTTAAAATGGAGTTTTAGGGCCGACAGGCGTCATGGCTTCAAACAGGTAGGCAGACAGGCAGACAGGCAAGCAGGTACATAGACAGGCAGGCAGTCAGACTACACAGACAAACCTCATACTTCACAGGACAGCTGTTGAAGTAATGCTCAGTGTTGTTAGTGTTATATACTGTACTTAATGTGTTCTTCTGAATACTGAGGCAACTACATGTATAACATTGTGTTGTTTTTCATGGTTTCAGTATCACAATCTATGGCTTTTGACTGAGACACAGTTGAATTGTCTTTATTCTTGCTCCAAATGTAGTTTACTTATCTCACACAATCAAGTTCAGGCCGAACAGACATGTTTCAGGGTTGCAGAGTAGAGGGTCTTAACTAATCAATTGATAAACACTGCCATATAATCAGAGAGGTATTTCACATCAGAGCCGGAAGACATTCTTTAGAGAAAAATGTAAGGTTAGAGGAAATATTTCACAAGCTTGTTTGATGTTTTAATTTCCTCCCTCTCTCTCTTGTTCCTCCCTCTTCCTCTTTCTCTCACCCTGGCTCTTTTTCTCCAAATATTTTTTGGCAGCCCGGAGAGCAACATGGAGAGCAATATGGAGGCTTAAAACAGGCTCTGCATGGGACAGATAGTACATGGCATTAACAGCCATTTCACGCTGGCACTTTGGTGGCTGAGCAGTGCAGGGGGAGAGCTAGGCGAGCTGGCCGTGAGCAGAGAGAACCGAGGGCCACTGTGGGCCCCAGTGACAATTTGGAATTGTCCCACTCTGAAGTGCAGGTAGGTGTGCAAATGGCATACGTGCATTTCCAAGTTTTGAACAAGCGGAATCATTTTCGAACCATATCTAAATTTTGCGGTGCAATGATTAGAGAGAACATTTTCCATCCAATGAATGAATTGTGCTCACTTACTCTTTCTATTATTGGTCAGTCTCTAACCAGGTGGAGGTCTATAAATATAGCACAAAAGAGAATCATCACATTATACCTGGTCCCATTTTGCTTACAGCAGTGAAGTTTGAGAATGAGGAACAGCAATATAATATTTGGAATAATTTGGAATAATGTCATTAGTCCTGGGCAGACAGGTGTGAAAATTCGATTAATCACATTTCCAGAGAGGTAAAAAGCTCTCCCAATAGACAGTGATACACTCTGCACCTCATTCCACCCCTCTGCGCTCCTCTTTCCCTCCCTCCACTCTCCAACTCTTTATTGGACAAATTTGTCCCCTTGATGTATTGCTTTTATATAAGAACATGTCAAACGTGTAGTGATGTGAAGGATGGCAGAGCTACTTGGGAATGCCGCGGGATGGGCTTCCTCCACCATGTCTGCTGCCATGGCAGTTTCAGGGAGTGTGGTGCTGGGCCAGACCAGGGACAAAGGAAATCTGACCCTCTGTAGTCTGACAGAGAGCTGACACTGCAGCGATGGGAGTAGAACCAAACCAGAGGATTGGAAGAGAGGAGGAGAGGGATGGAGGTGAGTGGGTGAAGTCACAGGGCTCCATGCCAGGGAGCCCTGTGACTTCACTCTGACCCTCCCCAGTCTTTTGTGTGGTACCCAGGCCAGTTTCAGGGCGAGCTCAAGGGTGGGCGTCAGGGCGTGTGCCAGGGTGTGTCGGTGTCCAGGGCTGTGGGGTCCTGTGAGCTGTCATCCAGGGTGTGAGGGTCAGGGGGAAGATGTTATGGTGACTGGGCAGGATCCAGGGTTAAGAGCCTCACACTAGGGAGCTGGAGGAGTGCCACAGTCCTTTTAAACACAGTCGGAACCCTGGAATGGCGCCGACAGAGAGGGCTGCCTCACTTCTTTCTCTTAGGAAACTTTGCAGTAATTTGTTTTTTATGTATTATGTCTTACATTGTTAGCCCAGAATATACAGCCGGGAAGAACTATTGGATATCTGAGATACGGTAACTCACCAGCTCTACCAGCATCACGACAAGGAATACGGCTTTCCCAAAGCAGATCCTATGTTCGCACCCCCCAGGGCAATTTAACTGATTCCATAAGCCTATCCAAAACAATGCCGGTGAAGGAGAGGTACTTATAGTGATATTCTAGTCCGATTTAGGAGGCGCACACAACACCCACCGCTTCCAAGTATATTACTCGCTAATGTTCAGTCTCTGGATAATAATGTTGACGAGTTCAGGGTGTGGGTCTCTTTCCAGAGAGTCATCAGGGATTGTAACATACTCTGATTCCCGGAAACATGACTCTCTCAGGATATACAGTACTGTCTGAATCGGTCCAGCCAGCTGGATTCTCAGTTAATGCTAATATGACCAATCAGAATCCATACTTCAAGATTGTTTTGATCATGCGGACTGGGATATGTTCCCGGGTAGCTTCCAAGAAGAGCTTTGATGAAAACACTGATTCAGTGACTGAGTTTATCGGGAAGTGTATAAGATATGTTTTACCCACTGTGACTATTAAATCCTACCATGGAAAGTCAGTTTGGACGTTTAGTTTGTGTGACACAAGTACGTTTTCAGATTATTTCACTTATAATTCTCTGTATCACAACTCCAGTGGGTCAGAAGTTTACATACGCTAAGTTGACTGTGCCTCTAAAACAGCTTGGAAAATTCCAGAAAATAATGGCATGGCTTTAGCAAGGAGGCCTACAAACCTGACTCAGTTACACCAGCTCTGTCAGGGGGAATGAGCCAACATTCACCCAACTTATTGTAGGAAGCTTGTGGAAGGCTACCCGAAATGTTTGACCCAGGTTAAACAATTTATAGGCAATGCTACCAAATACTAATTGAGTGTATGTAAACTTCTGACCCACTGGGAATGTGATGAAATAAATATTTCTGACATTTCACATTCTTAAAATAAAGTGGTGATCCTAACTGACCTAAGACAGAACATTTTTATTAGGATTTAATGTCAGGAATTGGGAAAAACTGAGTTTAAATGTATTTGGCTAAGGTGTATGTAAACTTCTGACTTCAACTGTACATAGACTTGAAATCACTGGCCACTTTAATAAATGGAACACTCGTCACGTTAATAATGTTTACATATCTTGCATTCGTCACCTCATATGTATATACTGTATTCTATAACATGTATTGCATTTTATAAATATATTTATATTGCATTCCTTTACTTAGATTTGTGTGTATTAGGTATTTGTTATGGATATTACTTGTTAGAAATTACTGCAGTCTCTGAGCTCGAATCACAAGCATTTCACTACACCCAAAATAATATCTTCTAAACACGTGTATATGACCAATAACATTTGATTACATTTAATTACATTTAAGTCATTTAGCAGACGCTCTTATCCAGAGCGACTTACAAATTGGTGCATTCACCTTATGACATCCAGTGGAACAGCCACTTTACAATAGTGCATCTAAATATTTTAAGGGGGGGGGGGGGTGAGAAGGATTACTTTATCCTATCCTAGGTATTCCTTAAAGAGGTGGGATTTCAGGTGTCTCCGGAAGGTGGTGATTGACTCCGCTGTCCTGGCGTCGTGAGGGAGTTTGTTCCACCATTGGGGAGCCAGAGCAGCGAACAGTTTTGACTGGGCTGAGCGGGAACTGAACTTCCTCAGTGGTAGGGAGGCGAGCAGGCCAGAGGTGGATGAACGCAGTGCCCTTATTTGGGTGTAGGGCCTGATCAGAGCCTGGAGGTACTGAGGTGCCGTTCCCCTCACAGCTCCGTAGGCAAGCACCATGGTCTTGTAGCGGATGCGAGCTTCAACTGGAAGCCAGTGGAGAGAGCGGAGGAGCGGGGTGACGTGAGAGAACTTGGGAAGGTTGAACACCAGACGGGCTGCGGCGTTCTGGATGAGTTGTAGGGGTTTAATGGCACAGGCAGGGAGCCCAGCCAACAGTGAGTTGCAGTAATCCAGACGGGAGATGACAAGTGCCTGGATTAGGACCTGCGCCTCTTCCTGTGTGAGGCAGGGTCGTACTCTGCGGATGTTGTAGAGCATGAACCTACAGGAACGGGCCACCGCCTTGATGTTGGTTGAGAACGACAGGGTGTTGTCCAGGATCACACCAAGGTTCTTAGCGCTCTGGGAGGAGGACACAATGGAGTTGTCAACCGTGATGGCGAGATCATGGAACGGGCAGTCCTTCCCCGGGAGGAAGAGCAGCTCCGTCTTGCCGAGGTTCAGCTTGAGGTGGTGATCCGTCATCCACACTGATATCTCTCCTGGAAGAAGCTAGCTAGCTTACAAAGAATAATACAAAGAATAACAACACAAAATATCTAGTTAACAGAAGAAAGGAAGACAAAATAAGGACAAAAGAAGGACAGAAGAAAAAGGAAAAGAAAGAGGACAACAAAGTGAAACAGTCAGCACTTCTATTGCAACTTCGTATTTCGTCGTCCTAACGTAGTCTACACTGCTATCTGCCCAGCAGCTAGCCAGCTAGCAAACGTCCACCGTCTACCGAATAGCAGCACTGTAGAAACTATTACACTCAACTGAACGACTTGATTAGTGTAGTGTTAGCTAGCTACATAGTTGTCTTTGCTGTCTTCGTATCCAAGATAATTGTGTAGTTTAGAGCGTGTAGTCTTAGAGTGATTATCTTAATTTACCGAGGTTAGCTAGCCAGCTATTTGTCATCCTTAACGTAGGAGACACTGCTAGCTAGCCAACAGCTAGCCAACGTCTACTGAATAGAACTTCCGCACTCAACAACCCGGTCGCATTCCGCTTCGCTCCACAGGTAGTATCACATTTTTCATTTCATTTCATTACAGCACAACGGTTTGATTTGTTTGATCGTAGCTAGCTACATAGCTAGCTACATAGCCGTCTGTGTATCAAATATAATTGTGTAGTCTAGAGCGATTTTCTAGGTTAGCTAGCCAGCTATTGTCGTTCTTTTAACTCAACGTAACGTAATCAACACTGCTAGCTAGCCAGCTAGCCCCCGAATAGCAGCACTGTAGAAACTACTACACTCAACGGAACGACTTGATTAGTGTAGTGTCAACAACACAGCCACTGCCAGCTAGCCTACAAAGTCAACAACGCAGCCACTGCCAGCTAGCCTACTTCAGCAGTACTGTATCATTTTTAATAATTTTAGTCAATAAGATTCTTGCTACGTAAGCTTAACTTTCTGAACATTCGAGACGTGTAGTCCACTTGTCATTCCAATCTCCTTGCATTAGCGTAGCCTCTTCTGTAGCCTGTCAACTATGTGTCTGTCTATCCCTGTTCTCTCCTCTCTGCACAGACCATACAAACGCTCCCACACCGCGTGGCCGCTGCCACCCTAATCTGGTGGTCCCAGCGCGCACGACCCACGTGGAGTTCCAGGTCTCCGGTAGCCTCTGGAACTGCCGATCTGCAGCCAACAAGGCAGAGTTCATCTCAGCCTATGCCTCCCTCCAGTCCCTCGACTTCTTGGCACTGACAGAAACATGGATCACCACAGATAACACTGCTACTCCTACTGCTCTCTCTTCGTCCGCCCACGTGTTCTCGCACACCCCGAGAGCTTCTGGTCAGCGGGGTGGTGGCATAGGGATCCTTATCTCTCCCATGTGGTCATTCTCTCTTTCTCCCCTTACCCATCTGTCTATCGCCTCCTTTGAATTTCATGCTGTCACAGTTACCAGCCCTTTCAAGCTTAACATCCTTATCATTTATCGCCCTCCAGGTCCCTTCGGAGAGTTCATCAATGAGCTTGATGCCTTGATAAGCTCCTTTCCTGAGGACGGCTCACCTCTCACAGTTCTGGGCGACTTTAACCTCCCCACGTCTACCTTTGACTCATTCCTCTCTGCCTCCTTCTTTCCACTCCTCTCCTCTTTTGACCTCACCCTCTCACCTTCCCCCTACTCACAAGGCAGGCAATACGCTCGACCTCATCTTTACTAGATGCTGTTCTTCCACTAACCTCATTGCAACTCCCCTCCAAGTCTCCGACCACTACCTTGTATCCTTTTCCCTCTCGCTCTCATCCAACACTTCCCACACTGCCCCTACTCGGATGGTATCGCGCCGTCCCAACCTTCGCTCTCTCTCCCCCGCTACTCTCTCCTCTTCCATCCTATCATCTCTTCCCTCTGCTCAAACCTTCTCCAACCTATCTCCTGATTCTGCCTCCTCAACCCTCCTCTCCTCCCTTTCTGCATCCTTTGACTCTCTATGTCCCCTATCTTCCAGGCCGGCTCGGTCCTCCCCTCCCGCTCCGTGGCTTGATGACTCATTGCGAGCTCACAGAACAGGGCTCCGGAAGGCCGAGCGGAAATGGAGGAAAACTCGCCTCCCTGCGGACCTGGCATCCTTTCACTCCCTCCTCTCTACATTTTCCTCCTCTGTCTCTGCTGCTAAAGCCACTTTCTACCACTCTAAATTCCAAGCATCTGCCTCTAACCCTAGGAAGCTCTTTGCCACCTTCTCCTCCCTCCTGAATCCCCCCCCTCCCTCTCTGCAGATGACTTCGTCAACCATTTTGAAAAGAAGATCGACGACATCCGATCCTCGTTTGCTAAGTCAAACAACACCGCTGGTTCTGCTCACACTGCCCTACCCTGTGCTCTAACCTCTTTCTCCCCTCTCTCTCCAGATGAAATCTCGCGTCTTGTGACGGCCGGCCGCCCAACAACCTGCCCGCTCGACCCTATCCCCTCCTCTCTTCTCCAGACCATTTACAGAGACCTTCTCCCTTACCTCACCTCGCTCATCAACTTATCCCTGACCGCTGGCTACGTCCCTTCCGTCTTCAAGAGAGCGAGAGTTGCACCCCTTCTGAAAAAACCTATACTCGATCCCTCCGATGTCAACAACTACAGACCAGTATCCCTTCTTTCTTTTCTCTCCAAAACTCTTGAACGTGCCGTCCTTGGTCAGCTCTCCCGCTATCTCTCTCAGAATGACCTTCTTGATCCAAATCAGTCAGGTTTCAAGACTAGTCATTCAACTGAGACTGCTCTTCTCTGTATCACGGAGCGCTCCGCACCGCTAAAGCTAACTCTCTCTCCTCTGCTCTCATCCTTCTAGACCTATCGGCTGCCTTCGATACTGTGAACCATCAGATCCTCCTCTCCACCCTCTCCGAGTTGGGCATCTCCAGCGCGGCCCACGCTTGGATTGCGTCCTACCTGACAGGTCGCTCCTGCCAGGTGGCGTGGCGAGAATCTGTCTCCTCACCACGCGCTCTCACCACTGGTGTCCCCCAGGGCTCTGTTCTAAGCCCTCTCCTATTCTCGCTATACACCAAGTCACTTGGCTCTGTCATAACCTCACATGGTCTCTCCTATCATTGCTATGCAGACGACACACAATTAATCTTCTCCTTTCCCCCTTCTGATGACCAGGTGGCGAATCGCATCTCTGCATGTCTGGCAGACATATCAGTGTGGATGACGGATCACCACCTCAAGCTGAACTTCGGCAAGACGGAGCTGCTCTTCCTCCCGGGGAAGGACTGCCCGTTCCATGATCTCGCCATCACGGTTGACAACTCCATTGTGTCCTCCTCCCAGAGCGCTAAGAACCTTGGCGTGATCCTGGACAACACCCTGTCGTTCTCAACTAACATCAAGGCGGTGGCCCGTTCCTGTAGGTTCATGCTCTACAACATCCGCAGAGTACGACCCTGCCTCACACAGGAAGCGGCGCAGGTCCTAATCCAGGCACTTGTCATCTCCCGTCTGGATTACTGCAACTCGCTGTTGGCTGGGCTCCCTGCGTGGGCTCCCTGCTGTGCCATTAAACCCCTACAACTCATCCAGAACGCCGCAGCCCGTCTAGTGTTCAACCTTCCCAAATTCTCTCACGTCACCCCGCTCCTCCGCTCTCTCCACTGGCTTCCAGTTGAAGCTCGCATCCGCTACAAGACCATGGTGCTTGCCTATGGAGCTGTGAGGGGAACGGCACCTCAGTACCTCCAGGCTCTGATCAGGCCCTACACCCAAATAAGGGCACTGCGTTCATCCACCTCTGGCCTGCTCGCCTCCCTACCACTGAGGAAGTACAGTTCCCGCTCAGCTCAGTCAAAACTGTTCGCTGCTCTGGCTCCCCAATGGTGGAACAAACTCCCTCACGACGCCAGGACAGCGGAGTCAATCACCACCTTCCGGAGACACCTGAAACCCCACCTCTTTAAGGAATACCTAGGATAGGATAAAGTAATCCTTCTCACCCCCCCCTTAAAATATTTAGATGCACTATTGTAAAGTGGTTGTTCCACTGGATGTCATAAGGTGAATGCACCAATTTGTAAGTCGCTCTGGATAAGAGCGTCTGCTAAATGACTTAAATATAAAATGTAATGTAAATGATAAGCATCTTTGTGTCACTCAAAAAGTTGAAGAACTTGCATATAATGTAGCCATTATTTGTAGCACAGATTGTTGGATGAAATAGATTAGAAATACAGTAGCAAAGAAAATTACACCACTATATACAGTACCAGTCAAAAGTTTGGACAACCTACTCATTCCAGGATTTGTATTTATTTTTTACTATTTTCCACAGTGTATAACAATAGTGAAGACATTAAAATCTATGAGATAACACATATATACTCATATATTAAACAAAAAAGTACTAAACAAATCAAAATATATTTTCTATTTGAGATTCTTCAAAGTAGCCACCCTTTACCTTGATGACAGGTTTGCACAATTTGCACAAAATTGACAGAACACAATTTGAGAGAAATGCATTTTTTGCACGTATGGAACATTTCTGAGATCTTTTATTTCAGCTCATGAAACATACGACAACAATATTTTTCTTCAGTGTAGATTCATCTCTTAGGGTATGTTGCTGATATGTTCTGATGGAACAGTGTATGGATGGAACAGTGTATGTGTATGGTTCTGGGAAATCAAGTCTGGCCCATCCATTGTGTAATCAAGAACATGACTAGATTTGTATTACGCCCAGGGAATTACGTTCAGAGAAACATTTATTTTCCTGATCTGTTTTTAATTAAAACATCTGTCACATCCAGGCCCTGCAACATGATGTCTCCATATCAAATCTGGATGAACAAATACAGCTAAGATAACCAAAAAGGATAGGAGAAAATGGAACCCATCCTCTACCACCAACAATCCGCCATTATCTGTGGCCTCATGTGCCACTCAAGTGACAGTCTATTTGGAGCGTTACCGCGGCCACCAGCATCACTGGTGACGAGCGCAACTCAGCTGTGAAATTGGAGCGGCACGGTGACCTGAGAGCTTCCGCCTGGGCCTTCGCTCCTATTCTCTCCTTGCTACTCAGCGAGCCATCCAGATGAGGAGCAACACCGTCTCTCCATCTCTCACCTCTTTCCCTCACCCCCCCACAGCAGAAAGCATCCTTTCCCATTTCACTCAATTGCTCGCGTTCTAAGGAACTGCGACTGGACAACCTGTTGACGTGTGCCGTCAAACTATGTGTCACGGTGGTTTAGAGTGTTTTCCATTACCCTGCTTGTCAGTGTGGTGGGTGGCCTCATGCTATAGTCCATTGGTTATTTCTCTGAGCTGAGTAGGACACATCTACAGTGTTATTTGAATAAAGCAAAACTAAACTGTGTGGTGTATTGAGCCTCACCAGCACCATTCTTTGTGAAACACAGCCTTATTAGAGCTACTGTGCCATGCATGTAACAATGCCTCTCTAATAAGACAATAAAATAAATCAAATATTTAGCAGTTATTTGATTTAATAACTGCTCACATTAGAAATCATACCCTTGTGGTATTCCTTTCTAATGATCTTCTTATGACTACACTATCTTATCATAACCTAATCTCTTTGCAAACTTAGCAGAGCCCACTTTTTTTATTTGCACAAATCCCTGCAGGTTTGTTTTCAGAATTGTGCCCAGAGAAATCACATTCTAACACCACAGAGACAGACACATAACACTACATAACTCAGCCACCGGTGAAGCCAAATATTATCTAAATGTTGACATTTGAACCTCAAAGTAATGTCTCTAGGAATGGTGTGGCTAAGTCTACCTTAATATTCAATATTTTAATGCTGGCTGGCGGTAGCAAAGCAGTGCAAAGCGGCCTCTGGAAACACTGCCAAGTCGAGAGGAATTGAGAGAGAGAGGCTTGATTACAGGGGGGGAACCAGTTTAGGGAACAGAACCGAAAACCAGAAAATAACAAACATGTTTGAGGAACAGAATCAGAACAGGGAACGAAAGTGATCTAAACTAAACCACATTTTTTTAAGCATGAGAACTGGTTAATAACATTGTTTTACGTCATTTTTTCCAGTCCGACAAAATAACGCAATAAAGCACTTATGCAAAGCCCTTACTCTGTCCTTGAGAAATGTCCAGTGTCTGTCTGCCAGCTGAAAATCTTTGCCAGTGTGTGTGCTTGTGTAGGCTACCTGCACCTCCCCCTCCAAAACATAGACTACTGCAGCCTATTGACATTACAAGCTTGATTCAGAAAGAGATCTAAAATGTTCAATGCCAGTTAAGGATACTATATTTATCACGTTTTACATTGGATTTATTAACTACAAAATGGTAAAACGCGCTTTTATTTTAATTCTAGTGCTGCTCTTCACACACAAGCTTGTTAGCTAGATAGCTAACTCTCTGAAGTTCAAAGACATTCAAAGCAAATATTTGTATAACTACCCAAGATAGACCATCGCCTGTTGTTTCCAATGGGAGCTAATTAATTATAGCGGGCAGAATAAGCAAGGAGGTGGACAGAGCCAAGCATGATCTAGCGAGATACTATTATCATATTTCCGTTAGGGAATGCTTACTTTGTGAAGTACGCCTGTAAAATAACTCAATTTACCCTTGCACTCTTTCTAAAGAACACATTTTTGGAAACGTTGGCAAAGGGTAAAGTCTACAAAACTTTGTCTACTCTGTTTGTAATAGATTATAGTTTTGGGAAGAGAAAACTCTATTGAGATCAAATGTTTCATAGATCAGAAAATGTGCAGAATGTCTTCTCCCACTGCCATCCACTGGGCTTTCTCTCATCATCATTTGGTGGTGTGTGTGGAGTAAAGGTGGTTTCGAGGTTTTTTTGCCACTGGTTGCACATTTAACATGCTGGTGTAAATTTGGTAAAACACATTTATTTTGCTATAGTTTGTTATATGTCATTTATATTTGGTGCAGCACAGTGCAGCACAGGATAATGTTAATATTACATGTTTCCTCCCAAACAAATGCTGCTGAACTACAACATAAGCTTTCTCCTCTATATTCTGATGAGTTTGGCCGAAAGACATGAGTCTGGAAAAGCACATGTGTTGTGTTTCTCCCTTGGCACAATATTTGTGAACTTCTACAATCTACAAAAAAAGTCATCCTTCCTCTAAATCTTAATTTCTTAATTTCTTATCTCTAGCTATTCATCTTCCTCTACTCAAGTGCCCAATGTTGCCTTAGCGTGTATTTCTTTCTTAGAGTACAAAATGTATACTGTATACACACAGTCACACTGACACACAAACGCACACACACACAACCCATCGATATAGTAATGCTTTAAAAAACTAGACAGGTGGTGTAAATAAAAATAAACATGTCACTAAAGAAGAATAGCCGGCCCAGGCCACCTTTCTATGGGCGTCCCCTGAGAGCTGTATGATGCAGCTGTTAAAAACTCAAGGAGAATGGTGGAGGAGTTTTTTAACCTTCCTTTTTGTTAAAGGTGGTTAAGGTACTATTTCTGTCTTCTGACGATTTTGTATCATCTGTGGCATCTCAAGGTTATGACACAGTAACAGTTCATTGCGAGATGAGAGACAGATATACCACTTGGCCTACTACTGAATCCATTACATGTACTTCCTTATCAGGCCCACGTCATCCTGTTTCTCTTTGTGAAACTATGTGTTATTGGATAACACGTTTGCACATACAGTATCTTCCTCTAGACACTTATATCATGTTAACACGAGGAGGAGAGGGATTATATTACAGCATAAATGTATAGTAACTCATTACCAGGGCCACGGAGGGTCATGAAGTTGCCAATATCACCCTAGTCGCCTTACCCCCATGATCCTCAGCTCATCGGCGGGGACAGCAGGACAGTATATCTATCGTCTTAAATCATGCCCTACACTCCTCACAGTCCTTAATTAAGAACCTGATTGCCATGTCCTCACTCCCCAGTATCAGTGTATTTAATTTCCTGCCTTCATATCTCCTTCCACTTCATATATATTATTAATTCATCAAGCAGGGGATAGAAACAAAATAGTTCTGAGTTTTAGTTCTGAACCAGACCATAATTATTTTGTTCCGTTCCACTGTTCTGACCAGTAAAATAAAGTTCTGAATCGGTTTGAACCCCCCCAAAAGGTAATGGTTTCTTTCTGTTCCTTTTTAAATCTCTGTTCCTTTTTTTTTTGCTCAACATTAAATTACTTTACCAATCAGTACGGATAGATCAGCTTGCTATCAAGCAGGCAAGCTGCTGTTGTTTACATGCATTGGACAGACAAGTATGCCCTCCAACAACGACGAAAGAGCCTATAGGGAGGAGGTCAGAGACCTGGCCGTGTGGTGCCAATACAACAACCTCTCACTCAACACGATCAAGACAAAGGAGATGATTGTGGACTACGGGAAAAGGAGGACCGAGCACACCCCCATTCTCATTGATGGGGCTGTAGTGAGCAGGTTGCGAGCTTCAAGTTCCTTGGTGTCAACATCACGAACAAACTAACGTGGTCCAAGCACACTAAGACAGTCGTGAAGAGGGCACGACAAAACCTATTCCCCCTCAAGAGACTGAAAAGATTTGTCATGGATCCTGAGATCCTCAAAAGGTTCTAGAGCTGCACCATCAAAAGCATCCTGACGGGTTGCATGGTATGGCAACTCCTCAGTCTCCGACGGCAAGGCACTAAAAAGGGTAATGCATACGGCCCAGTACATCACTGGGGCCAAGCTTCCTGCCATCCAATACCTCTATACCAGGCGGTGTCAGAGGAAGGCCCTAAAAATTGTCAGACTCCAGTCACCCAAGTGACAGACTGTTCTCTCTGCTACCGCACTGTAAGCGGTACCGGAGCACCAAGTCTAGGTCCAAGAGGCTTCTAAACAACTTCTACCCCAAAGCCATAAGACTCCTGAACATCTAGTCAAATGGCTACTCAGACTATTTGCATTGCCCCCCCCCCCCACTCTTTTACACTGCTGCTACTCTCTGTTATTATCTATGCATAGTCACTTTAATAACTGTACCTACATGTACATATTACCTCGACTGGCCCTGCACATTGGCCCTGCACATTGACTCTGTACCAGTACCCCCTTTATATAGCCTCACTATTGTTATTTTACGAACGCTCTTTAATTATTTGTTACTTTTATTTCTAATTCTTATTTTTAATTGTTTTTATTTTTTCAACTGCATTGTTGGTTAGGGCTTGTAGTAAGTTAGCAATTCACTCTACCTGTTGTTTTTCGACGCATATGACAAATAACATTTTATTTTATTTGTAAGAAGGATTGGGTGGCATATATTCTGCTGTCAAATATGTCTGTGGTGTCTGAGGGCATACCATTATAGCATTTAATAAATACTTACCTTTTCTGTTGTACAGTACTGAAGAGAAGCCAATGATCAATAACTGTTAAAGTTGTTTTCCTGGGATTTGTGATTGGGCTTTGGTTAGGCTTGCTATTTTATGTACATGATGTAACATTCCAAATTCCTCATTTATTATCTGCTAATACAAATTGCCAGTTGCAAGACAATGCATGGATGGGATACACTGTCAAAACAAGTAGCATTGCCTCTCATCATCCCTCTCCCTCTCTATATTTGTGCTTCTACATCTGCATTGTTTGCTGTTCGGGGTTTTAGCCTGGGTTTGTGACATCTGCTGATGTAAAAGGGCGTTGTAAATACATTTGATTGATTGATCGATCTCTCTTACCCACCCACAAGTCTATTCATGGTACGGGCACAGAGTTTTTCCAGATCATATCCAAACTGTTTTTAACCATAATCAGGCAGTGTCATAGCACTATGTGATGATGACATAGTACACAGTTTGAGTTATTTAAGAGCTGCTTGAAAGATCTGAAGCCATGCTGCTCCGACACCAGCATGAAGGCAGAAATTATGCCAGTGAAACAACATAAAAGTGCAACTTACTGATCTTTGCTGCAGACTGTAATTAGTGTTATCTACAGTGTAGTTATGCTAATATGGCCCTTATCGCAATCACTCTCTGTTGTTTGCTTTTCTTTATAGTCACAGTGTATCAGTCAACCTTTCAACTCCATAATGATCAGCTCTGTCCTCTGAAGTTTGTGCATTGAGTCAAAGGATGCCCAGTGGAGTAGTAGGCCTTTCTCATCAAACTGTTTTATAGTCCTAATCTTCAGAGTTACTATGTAGTGCTGAGGGCAGGTTTGAGAGCATGTGCCCCAGCACATTGCATTGTGAAATACTGGGACATACAGCAGCAGATATGCATTTGCAGAAAACCGCATGATTGCCATTGGTCTGCCCTTTTACTGTAATGGTAATAACTGCAGAGGACATTGCAATCAGAGACCCTGTGACCCTGGGATAAGAAGGGCTTTCATAAATTACCATTTCAAAGCATTCTAGGAAGGGGAAAATCAACAGAGCACAGTTCATCAAAACAATTTGCAGTTACAAAACACTGCAGAGTGACACGAAGACATCACCATGGAAATTACGTTTATTTTGTGGATGTTATGGGCTTCTATTTCACCATGAGCCTCAAGCAATGTGATGATCACAGTATATCATTTTACACCAGCAGACATTTTCCTATTATTCTCTCATGGATTGGTGGCTACAATAACGTCAATAATAATTCTGTGCCATTCGACCATGAATCCATTTTGTTTCTCATATTATTAGCTTTTTTTGTCTCACTAATATTTCGGCACTTTAATTCCCCAGCAACAATTTCCTGCAGGCTAAAGATTGTGTGTGTTCATTCCCCTTGTAACGATCTGAGTGTAGTGGGTGAGGAGTCAGGCGCAGGAAGCAGAGAGTTCAGGTGAGTGCTATTTTAATGCACAGACAAACCGCTTTTTCAACTTGTTGAAAGCTCTGTCCGACTCTGCTGACCACCGCAACCGCACTGGGCCCCCCTTCAGCAGTGAGGTAATTGGAGCCACTACCTGGCCAAAACCCCGTGGTCGGAGTCGGCCAATTAAGCACGGCCTTACTGCGGTCACCCTCCATCTCCACCCCAGAGGTGGAAATGCGATAACCCAGAAAGGAGACGGCTCGTTTGGAGAACACACACTTCTCAGCCTTGACTTATAGGTCATGCTCCAGCAGTCTACCAAGCACCTTGCGTACCAGAGACACATGCGCGGCATAAACAACCACTCCCTGCCCGTGCAAGTCCCTGAGAATATCATCTACAAAGGATTGAAAAAATTGCTGGAGCATTTTTTAACCCATACGGCATGACGCAGTACTCATAATGGCCCGATGTGGTACTAAATGCGGTTTTCCACTCGTCTCCCTTCCGAATACGCACCAGGCTATACGCACTCCTGAGATCCAATTTTGTGAAGAACTGCGCTCCCTGAAAAGATTCCACTGCCGTAGCAATGAGAGGTAGTGGGTAGCTGAACCCCACTGTGATGGCATTTAGACCTCTATAATCAATAAACGGACGCAATCCTCCCTACTTTTTCTTCACAAAAAAGAAACTCGAGGAGACAGGTGAAATTGAGGACTGAATGTACCCCTGTCCCAGAGACTCCGTGATATATGTCTCCATAGCCAACGTCTCCTCTTGGGACAATGGGTACACGTGACTCTTGGGAAGCACAGCGTTACCCTGGAGATCTATCGCACAATCCCTTCCCGGTCGATGTGATGGTAATTTAGTCGCCTTCTTTTTACTAAAAGCGATTGCCAAATCGGCATACTCGGGGGGAATGCACACTGTGGGACCCTGGTCTGGACATTCCACCGAGGTGGCACCGACGGAAACTCCCAGACACTTTCCAGAACACTCCTCTGACCACACCTGTCTCCACAAAATTTTAGGATTGTGCCGGGCCAGCCAGGGAATCCCTAACACCACTGGAAACACAGGCGAATCAATAATATAGAGACTGATACGCTCCCTATGATTCCCCTGCGTTACCATGTCCAGTGGAATCGTGGTCTCCCTGACCACCCCTGACCCTAATGGCCGGCTATCTAGGGAGTGCACGGGAAAGGGAGAATCTATCGGCAAAAGCGGAATACCTAATTTAATAGCGAGTCCGCGATCCATATAGTTCCCAGCTGCGCTTGAATCGACTAGCGCCCTATGCTGGGAAGAGGGGGAAAAATTAAGAAAAAAAATCAAGACAAACATGTGACCAACAGGGGGTTCTGGGTGAGTTTGGTGCTGACTCACCTGGGGTGATCGAGAAATGTTTCACCTGCCATCTCGACTCCCAGACGGACCCCCCCAGCACCGATTGGCCGTGTGTCCTCTCCGACCACAGTTGGTGCAGAGGGAGCCTCCTCCTCCGGTACCCCTCGGCAAAGCCCCTCCCAACTCCATCGGAACAGGAGTGGAGCTGCTGGGTGGTGGAACACACAGGACCCTCTCTGAACGCCCACGGGCAGCCAGCAGATTGTCCAGTCGGATGGACATGTCAATTAGCTCATCCAAGGAAAGAGCGGTGTCCCAACACGCTAGCTCCCTGCGGACGTCATCCCGGAGACTACACCGGTAGTGGTCGATAAGGGCCCTGTCGTTCCACCCGGATCCTGCTGCCAAGGTACGGAACTCCAATGCGTAATCCTGGGCGCTCCTCTTCTCCTGCCGGAGATGGAATAGTCGTTCTCCCGCCGCTCGGCCATCTGGAGGGTGGTCAAACACAGCGCGGAAGCGGCGAGAAAACCCGGGGTAGTGCTCCTTAGCTGAGTCTGGGCCATTCCAAACTGCGTTTGCCCACTCCAGAGCACGACCCGTGAGGCAGGAGATGAGGACATTCACCCTCTCCGCTCCCGAGGGAGTGGGTCTGATGGTGGCCAGGTACAGTTCTAGCTGGAGTAAGAACCCCTGGCACCCTGCTGCCGCTCCATCATAGACCCTCGGGAGCGTAAGATGGAGGGTGCTGGAGTCGGGAGATGGGGAATCCTGAGGAGGGGGGGCCGAAGGTGGAGAGAGGAGACCACTTCTCTCCCATCGGTCCATTCTCTCCATCACCAGATCCATCGCCGTTCCGATCCGATGGAGAACGGTGGTGTGATGTAGAACCCTCTCTTCCATCGATGGGAGGGGAGTGGCTGTTGCTTCGCCGACTCCATTCCTCAGTGGTGCGGGATTCTGTAACGATCTGAGTGTAGTGGGTGAGGAGTCAGGCACAGGAAGCAGAGAGTTCAGGTGAGTGCTATTTTAATGCACAGACAAACGGCGAACATAAGCCAACCCTCACGAACACACAGGGCGTAATGAACAAACAAATGCCCCAAACAGGGGGACTTAAACTGTCCAGGGAAAAGCCACAAAATGGGAAAACACAAAAACCCATAGACGTGCACACAAGTACACTAAACAGACGGTCACAATAATTAATCCCGCACAAGGAACCCTGTGGGCCGGCTTACTAATAAAGCCTTACTACCTAACTAAAAACAGGTGCACTCAATCAACACATAAGGAGGGGGAGGAAATAATCAGTAGCAGCTAGTAGGCCGGCGACGACGACTGCCGAGCGCCACCCGAACAGGAATGGGAGTGTCCTTCGGTCGGAGTCATGACACCCCTCAGGTACTCCCAATCTTTTAACAACACAATAAATGTGGATTGAGCCCTCATAATCTTTCCCTTAGGAGGTATTACAACAAGACAAAAAAAATAGTGTTTCTGTGTATTTAGTCCTATTGACCCAGGAGCCTCTTCATGCTTTAGTTCACCCTGACCCATCAGTTAGCCCTAATTCTCCTCCCTGTAACAAGGACAATGGCTATACTGTATATTCAAAAATGCCGAATTACCTAAAACGAAAGAATAGAGGAAAACAGGCGTCAGAATGGCGTCAGAATGCTAAGGAGGCCTCATCTTAGAATTTTGGCCCACCTTGGCATTCCCAGCATGTTGACTGTTTTTAGCATAAGAGCAGCTGCCAGCCTGTGCGCCCCTTTTCTGTCACTTTTAGAAAGAAGAGGGCAGAGACAGTGTCATTTGCTTTGCCGGTCAGCTGTTTAGGCAGTGCACCGATTGCTTTGAATTTGATATCGGCATTTGAACTTGGCCTTGTAAGCCTTGCTGCAATCTGATAGCCAGGGGTTCATTTCACTTTTTGGTGACCATTTGAAACCAAAGCTGTTTCATTGCTATTAAAATGTAGATTGTGACAGCTGTAAGCCTAATTGTTATTTTCATTTATTCGCAAAGTAGGCTAGTGCAATTTTGGTTTAATGTTGTCCAGTGGATGCTGGAGACTTGAAAATTTGAGGAGGATGGGAAACCCACGGTATAGGCACAGAGATGACGAAGTGTATTTACAAAATTGTCATAGACTAATTATTTTAACCTAAAGAATTAAAATTAATAAAGACATTTAAAGTACAACATTATGGGGAATGGGAATGAGAGGGCTACTTACACCGTGTTGGAAAGGGATCTCAGCTGTGATTGAATGAGGGTATGAGGCATGACTTGAGGTGTCCATAGGCTTGACCGGTGGAGGACAGGATTTGACTGGGAAGACAAAAAACTATAAGACAACACACGACACAGTTATTCAAAACAGCCAAGAATGAGTTAGTCCAAGCAAGGATTAAAATCATTGATGTGTAATAATGTGATTGTGTTAGCGATTGACTCTACATACAGTAATGAGAGAAAATTGATAGGGGTACTCACAGTGCTTGGAGGGGAAAGAATCAATGTGCCAATGGATGAGCGGATACATAAGACGTGGCTTCAGGTCATGTCAGGAGAAAGTTGACAATGGTTGTGGAGTGGAGTAGTCATCACCTCTTAATCAGCGAATAAGAGGGGACTTTAGCTGTAAATACAAACAGCATATACATTCCATTACAGCTGTGTCACGACTTCCAACCGAAGTCGGTTTCTCTCCTTGTTCGGGCGGCGTTCGTCGGTCGTCGTCGCCGGTCTTCTCGCCATCGTCGATCCACTTTTCACTTTCCATTTGTTTTGTCTTGTTTTCCTACACACCTGGTTTTCATTTCCCTCATTAATTGTTGTGTATTTAACCCTCTATTCCCCACATGTCTTTGTGTGGAATCGTTTGTTGTTTCGTATATGTGCACGCTAGACTGGTTTCTGCTGGGTTATGTCAACCCATATTGTGTTTAGTGTTCTTAGTGCCATGTGTTTTGTTCACCGAAATAAAAGGCTCCTTTGGCTAACCAACTTCTGCTCTCCTGTGCCTGACTCCTTACAGCCAGTTACACATACCTAACAAGCTGGCCATCGAGTTTCTCTATGAACTCTATAAACACAGACATGTCAAACACAGACTGTGCATCTCGCCCATGTGACACATTAAAGTACTCCAACAAACGATCCTGAATAAATGTTATTTATTTTATTTAACCTTTATTTAACTTGGCAAGTCAGTTAGGACAAATTCTTATTTACAATGACGGCCTAACAAAAGGCAAAAGGACTCCTGCGGGGGACGGGGGGACTGGGATTAAAAATATAAAAATAAATACAATATACAGTTGAAGTCGGAAGTTTACATGCACCTTAGCCAAATACATTTAAACTCAGTATTTCACAATTCCTGACATTTAATCCTAGTAAGAATTCCCTGTCTTAGGTCAGTTAGAATCACCACTTTATTTCAAGAATGTCAGAATAATATTAGAGAGAAATTTATTTCAGCTTTTATTTACATACGTACTCTCAATTAGTATTTGGTAGCATTGCCGTTAAATTGTTTAGATTAGGTCAAACGTTTTGGGTAGCCTTCCACAAGCTTCTCACAATAAGTTGGATGAATGTTGGCCCATTCCTCCTGATAGAGCTGGTGTAACTGAGTCAGGTTTGTCGGCCTCCTTGCTCGCACACGCTTTTTCAGTTCTGCCCACACATTTTCTATACGATTGAGGTCAGGGCTTTGTGATGGCCGCTCCAATACCTTGACTTTGATGCCAATTTGCCACAACTTTTGAAATATGCTTGTGGTCATTGTTCATTTGGAAGACCCATTTGCAACCAAGCTTTAACTTCCTGACTGATGTCTTGAGATGTTGCTTAAATATGTCCACATAATTTTCCTACCTCATGAAGCCATCTATTTTTTGAAGTGCACCAATCCCTCCTGCAGCAAATCAAATCAAATCATAGTTTATTTGTCATGTGCGCCGAATACAACAGGTGTAGTAGACCTTACAGTGAAATGCTTACATACAGGCTCGAACCAATTGTGAAAAAAGGTGTTAGGTGAACAATAGCTAAGTAAAGAAATAAACAACAGTAAAAAGACAGGCTATATACAATAGCAAGGCTATAAAAGTAGAGAGGCTACATACAGACAGACACTGGTTAGTCAGGCTGATTGAGGTAGTATGTACATGTAGATATGGTTAAAGTGACTATGCATATATGATGAACAGAGAGTAGCAGTAGCGTAAAAGAGGGGTTGGCGGGTGGTGGGTGGTGGGTGGCGGGACACAATGCAGATAGCCCGGTTAGTCAATGTGCGGGATCACTGGTTGGTCGGCCCAATTGAGGTAGTATGTACATTAATTTATAGTTAAAGTGACTATGCATATATGATAAACAGAGAGTAGCAGCACCGTAAAAAGAAACGATTGGGGGGAGCACACAATACAAATAGTCCGGGTAGCCGTTTGATGGTCTGTTCTGGAGTCTTATGGCTTGGGGGAAAAAACTGTTGAGGGACCTTTTTGCCTTAGACTTGGCTCTCCGGTACCGCTTGCCATGCGGTAGTAGAGAGAACAGTCTATGACAATTTTTAGGGCCTTCCTCTGACACCGCCTGCTTAGCCCCAGTGATGTACTGGGCCGTACGCATTACCCTCTGTAGTGCCTTGCGGTCAGAGCCCAAGCAATTGCCGTACCAGGCAGTGATGCAACCAGTCAGGATTCTCTCAATGTTGCAGCTGTAAAACCTTTTGAGGATCTCAGGACCCATGCCAAATCTTTTTAGTCTCCTGTGGGGGCATATGATTTGTCGTGCACGACTGTCTTGATGTGTTTGGACCGTTCTACTTTGTTGTTGATGTGGACACCGAGGAACTTGAAGCGCTCAACCTGTTTCACTACAGTCCCGTCGATGAGAATGGGGGTGTGCTCGGTCCTCGTTTTCCTGTAGTCCACAATGATCTCCTTAGTCTTGGTTACGTTGAGGAATAGGTTGTTATTATGGCACCACACGGCCAGGTCTCTGACCTCCTGCCTATAGGCTGTCTCAAAGTTGTTGTTGATCAGGCCTACCACTGTTGTGTCATCTGCAAATGTAATGATGGTGTTGGAGTCGTGCCTGACCATGCAGTCGTGGGTGAACAGGGAGTACAGGAGGGGACTGAGCACGCACCCCTGTGAAGCTCCAGTGTTGAGGATCAACGTGGCAGATGTGTTGCTACCTACCCTCACCACCCTCACCACTTGTCAGGAAGTCCAGGATCAAGTTGCAGAGGGAGGTGTTTAGTCCCAGGATACTTAGCTTAGTGGTGAGATTTGAGGGCACTATGGTGTTGAACGCTGAGCTGGTGTCCATGAATAGCATTCTCACATAAGTGTTCCTTTTGTCCAGGTGGGAAAGGGCAGTGTGGAGTGCAATAGAGATTGCATCATCTGTGGATCTGTTTGGGCATTGTGCAAATTAGAGTGGGTCTAGGTTTTCTGGGATAATGGTGTTGATGTGAGCCATTTACCAACCTTTCAAAGGACTTCATGGCTACGGACGTGAGTGCTACGGGTGTGTAGTCATTTAGGCAGGTTGCCTTTATGTTCTTGGGCACAGGGATTATGGTGGTCTGTTTGAAACATGTTGGTATTGCAGATTCAATCAGGGACATGTTGAAAATGTCAGTGAAGACACCTGCTAGTTGGTCAGCACATGCCCGGAGCACACATCCTGGTAATCCGTCTGGCCACGCAGCCTTGTGAATGTTGACCTGTTTAAAGGTCTTACTCACGTCGGCTACGGAGTGCATGATCACACAGTCATCTGGAACATCTGATGCTCTCATGCATGCCTCAGTGTTGCTTGCCTCGAAGCGAGCAGAGAAGTGATTAAGCTCATCTGGTAGGCTTGTGTCACTGGGCAGCTCGCAGCTGTGCTTCCCTTTGTAGTCTGTAATAGTTTCCAAGTCTTGCCACATAAGACGAGCGTTGGAGCCGGTGTAGTATGATTCAATCTTAGCCCTGTATTGACGCCTTGCCTGTTTGAGGGTTCGTTGCAGGGCATAGCAGGATTTCTTGTAAGCTTCCACATTAGAATCCCACTCCTTGAAAGTGGCAGCTCTACCCTTTAGCTCAGTGTGAATGTTGCCTGTAATCCATGGCTTCTGGTTGGGGTATGTACGTACAGTTACTGTGGGGATGACGTCCTTGATGCACTTATTGATAAAGCCAGTGACTGATGAGGTGTACTCCTCAATTCCATCGTAAGAATCCTGAACATGTTCCAGTCTGTTAAAGCAAAACAGTCCTGTAGTTTATATCTCCCACAATATTACATTTTATAAATTACTTTGGAGATTATTTATAGTCACATTGACTTATTTTATCTTCTGCTTCATCTGACCACTTTTTTTATAGACCGAGTCACTGGTGCTTCCTGCTTTAATTTTGCTTGCAAGCAGCAATCAGGAGGATAGAGATGGTGTCGGATTTACCAAATGGAGGGCGATAGAGAGTTTTGTACCCGTCTCTGTGTGTGGAGTACAGGTGATCTAAAAAAATGTCCCTCTGGTTGCACATTTAACACATTGATGGAAAATTGGTAGAACTGATTTTATAAACTTTGTATATTTTTTATTTTACCTTTATTTAACTAGGCAAGTCAGTTGAGAACAAATTCTTATTTTCAATGACGGCCTAGGAACAGTGGGTTTACTGCCCGTTCAGGGGCAGAATGACAGATTTGTACCTTGTTAGCTCAGGGGTTTGAACTTGCAACCTTCCAGTTACTAGTCCAACGCTCTAACCACTAGGCTACCCTGCCGCCCCATTTACATTTCCCTGCATTAAAGTCTCTGGCCACTAGGAGCGCCGCCTCTGGGTGAGTGGTTTCCTGTTTGCTTATTTCCTTTTACAGCTGACTGATTGCGATCTTAGTGCCAGCATCTGTCTGTGGTGGTAAATAAACAGCAACGAAAAGTATAGCTGAAAACTCTCTAGGTAAGTAGTGTGGCCTTTTTTTGTCTAATCCGAGGTAAGTGATCGCTCTCCTGATATCCATAAGCTCTTTTTTGCCGTCGGTTACGGTTACAGAAACATTATGTACAAAATAAGTTACAAATAAAGTGTTTGATGGGGTTTACACAACTCCAGCCGATGCTTCGCATTGCACGTGGTGATCTTAGGCTTGTGTGACTGCTCGGTCATGGGAACCATTCATGAAGGTGCCGACGAACAGTTCTTGTGCTGACATTGGTTCCAGAGGCAGTTTGGAACTCGGTAGTTAGTGTTGCAACTGAGGACAGGCGATTTTTATGTGCTACACGCGTCAGCATCCGCCGGTCCCATTCTGTGAGCTTGTGTGGCCTACCACTTCGCGGCTGAGCCGTTGTTGCTCCTAGATGTTTCCACTTCACAATAACACTTACAGCACTTACACTTGACAGGGGCAGATCTAGCAGGGCACAAATGTGATGAACTGACTTGTTGGAAAGGTGGCATCATATGACAGTGCAAAGTTGAATGTCATTGAGCTCTTCAGTAAGGCCATTCTACTGCCGATGTTGCATGGCTCTCTATGGAAGTTGCATGGCTCTGTGCTCGATTGTATATGTCTGTCAGCAATGGATGTGGTTGAAATAGCAATGGATGTGGTGCCCCAGGACTACCTGACATGATGGCTCCTTGCTGTCCCCAGTCCACCTGACTGTGCTGCTGCTCCAGTTTCAACTGTTCTGCCTTATTATTATTTGACCATGCTGGTCATTTATGAACATTTGAACATCTTGGTCATGTTCTGTTATAATCTCTACCCGGCACAGCCAGAAGAGGACTGGCCACCCCACATAGCCCGGTTCCTCTCTAGGTTTCTTCCTAGGTTTTGGCCTTTCTAGGGAGTTTTTCCTAGCCACCGTGCTTTTACACCTGCATTGTTTGCTGTTTGGGGTTTTAGGCTGGGTTTCTGTACAGCACTTTGAGATATCAGCTGATGTACGAAGGGCTATATAAATAAATTTGATTTGATTTGATTTGAAATAGCCAAATCCACTAATTTGGAGGAGTGTCCACATACTATTGGGTATACACTGTACATGACCCTAAGCATGATGGGATGTTTTATTTTCTTAATTAACCTGAGTGAAATCCCCTAGTTTCAACATGGTTCTTCTGAATGGCTCCATACACAAAAAAAGAACATTGATTTACATTTGAATCGCACATAGTCTTATACATGAGTTTAAGACATGGCTTACAAGTGTAAAACATTTAATTATATAGAAACTTACTATGAGGAATGGTCTTCAGAAAAATAATCCCCGAAACAGGATACCCCCTTCCCAGTCCAGGTTATGGAGATGGCAAGACGGTTTTGACAGAATACAAGGTAGCATCCGCCACACTGAAACCTAAGATACAAAATGCAAGAGAAGTATTAGAAATGACACAACGTTAACAAATGTGTCCCACCCCGCTACAGCAAGGAATTCTTTAGCACTTTTCGAGTTAAGGGTGTGTTGCAATATCTATCAATTTAACCACTTTCGCAGTAAAATATTTGTACACAACCATCCATTTCATATATGGGAGACCGTTGAGATAAAACATAGTTGTGTTTTCTTAAATGTCAGGCATATATGCGACTAAACTTTTGGTGTTGTGTCTGCCTCATTGTCTCTCTCTTTGTCTCAATGCCCACTCTCTCCTGCTTTAATCTTAGTAAATTAAATAAAAAATCACTCATGTCAGTCAGGGTTTCAGGGTTTGCATAATTTAAAACTATTGAAAATGTAAATTAATCTGAAGACATAAGTCAAAATGGGCCTAAATTGTACTGTAGGATTGAATAACTTTTTTATTAAACTCAGGGGCTTGCTGTTAATCAGTTTCCATCTGCAGACACTATTATTATAATGCACTGGTGCAGCCATGATAGCAATGAATCTGGAGGGATGGAGTGGAGGCTGGTGACTTGAAACATTTTGGAGGATGGGAGACCCATATTATTGGCGCGGAATGTTGGGAGACAAGAAAAAAATTGTATTCAGGCCCCTTTTTCCACATTTTGTCACGTTACAGCCTTATTCTAAAATTATTCAAATTTTTTTTTTTTTTTTTTTTTTAATCTCATCAATCTACAAACAATACCCCATAATGACCAAGCAAATTTAAAAAATATATATTTTGCTTATTTATTAATAAACAAAACCCTGAAATATTACATTTGCATAAGTATTCAGACCCTCCACTTAGTACTTACAGCCTCGAGTCTTCTTGGGAATGAAGCGAAAAGCTTGGCACACCTGTATTTGGGGAGTTTCACCCTGATCCTCTTCAGCTCTGTCAGGTTGGATGGGGAGCTATTTTAACATATCTCCAGAGATGTTCAATCGGGTTCAAAGTCCTGGCTCTGGCTGGGCCACTCAAGGACATTCAAAAACTTGTCCCGAACCCACTCCTGCGTTGTCTTGGCTGTATGCTTCGGTTCATTGTTCTGTTGGAAGGTGACATTTCACGCTCTGGAGCAAGTTTTCAGAAAAGATCGCTCTGTACTTTGCTCCGTTCATCATTGCCTCAATCCTGACTAGTTTCCCAGTCCCTGCCGCTGAAAAACATCCCCACAGCATGATGTTGCCACCACAATTCTTCACTGTAGGGATGTTCCCTGGTTTCAATCTTGGTTTCATCAGACCAGAGAATCTTGTTTTTCATGGTCTGAGAGTCTTTAGGTGCCTTTTGGTAAACTCCAAGCAGGCTGTCATGTGCCTTTTACTGAGGAGTGGCTTCAGTCTGGCCACTCTACCATAAATGCCTGATTGGTGAAGTGCTGCAGAGATGGTTGTCCTTCTGGAAGACTCACCCATCTCCACAGATGAACTCTAGAGCTCTGTTAGAGTGACCATCAGGTTCTTGGTCACCTCCCTGACAAAGTCCCTTCTCCCCCGATTGCTCAGCTTGGTCGGGCAGACAGCTCTAGGGACATGGTTGTTCCAAACTTCTTACATTTAAGAATGATGGAGGCCACTGTGTTCTTGGGGACCTTCAATGCTGCATTAATGTTTTGGTACCCTTCCACAGATCTGTGCCTCAACACAATAATGTCTCGGAGCTCTATGGACAATTCTTTTGACCTTATTGCTTGGTTTTTGCTCTGAAATGCGATGTCAACTGTGGGACCTTATATGGACAGGTGTGTCTAGTTTGTTATATAGTTTTATATAGTTTGTCGAAACATCTCAAGGATGATCAATGGAAACAGGATGCACCTGAGCTCAATTTCAAGTCTCATAGCAAAGGGTCTGAATACTTATGTACATATGTTATTTCTGTTTTTAATATTTTTACACATTTTCAAATATATAAAAACCTGTTTTTGCTATGTGTAGATTGCAGAGATTTTTTTTGGTATCCATTTTAGAATACATTTGTAACGTAACAAATTGTGGAAAAAGTCAAGGGGTCTGAATACTTTCCAAAGCCACTGTATATCAACAGCAGTCTCAGTCAAAAGTCAGTTACTATTTTCTCATTCTCAAAGTTTTTCCTTAGACTTAATGTTAGGGCCAGGCATCCCGCTAGCAGGACAACTTCCAGAGAAACTGGAGGGCGCGCAATTCAAATAATCATAAAAAGTTTTGATATTAAGACATTAAGTTTATGATGTCCTAATTCTCTCTGGGCCAATTTTGTCTTTGTTGCTGAGAAAAAGGGGAGATAAGGGTTCCTTTGTTGGAACATAGCAGTGGCACCAAAAGGTCTCTGATGACCTTGCCCCCTTCATATATGTGGGTCATAAACGGGGTCTGCTAATTATCTCCTGACCTTCAGCAGGTCATAACAGTCGTAACAGGATGCTGGGGAGAGCTGGGTTGTTTGTCTTGTGATAGGCTTGAAAGGGGTACAGTTTACAGAATCATGGGCTCGACACAACAAAATGGACTATAAATACACAACGTTACCAATTTGTTTACGCTGACCAGATGAACAGGCTGCTCCTTTAAGTAATTTACAGTTTTTCAGAATAATGTTTTCATCCCATTTAGCTTGTAAGATCTCTAATGTTTAGATACATAAATGTTGTAGCAGCCTAGGGTAAAGAGCTCTTGCTAGTGTCTGTCCGGAGTGATTATATGTTGTAGCCTTAGCTAAAAATAGCTAAAAAATACCGGAGAAAGGTAGAAAGCCTACTTTAGCACGCTGAGAAAATGCACTGTGTCTACCTCTCTTTTTAATCTCGCTTTTACTAGATGATGCAATTGAAACAATCAAATCATTCTGAATTGATTTCGACATCCAAGAGAAGACAGTAGAAACTTCCATATACTCAGCAAATAAAGCATCGTAACGTGCAATTACTTCTGCAAGCTGTAGTTGCCCTTATTAGCTGAACATTCCCTCTCATCGTGCCCCTAAGTATATTATATTATTATATTATTATTATTATATATTATAAAAGCCAACGAAGATGCTTGTAACCCTGTTTATTCTTACCTTCTCGTTGCGCATTTTGATTACGCAGACTTTTGTCTGTTACGTGATTGATGCTGCTTTTTCTAAGAAGCTTGAATCTGATGTGGGACATGAAAGGGGTTCTTCAACAAAAAATCCACTACAATGGTGTTAGGATTAACTAGCCATTCTGGTGGAGAAAACTGCACAATGGTAGCTAGCTACTGTAACGTTTGAAATAAATTGCACTAACTCCACACAAAAATAAACGTATAAAACCAAGAAAACAATATATGATCCAGCTCCTCCCTCTTATATAGTTTGAAGAAACTAATTTGAATTTTATAATAAAAAATAAAAAATGCTCAACTATCACTCTTCACTCTCATTCTCTGTCCATTATGTCACCAATTCACCAAGCTTCTCAACACAAAGAACCCTCATATTGCTATGTTGTGGCAGAACAACAATACACCACGCTAGGGTCGTTCTCTAATCCTAATCATATGATTCGATGGACAATATGTCAGTTCATATTTCAAAAGCTTGAATTGGTTGGAGAATATCCTTCAGAAGTGGTCATAATTACCATGTAGGTCTATGGAAAGGGCTAAGGCCTATGAGCCTCCTAGATTTTGTATTGAGGTCGATGTAGCCAGAGGAGGACGGGAAATAGCTGTCCCATTGTGCTAGCCTAGAGTGTGTTGTTGAAACTACTGTAGACCTTCATTGCAAAATATTGTGTTTTAATCAGGTATTTGGTGATGTGAATATTTAGCATACTATAGTTTAATCTAAAAAGGATAACTTTTAATGTTTTCATTATTTAGGAGATATAAATATGCTTTACATGACATGTATTTGCATGTAGGTTTGTAGAAGACAGATTGTTTCAAATCCATTTCCAGCTCTCCTCAACATCAATTAATTGGTTGTCAGAATGTGTCCAACTGATATATTGTCAGAAGAATTTGGATCAATTTATTCATCGCCCAAACCAAACCAAAGCCTAAACTGATGAATGCATGTACCTTAAATGGTTCATTCTCTTACATTTAAAATGAAGGAGTTAACAATGATGTACGTTTATATTACATTGGGTTAAACAGTATTATATATAGCAGTGGGTTTGCCAGAGGCTCAGTTGGGGGTGACTGAAGGGGAAATGTGAACAATGACCAATGCTGATTAGTGTTTCTTCTCTCTCTCTCTCTCTCTCTCTCTCTCTCTCTCTCTCTCTCTCTCTCTCTCTCTCTCTCTCTCTCTCTCTCTCTCTCTCTCTCTCTCTCTCTCTCTCTCTCTCTCTCTCTCTCTCTCTCTCTCTCTCTCTCTCTCTCTCTCTCTCACTCACACACACACACACACACACACACACACACACACACACACACACACACACACACACACACACACACACACACACACACACACGCTAGACAAAATCACATTGAAGTGATGGAAGAATCAAGCAGAGCACCCAATTGCTCAAAAGTTAAAAGCACCAGATGGCACTTTTCACTCTGCCATTACACATTGCCTTCCTTTATGCTCCATTGCCATCCTTTATGCTACCCTGCCATCCATAGGTTAATATCAACTTGCCCTTTTCAAAGTAATGCACAGGCTTTATTCAATACAATGGCCCGACTCCATGCGCGGGTAAACGTTCCCCGCTCATGCTTTCTCTTCATTGGAATAAAGGGGAGGGGTGTTTGCTCTGCTCCACTCACACACCAGGAGTGGAATCTAGGCCATAATGCAGACCAATTTCTCTCTCACAGTACAATTATAACTATTCACCCCAAAAAACATTCAATATTGATCACTGTGTGTTGACTCTGAGCTTCAATTAAAATAAAACAAATATTACATGCTGCGACATCAGCCATGTTCACAAGCACATTGATACAGGCTCATAGAACGGATAAACAACTGCCTCAGAAGCCAGGTATGAAAGATCGCTCTCCATCTTACAGTATATGAAACCCATTTCAGCATCATCTCTTTCCTGCAATCTGTGGTGAGAGACAGAGATACTTTGACACTTTTTCCTTCTTTAATGATAAATCCTCATTTAATTTACCTTAAACCTCACCCCCCAACCCCCCTTTAAAAAACAAATATCCCCTGTGCTGCATACTCACCTTGCCCTCTACCCCAGATTACAAAACAACACAACACCACACATCACAATAACCAAACCCTCCCCACTTCTACAACCGTATACCTATCTTACCCAGCTGCACACACCATATCTCTGAAACATCTCCACACTTTATAATTTCATAGAACTCAAATTCCACCCTAAGGCGTGCAGAGACCATCCCATTAAATAATAGTAAAGGGTCTGTTATCCTTTCGCCTTTGACCCCATTCCTCCTTGTTAGCCAAATAGCAAACTTTGCCCGAGCGAACAGAAAATTCAACAAAACACACATTTGGCATTTCCTTATTCAAATACCTGGAACTCATTATAAAAATCCTGACAGCAAACTCCACCCCCAATCTCTCAAACAGACATTCCAACAGAGACATTAATGAACCTAACCTGGAGCACTTGGAAAACACATGATGCACAGTTTCACTCATGACACAGAAAGGACGCCCCTGTCCGACTCCCGGGTCGACCCGTGCCAACCAGCTGTTAGTGGTCACGTTCCATGTAGAACCCTCCATTGGAGGTTACCTGAACTCTTTGGTACTGGGAGTTTGTAGAGCCCCCTCCATCTAAAACCCACCATACTCTCAGCCCCACATACTCCTTGCCGCTGATGTGCCTTCACTCCTAATGTTCCTCACCTTAGTGCAGAGGGCTTTACCTCCCATCCACCCATACTCCCCCAGGCTCGGAATGTTAAAATCTAACAAGTCCTCCAGACCCCCTTGCCAGTTCACAGTCTCTTCCCCACCTGCAGGGGCGGAATCATTGGTGTCCCTTCCCCCTTTGGTTGCTCAAAACACCCCTCTTATGGGCTCAGATAGTTCCTCCTGGACATCCCCCAGGAATCTCCACTGCAGCCGAAGAGATGTTTGTTGTGCCAGGACATCAGGGGTTTTCCACCCCTCCTCCCCCATCAGCAGTAAACCCACTGCCATCAGTCACCTCTGCATGGTGGCCTACTGAACTGATATCAAAAGTATGACTGGGTTGTGGAAAATAGTTTCCTCCCACACCCACAGCCCAGGCTCCACACCCCCTTCTCATGTGGGCCTTAGCAGCTACCAGGCCCTCAGCACCGCAGAGTAAAAATCAGAGAGACCTGCTGTACTCAGCCTCCCCAGCCACATGAAGAACAGCTGCAGCGCACATTCTGGTTCCCTCCAGCAAACATCAGTATAGTACAGCAGTCTCTGTGCCACCTTTAGTAGGAAGGCAGCCACCCTGCTCTCTCCAGTTCCACCAGGCCCTGTCCTCCTTCATGGATGGACATACACAACACTTCAGACCTCAGCCAGTGATGATCCGACCAGAAGAAAATACACCAGCTTGCGTTGCAGACCGGTTTATGCCACAGGGAGGATTCCACCAGGTTGTTGATTATCAGTACCCTCCCTCTATATGACACTTGGGACAGGAGCCACCTCAACCTGGCCAGTCTTGACGCCAATGTCCGTGACAGCGCCTCACAGTTCTTCTTGACCCACCTCTCTGAGCCCCGGTACACACCTAAAAATGTAAGCCCTTCAGAGTCCCACTGCAAACCCCCTGGAAGCAGAGGGGGGGCCCTATCCCTCCATACCCCACAAAATAGAGCTTCACTCTTGCCCCTGTTCACCTTCACTGACAAAGCTCCCTCATACACCTTCAGACTAGTCTGAGCCCCCCTCCCACCTTGACCATCCATGACGCCCAAGCATACAACATCTTCACAAATACAAAAACCTTTTCCCAAACCCAAAAACCCAATCACATTAAACAGATACTCATGGTACATTCTATCAAAAGCCTTCTCTTGGTCTATAGAGACCAGTCCAAAGTTCACATTAGAAACTCTCGACAAGTCCAATATGTCCCTGATTAAGAACAGATTGTCCGTGATTGAGTGTCCCGGTACACAATATGTCTGGTCCTTGTGTACTATAGTCCAGATGGGATATAGTCCAGTTCTTAAGTTCACACAGTCCCCTTTCTTTGGCAGGAGAGTCAGAGCCGCCCGATGACAGCTCATCAGCAACTCTCCTACCCCGACGCATTCACGCATCACGCAAATTAAGTCCAGTCAAATTATTCCACAGAAATTTTGTAAAACTCCACTGGGAGTCTATTGGGGGACATCTGGGTTACAGCATCTGCCAGTTCATGGGACAACAGGGAAATGTCAAATTCATAACTTTGTGCCAGAGAGAGCTTAGGGAGTTCCACAAACAAAACCTGAGCACAAATAGGATCACACAGTTCTGCCCTATACAACTCAGTATAAAACTCCACAGTCTGCTCCCACATCTCCCCCACCACAGAGGTCACCCACCCATCCGACAGCCATAGACAATGCATAACCTTGGCTTCACCGCAAACCAAAGAAGATGGAGCTGGGAACATCAATCTCCTTGAGCATGGAGAACCTGGCTCTTACAAGTGCTCACTTTGCTTTAACCTGGAAACAACTACCCAGGTCCTTAGGTAATTCAGTCTGGGGGCCTACATTGCCTTGCCCCACCAGCTCTACCTCCACCTCACTGATACTACGTTCCAATTTCCCCAATACTCTCATAGTCTCTGAGGATGACAGAGCTCTATTCCTTTGACAGAAAAGCAGAATTTGGACTTTTCCCACATCCCACCATTGACTCAGAGACTCATACTCCTCTCTTCACTGCCCATATCATTCCCAAAAGGACTGGATACCTGAGGAAAAGGTGGCATCTTGTAAGAGCTTTACATTAAACTTCCAATAGGATGCCTGCCAAGGCCCTTGTGAAATAGACAGCCGATCCATGGTTATGTGGTGATCAGAAAAACCCAGCAGGTGAATGGTAGTGCCCAACAGCCAATTGCTCTGGTTCATCGACATGTAAAACCTAACATGTCGGGCTGCACTCACCCTAGCCCCAAAGACCATTGTCTTGTGTTGGGATGTCTAGTTCTCCAAACATCAAACTGATTGATGATGTCCCTTAACACCACCCCTGAGCCTGTATTTCGTAAAATCAATCATGCAATTCCAGTCCCCGCCGTCTACTCCTACACACCTCCTTTGAGGAGCACATTTTTACAGCCAGACCCGGTGCAAAAAGGACTGCCACCCCTGCACTAACATTTCTTCTATGGCCCAGCACTTGCCCCTCTCCATCAGAGCCCCCAATCAACTTCATTCACCACATCACAATGTGTCTCCTGTGGAAACAACAGCTGTACTTTATTTTGTTTTACATACCGTAATTGCTGGACTATTAAGCGCACCTGAATATAAACCGCACCCACTGAATTATTAAAATATATGTATTTTGTACATAAATAAGCCGCACATGTCTATAAGCCGCAGGTGCCTACCGGTACATTGAAACAAATTAACTTTACACAGCCTTTAAACGAAACACAGCTTGTAACAAAAATAAATAGGCTTTAACGAAACACGGCTTGTAACAAAAATTAAAACAGTAGCCTACCAAGAAAGTAATTGGTCACTATCTTCCTCCTCCTGTGCACTGAAACCACTGAAGTCATCTCCTTCGGTGTCGGAGTTGAATAGCCTCAGAATTGCTTCATCCGATGTTGGATCGTTTTCATTGTCGCTCTCGTCACTTTCATCCGGGGGCAAATACCCCGCTGAGCTCATGCTGCCCCTTCAACACGCAGCAGTCCAGCCTTTCGAAACCCATTGATGATAGTGGATTTTTTGACAATGCTCCACGCTGTCAGGACCCACTGGCAGACTTGACCATAAGATGCTCTTCGCCTGCGGCCCGTTTTAGTGAAGGATTTCTCCCCACTTGTCATCATCCAAGCCTCCCACTGAACAAGGAGCGCCACCTTAGATGCACGATTTACACTGATGTCGAGTGGCTGCAAATACTTTGGGCCGTCTGCATTTCTTCCCTCTGAAAGCTTTTGTTGTCTTTCTGCACTGAGTCAGTTCCTCACGCTGCTGTTTCCAACGTCTTATCATCGACTCATTAAGGCAAAGCTCCCATGCAGCAGCTCTATTTCCTTTTCCAACAGCCAGATTTATCGCCTTCAACTTGAAAGCTGCATCATATGCATTTCTCCGTGTCTTTGCCATGATGAGGGTGACAAAATTACTACCGTAATCAGAATGATGCGAAGTTTGAGCGCGCTCGATTTACGTCACATTATGTGACGGTGCTCAGTTTTTTGGTGGCATGAATCTTGTGAAAGCGGGAAAAATCCATAAATTAGCCGCGTCATTGTATAAACCCAGAGGTTCAAAGTGTGGGAATAAAGTAGCGGCTTATAGTCCGGAAATTACGGTAATCACCCAACAGACTCCTCTTTCCCGCATCTCCGGCATCATTTATATTAAGAGAGCCTATCCGAAGAGTCCCACGGAGATTTGAGTACCATGTGAGAATTCATCGACGAGTGGGTAACATGCCTCTACCAACCGTTCTATTGGACAACATGCAATCCCTGGAGAATAAATTGGATGAGCTCCAGTCGAGACTATCCTACCAACGGGACATTAAAAACTGTAATATCTTATGTTTCACTGAGTTGTGGCTGAGCGAAGACACAAATAATATACAGTTGGCTGGGTTTTCCGTGCATCGGCAGGACAGAACAGCTACGTCAGGTAAGATGAGGGGTGGTGGTGTGTGTCTATTTGTCAATAATAGCTGGTGCGCGATGTCTAATATTAAGGAAGTCTCAAGGTAGAATACCTCATGATCAGTTGTAGACCCCGGGGCGGCAGGGTAGCCTAGAGGTTAGACCATTGGACTTGTAACCGGAAGGTTGCAAGTTTAAACCACCGGGCTGACAAAGTACAAATCTGTCATTCTGCCCCTGAACAGGCAGTTAACCCACTGTTCCTAGGCCGTCATTGAAAATAAGAATTTGTTCTTAACTGACTTGCCTGGTAAAATAAATAAAAATCTACCAAGAGAGTTTTCATCTATTTTTCGTGGCCATCTATTTACTACTACAAACCGATGCTGACACTAAGACCGAACTCAACGAGCTGTACACGACCCTAAGCAAACAAGAAAATGCTCATCCAGAAGTGGCAGAGAAATTTAATGCAGAAAACCTTAAATCCGTTTAACCTAATTTCTACCAGCATGTCACATGTGCCACCAAAAGGATAAAAAATCTCTAGACCAGCTTTACTCCACACACAGTGACGCATACAAAGCTCTCCTTCGCCCTTCATTTCATTCATTTCATATTCATTTCATATTCATTCATTTCATATTCTCTTGATTCCTGCTTACACATAAAAACTAAAGCAGGAAGTACCAGTGACTCGCTCAATATGGAAATGGTCAGATGAGGAGGAATCTACGCTACAGGACTGTTTTGCTAACACAGACTGAAATATGTTCCGGAATTCATCCAATGGCATTGAGGAGTATACTACCTTTGTCACCGGCTTGATCAATATGTGCATCGACGACGTCGTTCCAACAGTGACCATACATACATGTCCCAAACAAAAGCAATGGAATACAGGCAACATCCGCTCGGAGCTTGTACTCCCAAGCTATAAGACTGCTGAACAATTGATCAAATTGCCACACCTTCATTTTTACACTGCTGCTACTCTCTGTTTATTATCTATGCATAGTCACTTTACCCCTACCTATATGTACAAATTACCCCGACTAACCTGTACTGCCGCACATTGACTCGGTACCGGTACCCCTTGTATATAACCTCATTATTGTTATGTTATTGTGTTCTTAAAAAAATGTTTTACTTTAGTTTATTTAGTAAATATTTCCTTAACTCTCTTGAACTGCATTGTTGGTTAAGGGCTTGTAAGTAAGCATTTCACGGTAGGGTCCACACCTGTTGCATTTGACAAATAAAATTTGATTTGATTTGACAAACTATGTCCTTAATGCTGGTGCAGAGGAATGGAATGGTGTACCAAACCATATAAATCCATCCCTACGCTAGGGAGTTTGAAGAAAAACCTTAAGAAATGGTTTATGGGCAAAATTATTTAAAACCGCACAGGCTTAAAGAAAGTATAATTGTTTTCAATGAATGTTAATGTGTTTAATTCCTTTTATGGTTTCCTCCCTATTGATACGATGTGTTTGAGATTTTGTTTTCATGTTATAATCTTGTATATATTTTTGATTTAATGTATTTTCATGAAGCCCGTCATGGAAATACGTATAATTGTTTTATTATTATTGTCGTCCTGTATTGTCGTCCTGTATCCAGATGTTGGTTGTACTGTGATTTAAAATGGTCAAATAAATCAAATCAAAAATATGTTTTACATCATTTTCATGCTCATCAAACCATTCAGTGACCACTGGATGGTGGCATTGTCATCTTATAGTGGTATAGCGATCGTAGCCAACATAATGGCCAAAATAATGGCCTGTCCAGCATTTTTATACATGTCAATAATCAAGATGGATTGTTTATTTCTTTAGTAGCTCAGAAACCACACCTAAAGTTTGTTTTTCCACTATTTTGGTAGTTGCCTGTATATACACTGACTATATCAAACATTAGGAACACCAGTAGCTTATTGAGGAAAACTGTACTTTTTATTATTGTGACATATGGTTGTCCCACCTAGCTATCTTAAGATGAATGCACTAACTGTAAGTCGCTCTGGATAAGAACATTTGCTAAATGACTATAATGTCAAATGTATAAATGTTCACCCTGCTACACCATGGCAAGTGGTACCGATGCAACAAGTCTGGAACCAACAGGTCCCTGAACAGCTTCTAACCCCAAGCTTTAAGACAGCTAAGTAGTTAGTTAAATAGTTAACCAGTAGCTACCCTTACTATCGGCATTGACCCTTTTCTGAGCTAACTCTTTTAACTCACATACACTTCTGCTACTGTTTATCTATCCTGATGCTTATTCACTTTATCCCTACCTATATCTACATATCAACGTTGGTTACCTCATAACCCTGCATATCGACTTCATACTGGTGCCCTGTGTATATAGCCAAGTTATCGTTACTCATTGTATATTTATTCCTTGTGTTATTATTATTTATTTTTCTATTATATTAGAGGTTTTCTCTCTGCATTGTTGGGAATGGCCAGTAAGCATTTCACTGTTAATCTACACCTGCCGTTTACGAAGCATGTGACACATTAAATCAGATTTTATTTAATTGACTGAGATCTCAGAGTAATCTTTCCATGAGGGGCATCGTCAGACAAAAGGTTAATGAGAGTTTGATGGAAGCATATTTCTCACACTCCGCTATGGCATCACACCATTATAACAAGGACACTGAGCTTATGCCACCGCACCAAGGACAAACACTACCAAAGCACTATTACGAATATTGCAAAACATTTTGAGGGTTAGTGATTATTTTTTGCCTATTCTGTACAACCTCAAAGAACAAAATGTATAAATACTTGCCACAAATCGGCTAGCAATTAGACATTAACAGAAACATATGAACAACCCAATATCAGATTGAAGATAGTGGTGGGTAGACAGCCTTGCATGGACAAACCTTTATCTTTGTCTTTTCAGTTGCCCGTGTGGCATTAGCTACTGTAGGCTACGGTACCACTAAGGAGGGAGTGGCAGAGGAAGGCTTGACAGGGCAGACAAATTGGACGGATATAATTTGAGGCAGCGTTCGCTCGATTTCCAAGTTTCCAGATGTTCTGTGCCCAGCCACGCCTTTGCAGCAGTTGGGCCCAGCCGAGCTGACACCTGAGGGTATACAAACTCGCCTCTATACTGCAGATTGAAATGGACATCATCTGTTGAATGGAATTGACTGTTGAAAGTGTAGTTGGCTACAACTGTGTCTGATAGGGATAGTGAAAAACAGAATGGCCATTTTGAAAATTGACCCAATATTACATTCACTTAAAGAAGAGAATATGAAGTATTTACCATACAATATTACACAAATAGTTCAGTTCTATAACATTAGCCATATATTCAGTTTTAAGTATGGAAGAAATGTTTTGCCAGTCAGAAGTGTTTTTATTTGATTTTTGATTTATGAGGATCCCTATTAGCCGACGCCGATGGCGACAGCTAGTATTACTGATGTTCGACACAATTTCTTTTGATATTACAGACAAAATACTTTACAATTTACATACATTAACAAACATTAACACGTAGTGTGTGTGTGTCTGCATCGATCAGTTACACATACATGTCAGTACATACACACAACAAGTACAGTAGGTCATATGGGTGAAAGGTGTTGTGCCGTGAGATTATGCTTTATTTGTTTTTTGAAACCAGGTTCACTGTTCACCTGCTCTATATAAGATGGAAGGGACTTCCATGCACTCATGGCTCCGTATAATACTCTACGTTTCCTTGAATTTGTTCTGGGCCTGGGGACTGTGAAAATATATGTGTGGTGGGGTAAGTGAGTGTGTCAGTGATAGGTGTTGACTATGCAAACATTTTGGCATTTCCCACACAAGAAAAAGAGTGATGCAGTCAGTGTTTCCTCAACTCTGAGTCAAGAGAGACTGGCATGCATACTCTTAATATCAGCCCTCTGATTACAAGTAAGAGCAAGACGTGCAACTCTGTTCTGGGCCAGCTGCAGCTTACCTAGATCTTTCTTCGTAGCACTTGACCATATGACTGGACAATAATGAAAATAAGATACAACTAGAGCCTGCAGGACTTGCTTTGTGGAGTGTGGTGTTAAAAAAGCAGAGCCTCTCTTTATTGCGGACAGACCTTTCCCCATCTTTACAACCATTGAATCTACACTACACTACACTATTTACAAAAGTATGTGGACATGACTTCAAATGAGTGGATTTGGCCACACCCTTTGCTGACATGTATAAAATAGAGCACACAGCCAAGCAATCTCCATAGACAAACATTGGCAGTAGAATGGCCTTACTGAAGAGGTCAAAGACTTTCAATGTGGCAGTTTCATAGGATACCACCTTTCCAACAAGTCAGTGTGTAACATTTCTGCCCTGTTAGAGCTGCCCCGGTCAACTTTAAGTGCTGTTGTTGTGAAGTGGAAATGTCTATGAGCAACAGCAGCTGGCAAAGTGCTAGGCCACACAAGCTCACAGAATGGGACCACCGAGTGTTGAAGCACGTAACTTGTAAAAAATCATCTGTCCTCGGTTGCAATACTCACTACTGAGTTCCAAACTGCCTCTGGAAGCAATGTCAGTGCAAGAACTGTTCGTCGGGAGCTTCATGAATTTATTTTCCATGGCTGAGCAGCCGCTTACAAGCCTAATATCTGCATGCACAATGCCAAGCGTCGGCTTGAGTGGTGTATAGCTCACCACCATTGGACTCTGGAGTAGTGGAAACGTGTTCTCTGGAGTGATGAATCACGCTTCCATATCTGGCAGTCAGAAGGACAAGGGAACGCTCCCTGTCCGAATGCATAGCGCCAATTGTAAAGTTAGGTGGAGCAAGAATAATAGTCTGGGGCTGTTTTTCATGGTTCTGGCTAGGTTCCTTAGTTCCAGTGAAGGGAAATCTAAACACTACATCATTCAATGACATTCTAGACAATTATGTGCTTCCAACTTTGTGGCAAAAGTTTGAGGAAGACCATTTCCTGTTTCAGCATGGCAATGCCCCCGTGCACAAAGCGAGGTCCATACAGAAATGGTTTCAGTGATTTCATTAGCTGTGGTTGCTGATGTGCATACGGTTGAATCATCAGCATACATGGAAACACATGCTTTGTTTCATGCCAGTGGCAGGCCATTGGTAAAAATAGAGAAGAGTAGAGGGCCTAGTAGTACACCACACTTTGCATGTTTGAGAAGCTTCCATTAAAGAAACCCCTTTGAGATCTATTAAATAAATAGCTCTGAATCCGCGGTAGGGCAGAGTTTGAAAATCCATAACACATACTTTTTCTTAACTACAGGTTATGGTCAATAATGTCAAAGGCTGCATTGAAATCTAACAGTACAGATCCCACAATGTTCTTATTATCAATGTCTTTCAACCAATCCTCAGTCATTTGTGTCAGTTCAGTGCATGTTGAGTGCCCTTTTCTATAAGCATGCTAAAAGTCTGTTGTTAATTTGTTTATGAATATATAGTGTAGCATTGTATTTGGCCAAACAACAGACTTTCAGCATGCTAATAGAAATGGACACTCAACATGTACTGCACTGACACACATGACTGATGATTGGTTGAAATAAATTGATAATAAGAATGTTGTGGGAGCTGGCCAGTATGTGTAGGTGATCCTGTCTAACACAGCTTTTTTTTATATCGCATAGTATAACTGCATAAGTGTGTTGCTCTCCACTTTCTGGAGGACAAAGTCTTTAAATCAGTGGAATTAGAGTATGGTAGCTAAGGAGATGGAGAAAACACCTGTCTCCTGATTACATCCTCAAACTTTGGCCAACCAGGGCATCTGTGACAAAGAGGGAGTAGCGTCCATCTATGTGTACAGGTAAGAGAGTCTAGCTAGCTACACTTTCAGATATGAAATGTTTCTAAGTTTGTCAGAAAGTCATTTTCATTTCAAATTAAAGTGTAGTGTTACCTAGCTAACATCTAACATTAACTGTCTGGCTCGCGAGCTAATGTTACGTGTATGATCTGTGTAGTAATATTATTTGTCTCTCAGAGCCATTTACTTTGCTAGTTATAGCCTAATGTTAGCTAGCTAACATTGAACCTGGTTGGTTCGCTACCTGGAGATTCATGAGTTGCAATTTTGGTTGATTGTTTAGCTAGATAGCTACATGTCTTATCAAAAGACTCAACTATTCAAGTAACCATTTCAATAGAATACTAATGATGTCACTGCGACAACTTTTGATAGACGTAGCTGGTAATAATAATAATAATAATAAATTTGCTCTTGCTATCTATTCCGATTTCAGAGCACTTTTGTCTGAGTGTGCCAGAGCACAGAATAACTGACACATTTACGAACGCTCAATACCCGTTGAATATTGCCAGTGTCAGTAATCATTGGCAAAAAAGTGTAAATTGTTGCCAGCAGCACAGTTGCAGTCACCAACGCTCTGGATAACATAAAAACAGCCTAACCAGCTCTGCTAGAGCGAGTAAAATGGTTGGTGTTCTCTCATTTGTATCTGGAAGTAGCTAGAAAGCTACACAATGTTAGCCAGTTAGCTTGGGTGCTTGAAATCTGTTAGGACAGAACTCTCTGATCAACCCTTAAAACCCTTAAAGAGATTGGTGGGGCTAAAGCTTAAGATAGCGTGAACAATGCTGAATGGGGTCATTTTCTCAAAACTGAGTTTACAAGTTTATCAGCTTTCGAATCAGAATTAGTTTCCCATTGTTCCTCAACTGTAGGGTATGATATATACTAGTATGATATATACTAGTCTTTACTTTTATCCAATGTAAAAAACACAATTTCAAATGTTGCTACATAAGACCGAATCAAGCCGCTTGGCCACAAATGTGTATAATTACAGACTTATAAACAATGCCTTCACAATGCCTGAGAGGTCACACAGGGAATACAAGTCTGATTTGTGCTCTTCCTCACGCCTGCCTGCCTGCCTTCCGCATTGATCAACTCGGCTCTTTAGAATATTCCTTAGCGATTTTGCATGTGCTCGCTTTGATTCCCCGGCAATCTGTTCTCACCACGCCTTGCACATTTCCCAGCTCCTAAAGGAATCTACGCCGGTTGCCACATAGACCAACAACATGACCTGACCAAGCCATAACAATATCTTTGTTGGACATTTTGAATGGCCTGAGATGTTGATGTTATATATTTTTCTGAATGTGGAAAACAGAGACCAGCAGATGATGTTTAAGACATTTGATTTCATTTTGCTGCATGGACTGGCTTACTCAGAAAGCAATGTCAATAGCAATTACAGATCAGGACTTATCTTGAGCAGCTGCATAACTGTCCTACCTCCAGAGAAAGCTCTGCCAATTAACAATAGCAAACACCAAAATCAATTATTTAACTGACACATCATATGAAATACCACTCCCAAAACACATGCACAGACCTTCCCTGAGGCATAATACAAAAGATTATCCTCAAAAATATTGTATTTTATTTTTCGGATTCTCCACGCATGTCCTGCCTGACCAGGGCCGGTATCCCGATAGCAATGGCATTTATTTAGGCTTATGAGTGTTTTAACAATGCATCTTTCTTTCAACGGCCTAAGATGTAACATGCGTTTCCCAAAACGCCACACAGGAGAACACACACACACAGACTTTCTACTTTGATGTCAGTTTCTGTCTGGATAGTACATGACAGAAAGGCTGCCGGGTTCAGGCGCTGTCCGTCAACATAATTGTCGTTTGTTTGTAGAAAATAGTGAGCATGAAATAAAAAATGAGCAACTGCTCTGCATTGACATCGTAATGTAACTTCAGGTAATTGAGACCTTGAGAAATGGTATGTTGTTGTATGCTTTTATATGCAGTGATGGGTTTGGGGAGCCTCATGCCATTGAAATATCGAAGTATAGCAAAACCAAATTGTTTCATAATTTGAGAAGTCGTGCAACATGAAATTGTGTCTGTCAGTGTCCTGAGAGACATTAGCCGTTGTTTATATAATTATAGAAACACCATTTAACTGTCATCAGCCACTGTGGGAAACACATTAATCCCCAAAGATCAATGTTTTCGAACCCTGTATATGCAGAGCACAGCAATCCATCCATCAGTGCAACCACCTTATTAGTCTAAAGGGAGAAAAGACATCGATAATTACCTTGGCCCAACCACAAAAACAAAGGCATTTAAAATAGAAATTCACACATGGCTGCTGCAAGGTGGCCAACTGTTAGTGATTGGCCTACCACATAGAAAACTTGTTATAATGAGTAATTCTCTCCTCATCAAACTCAAACGGATATGGAACAGCATTTCAATTTGAGCCTAACCGTTAAACGTTGGTCATTATTTTCTTCCTCTGTGCTATACCGAAAGGGTTATTGCCATAGCCACTTGTGGAACAGTGCATATAGTGCAACATGAAATAGATGCATAATACACGCTATCAAGGCTGACTTCAAATACCAACATCAACCGGCGCATAACAGCTGACTGCAAATTCAAACTGTGCCAAATAAATACTGCACATGCATTGAAATAAAAGGCATACATCAAAGGAATTACTTAGGCCTATATTCGACAAGGACGCATAGACACAAACACACTCGACCAAGGAATGAAGAAAAATCTACACATTATCTACACCGTGATTCAGCACCGCCTCGGTACAGGTAGGCATAGTGGAGCTCCATGGGGTGAAGCTTAATAGACTGCGTCTCTGTCTAGCAGCCAGCTAGAATTAGGCTATTTAGTTTGTGGGCAGCCAAAAATGCTTATATGAAAATCATTACTGGCACGCAGATCTTTAGAAATGGCAGGATGAATTCTAAATTGTAAATTATCACTCATATGAAAAAGGTTGCAGACCCCCTGCTACAGGCTATATGAAGCCACTATGACAGTGTCATTGTCTCATGCGCTTCCCACCAAAATTGTTACTCTGCATTCAGAGATGTTCCTTGTAATGTGTGTGTCCAGCTCATTTGTGTATTTGCCTGTCTGCATTATTTGCCAGGGAAGGGAAACATTCTATGAATATTGAAGCATTTTGTATCAACAACACTGCTCTGAGGATATTCATGTTGCAACATAATAGCCAACGCAGAGGCAGCCTGTGAACATTTTTCACCAGACCAGCTCTGGCTGATATTATAGTGTTGCCTAGGCAGCATCTTAGTGCTCATTATATACCAAAAAAAGCGCCCTACATCCACACTATAGCTAAATAACTTAGTGATGTTTTACCAGCAAGATTGATCTGTTAGAATATCTCATTTTTATTCAGGAAGATTTACAAGCAAGACTAAGTGAGAGGTGGAAATGCATTATACCAGAAGCAGGTAGGCTACAGGTAGGGATGCAGGCAGAGGATGATGATGTAGGCCTACAGCAAGAAGTTAATAAGTTAGCCCAACTGTCAGGATTTGGCCAGGGTTGTTCCGGTTTTTGGTCACTAGATGCCCCCATTGTGCCTTTTGTTTTCCCTTGATCCCCATTATTATTTGCACCTGTGCCTCGTTTCCCCTGATTGTATTTAAACCCTTTGTTTTCCTCAGTTCTTTGCTCTGTGTTTGTATGTTTAGCACCCAGCCCTAGTACTCTGTGAACTCTTGTTGATCCCGGTGGACTCTCTTGTGGAATTCTGTTTTTTTGTTCTTGTTTGTTTGTTTTTGAGTATCTTTTGAGGCTTTTTGTGCTATACCTTCCACCTTGTGGATTTACCTTTTTGTCTTGGAGGATTACCTTTGTTCTTGTGGAATTCCTTTTGAGGTTGTGGAGTTACATGTTTTCCTGAAGAACTTCACTTTTTACTTCATTAAATACACCGTCTCAAGTACTGCTGTGTCTGCCTCATCTTCTGGGTTCTGCCGACTATTCGTGGCTCAGTTGGTTAAGTGACTGTTTCTCACTCCGGAGACCTGGGTTCATAACTGGGTCCTGACACCAACTAATAATTAATTAATGATTAGCATTTTCTCAAGTTATCATTCTGTCACTGCATGACAGTGCTCATTTGTTATAGCTTACAATTGTTACTGTCTTTGAAGCCAAAAATAAGACATGTATTTTGGCGTAATGCTTTAATTAGTAAGTCATTCAGTTGTTTATTTTCATACCAATACATCAGTGGAGGCTCCTCAAAGGAGGAAGGGGAGGATCATCCTCAGTGAAATTTAATGAAAATAAAAATAGTGAAACATTAAACATTTTTAGATAAATCGATACTAAATATATTCATATTTTAAACGCTAGTAAAACCAAATGCATGCTTTTCAACCGATCGCTGCCTGCACCCGCATGCCTGACTAGCATCACCACACTGGATGGTTCCGACCTTGAATATGTGGACACCTATAAGTACCTAGGTGTCTGGCTAGACTGCAAACTCTCCTTCCAGACCCATATCAAACATCTCCAATCGAAAATCAAATCAAGAATCGGCTTTCTATTCCGCAACAAAGCCTCCTTCACTCACGCTGCCAAGCTTACCCTAGTAAAACTGACTATCCTACCGATCCTCGACTTCGGCGACGTCATCTACAAAATTGCTTCCAACACTCTACTCAGCAAACTGGATGCAGTTTATCACAGTGCCATCCGTTTTGTCACTAAAGCACCTTATACTACCCACCACTGCGACTTGTATGCTCTAGTCGGCTGGCCCTCACTACATATTCGTCGCCAGACCCACTGGCTTCAGGTCATCTACAAGGCCATGCTAGGCAAAGCTCCTCCTTATCTCAGCTCACTGGTCACGATGGCAACACCCATCCGTAGCACGCGCTCAAGCAGGTGTATCTCATTGATCATCCCTAAAGCCAACACTTCATTCGGCCGCCTTTCGTTCCAGTACTCTGCTGCCTGAGACTGGAACAAATTGCAAAAATCCCTGAATTTGGAGACTTTTATCTCCCTCACCAACTTCAAACATCAGCTAGCTGAGCAGCTAACCGATCGCTGCAGCTCTACATAATCTATTGGTAAATAGCACACCCATTTTCACCTACCTCATCCCCACAGTTTTTATTTATTTACTTTTCTGCTCTTTTGCACACCAATATCTCTACCTGTACATGATCATTTATCACTCCAGTGTTAATCTGCAATATTGTAATTATTCGCCTACCTCCTCATGCCTTTTGCACACATTGTATATAGACCCCTTTTTTCTCTGTGTTATTGACTTGTTAATTGTTTACTCCATGTGTAACTCTGTGTTGTCTGTTCACACTGCTATGGTTTATCTTGGCCAGGTCGCAGTTGCAAATGAGAACCTGTTCTCAACTAGCCTACCTGGTTAAATAAAGGTGAATTTAAAAAAAATATAAAAAAATAATATGTCACCAAATAATTGATTAAAGTATACTGTTTTGCAAGGTCCACAGTAACTTCATGTAACGGCGTTCGTTTGTTGAAGGAGAGTCGGACCAAAATGCAGCGTGGTGGTTACTCATGTTCTTTAATGACGAATAGCGATACATGAAATAACTATAAATATACAAAACAACAAACGGAACGAGAAAACCTATCACAGCCTATCTGGTGAACACTACACAGAGACAGGAACAATCACCCACAAAATACACAGTGAAACCCAGGCTACCTAAATATGGTTCCCAATCAGAGACAACAAGAATCACCTGACTCAGGCTTGGCTGCCTGAGGCGGTTCTCAATCAATGATAGACACACCCCTAATCAGCCACAGTCCCAATGCCTACAAAAAACAACAACACGACAACACAATAAACCCATGTCACACCCTGGCCTGAACAAATAATTAAAGAAAACACAAAATACTAAGACCATGGCATGACACTTCAACAGCACTGTCTGGGGTAGCGCCATGGTGTAGACGGAGGACAGCTTGCTTCCGTCCTCTTCTGGCTACATTGACCTCAATATAAAACCAAGGAGGCTCATAGGCCTCACCCCCCATCCATAGACATACATGGTAATTTTGACCACTTCTGGAGGACGTTCTCCAACCAATCAAAGCTTTTGAACTGACATGTTGTCCATCCAATCATAGAATTAGGATCAGAGAATGAACCTAGTGAGTTGTATTGATATTGTGCCACAGAGCATTATGGGGGTTCTATGTGTTGAGAGGTTTGGTGACATTGTTGGTTAGAGCTTATGAGTGAAGAGTGATTGTTGAGTATTTTTGGGATATTATTCAAGTTATAGGAGACTGAGAAGATATATTATGAATAGTTTTCTTGGCTTTAGAACATTATTTTCATGTTCAGTTAGTGAAATGTATAAAAATTTGCTTTGCTAACTTCAGTAGCTAGCTAGCTACGAACACAAGTGTGCAATTTTCTCCGCCAGAATGGTAGAATGGCCATCGCTGCCGAAAATGTTGTGGACTTTTTGTTGAAGAGCCCCATTTATTCTCGGGGTACACGTATAAGGTGTGGATTAAAAGCGAGGGTCGACATCTGCCTGAGATCAGTTTCTTGAAGACAGATGAAAAGGTGAGGGCTTTCAATACTAACTTCAAAAGGATAGCTGGTTAGCAGGGAACCTTTCATCAGGCCGCCTGTATTGCTGGCCTTACCTGCTTTTTGGAAAGTCTGAGCCTTGGTCAAAAGGTGGGTGCAGTGACCTGAAGAACATCGATCCATCAGCTAAATGAAAAAACAAAAGCAAGGCATGCAATAATTTGCTTTTAGGAGGACTCGACTAGAGGGAGTTCTGTTAACAAGGGCAACTACAAGGATCTTGCAGAGGTAATTGCACGTTGTGATGCTTTACATACTGTATGGAATTTTCAACTGTCTTTTCTAGGATGTTGAAAACAATTCCAAATGATTTGATAGTTTCCATCGCATCATCCATCAAAAGTCATATTAAAAAGAGAGGTTGACGTAGCATTTTTTCGAGTGCTCTCAAGTAGGCTTTCCACTTTCCTCCAGGATTTATTTAGCAAGGATCATAACACATAATCACTCCGGACAGACACAAGCAAAAACTCATGACAACATTTTTGCAGCAGCCTAGGCTACACCTAAACATTAGAAATCGGACATGCTGTATCAGATGAAAACGAGATGATTTTTCAGTCTGTTCAACCTCTCTGGGACTTGCACCAGTCTTCTTGCAGTTTTTAACCTTTATTTAACTAGGCAAGTCAGTTAAGAACAAATTCTTATTTTCAATGACGGCCTAGGAACAGTGGGTTAACTGCCTGCTCAGGGGCAGAACGACAGATTTGTACCTTGTCAGCTCGGGGATTTGAACTTCCAACTCTCTAACCACTAGGCTACCCTGTCGCCCCAGTTGTCAGTTGTCAGTTATTGTCAGGTATGTTGATGATCAGTTGCCCATTATTTTGGCTACCGTGGCTAGAAGAAGAGATATCAGTAACTTTGAAAGAGGAGTCTGAAAGGAACATAGGGACCTTTAAGTGTGTGTGTGTGTGTGTGTGTGTGTGTGTGTGTGTGTGTGTGTGTGTGTGTGTGTGTGTGTGTGTGTGTGTGTGTGTGTGTGTGTGTGTGTGTGTGTGTGTGTGTGTGTGTGTGTGTGTGTGTGTGTGTGTGTGTGTGTGTGTGTGTGATTTCAACACAATTGAACACTGTTCTGTTGAGACAGCGTTTTCCAGTCATCAACAAAACACCAGATAATGGAATTTCAAGTCTCCAATAGAGTTCTAGAATCTAACCTTTTCCCTCTGACTGGTGTATTCAGAGTTTGTTGTTTCCAGCATCAGGTATAATAAGTTCTGAATATTTAAAAAAATTAGCTTCAAAATCCAGTGGAGAAGAGGGTTTGGTGACAGTCTCCACTAGTGTCCCCCTTTAAAAATTAGCTTCAGTGGAGAAGAGGGTTTGGTGACTCGTGTCCCCCCGCCTTTCAAATCTCATCTCTGTCAATTAAATCCAGCGTCAAAGTTTGCAGAGGATGCGGAGAAAACAAGACAAACTTGATCACAGCCAAACCTGCCACAGCTGGTGAGAAGAGCGATAAAATAATCCAGTAAATAATAGAGAGGCTGAACAGGATTCCTCTACAGTGCAGAGGTCCCAGCCTGGACAGGAGGCCACATAGGCGTTACAATGGAAACCATGCATGACATTACAGGCTGGCAGGCATGCCCAATATTAGGGGGTGTTTTAGAGTACAGCATCGGCCTATAACTGTGTGTACAGAAGTAATACTGAGCCAAATCAATGAAAATAGATAGACAACACAACATCAATAGGAATACACTGAGGGGCAGTGAAGTCGGGGGAACAGGCACCCAATTTTACAAACCTAATCCTATGGGTTGTTCTCGGTTGTATGGGTTGCATGAGTTTTGTCAAAGTCAAGAGCCGTTGAATTAACACATTTCTCAATTATTAATATCAAATCAAATGTTATTGGTTGCATACACATATTCAGCAGATGTTGTTCTAGGTGTAGCGAAATGCTTGTGTTCCTAGCTCCAACAGTGCCTTAATATCTAACAATACACAAACAACAATACACAAGAATCTAAAATTCCAGATGCAGAATGTGTTCATCCAATGTAGTTTAATGCTTGGCTCTGTCTCAAACTACCATTTAGTTCTACTTGGACCAAAGACTTTTTTTTGTACTCTAGGTTGTGTTTTCAGCAGAGAAATGGGCGTCCTCCATCACATCTCATTTTGTCTAGATTGATAGAGGCTATGGGGATGAGGGTATCGCTGGCAAGAGGTTTAATTCACATAATTTTGAATGCTTTGTTAGAAAGTCACAATCCATCATTGCAAATTGTCTTAACCCATAAGGGTATAAGCCCTGGCTATGCCGGGGCAGGAGGTACAAGTAAAATATATGGAATTGTTTTAAGAAGGTCATACCAAGGATAATTTTGAAGTATTCAAATCAAATCAAATCAAATGCATTAATATAGCCCTTCGTACATCAGCTGATATCTCAAAGTGCTGTACAGAAACCCAGCCTAAAACCCCAAACAGCAAGCAATGCAGGTGTAGAAGCACGATGGCTTGGAAAAACTCCCTAGAAAGGCCAAAACCTAGGAAGAAACCTAGAGAGGAACCAGGCTATGTGGGGTGGCCAGTCCTCTTCTGGCTGTGCCGGGTGGAGATTATAACAGAACATGGCCAAGATGTTCAAATGTTCATAAATGACCAGCATAATGATCACAGGCAGAACAGTGAAACTGGAGCAGCAGCATGGCCAGGTGGACTGGGAAGAGCAAGGAGTCATCGTGCCAGGTAGTCCTGAGGCATGGTTCTAGGGCTCAGGTCCTCTGAGAGAGAGAAAGAAAGAGAGAAAGAGAGAGTTAGAGAGAGCATACTTAAATTCACACAGGACACGGGAAAGGACAGGAGAAGTACTCCAGATATAACTAACTGACCCTAGCCCCCCGACACATAAACTACTGCAGCATAAATACTGGAGGCTGAGACAGGAGGGGTCAGGAGACACTGTGGCCCCATCCGATGATACCCCCGGACAGGAAGTATATAACCCCACCCACTTTGCCACAGCACAGCTCCCACACCACTAGATGGATATCTTCAACCACCAACTTATCATCCTGAGACAAGGCCGAATATAGTCCACAAATATCTCCGCCACGGCACAACTCAAGGGGGGAGCCCCAGCCCAGACAGTAAGACCACATCAGTGACTCAACCCACTCAAGTGACGCACCCCTCCTAGGGACGGCATGAAAGAGCCCCAGTAAGCCAGTGACTCAGCCCCTGTAATAGGGTTAGAGGCAGAGAATCCCAGTGGAAAGAGGGGAACCGGCCAGGCAGAGACTGCAAGGGTGGTTCGTTGCCCCAGGAGCCTTTGCGTTCACCTTCACACTCCTGGGCCAGACTATACTCAATCATATGACCCACTGATGAGATGAGTCTTCAGTAAACACTTAAAGGTTGAGACCGAGTTTGCGTCTCTCACATGGGTAGGCAGACCATTCCATAAAAATGGAGCTCTATAGAGAAAGCCCTGCCTCCAGCTGTTTGTTTAGAAATTCTAGGGACAATTAGGAGGCCTGCGTCTTGTGACCGTAGCGTACATGTAGGTATGTACGTCAGGTCCAAATCAGAGAGATAGGAAGGAGCAAGCCCATGTAATGCTTTGTAGGTTAGCAGTACAACCTTGAAATCAGCCCTTGCCTTGACAGGAAGCCAGTGTAGGGAGGCTAGCACTGGAGTAATATGATACATTTTTTTCGGTTCTAGTCAGGATCCTAGCAGCCGTATTTAGCACTAACTGAAGTTTATTTAGTGCTTTATCCGGGTAGACGGAAAGTAGAACATTGCAGTAGTCGAACCTAGAAGTAACAAAAGCATGGATACATTTTTCTGCATCATTTTTTGGACAGAAAGTTTCTGATTTTTGCAATGTTACGTAGATGGAAAAAAGCTGTCCTTGAAACAGTCTTGATATGTTCGTCAAAAGAGAGATCAGGGTCCAGAGTAACACAGGTCCTTCACAGTTTTATTTGAGACGACTGTACAACCATTAAGATTAATTGTCAGATTCAACAGAAGATCTCTTTGTTTCTTGGGACCTAGAACAAATATCTCTGTTTTGTCCGAGTTTAAAAGTAGAAAGCTTGCAGCCATCCACTTCCTTGTGTCTGAAACACAGGGTTCTAGCGAGGGCAATTTTGGGGCTTCACCATGTTTCATTGAAATGTACAGCTGTGTGTCATCCGCATAGCAGTGAAAGTTAACATTATGTTTTCGAATGACATCCCCAAGAGGTAAAATATATAGTGAAAACAATATATTATCCACAATATTCACTACATTGAACATCAGATAGTCCCCCCTCAAAAAATCTGAAAGAAGTTTGTTCTTATAGTAAGTGTCTAACCTTTATCAGAGAGATATAAGAACGATCAGGAAACATTTTTTTTACATGTACTGTATTTAATCTCTTATTTTTGTCACTAAAGTGTTTCCATATGTGACCCATTTCAAGAAACTAGACATATTTCCACATCACTACTTTACAGGACAGGCATTTGAATCTTAGTTTTTCTGGCAGAAATGTCTTCTTGAACATTCATCGACCTTAATAAAAAACTTGTATGCCATCTGTAAATACGAACACACTTGTTAAATTATGAGCGTAGTTGGGTTAGCAACGGAGAAATACAGGAACCTTCTCGCTAGCCATGATTGGGTGAGATAATGGATGGGCTGGACTTGCTGAGAGATGAGTTCAGATTGGTTTTCTATGTAGCATGCTTCTGTCTGTAACATGAGTTTATCAGTATGTGTGGATAATCCTTTCTACTGTGGCTTTTTTGAAAGATATCATGAAGAACTAAAAAGGTTTTACTACTGCTCTCAACATTGCTGCCCTGAAGTAAATAAATGCTATCGACAAAGCTCAGTGCAAAAACGTTGCTGTGGACTACTTTCATGCTGACCCTCTCTGACTCTGAAAATTAATCAGACGATGAAGAAATCCCTGATTTAGGTAAAAACGTTTTCATTGAACAAGACATTGTAGTCTTCTGATGACAATGGTGGGGAAGAAATGGTGTCGTTGTCACAGAAGAAGTTGACCGAGTTTTGAAATCAGTGGAATGCCCGGTGGAAGCAGAGATATGATTGCCAGATGCGGAGAGAGTACAAAAAGAGAACACAGAAAGAAAGCAATTGTATAAAGCACCTGTCTCCGGATTACATCTTCAAACTAAGGGTAACAATGGCATCCATGACAGACAGGGAGAAACTTTCTTTCATGTATACGGGTAAGAGTCTAGCTATATTTTAATACATTATAAGTTTCTAATTTTGTCAGAAAGTAATTTTCATTGTAAGCTAAAGTGTGCTATTAGCTCGCTAGCTAACGTTAGCTGGCTGGCTCACTAACTAACATTACATGTATTATCTGTGTAGTAATATTATTTGTACCTCAGAAAGCCATTTGCATTGCTAGGTATAGCCTATTGTTAGCTGGCTAGCTAAAATAGAACCTAGTTGCTTTAGCTACCTACAGATTCATGCATGGTGGTATTGATGGGTTCAAAACAACTGGGAACTCATAAAAATATGAGGTCAAATCACGATGTCAGTGATCTTCAGGTTGGAAAGTTGGAGCTCTAGAAAGAGGCCAGAGTTCCCAAGTTGGAATTCCGAGTTGGATGACCGTTCAAATCTATTTTGTCAGTCGGAGTTCGTTATTTTTCCTAGTTCCCAGTTGTTTTGAACGTGGCATTAGAGTTGGGATTATGGTAAAAAGACTCCACTTGCAAGTATGCATTTCACTTTATCGTTTACACCTTCTGTATCCTGTGCATCTGAAAAATAAACATAGATTGCATTTGATATAGTGTGTGTTTACCAGCGATGGTAAAGAACAACATGACCTGCACCAAAGTCAGATTAGGATATAGGCCAAGGACAAAATAAATAAAGTGTATTTTTACTACTACTTTTTTCTACACTGTGAATTGGGGTGGCAGGGTAGCCTAGTGGTTAGAGCGTTAGACTAGTAAGCAAAAGTTTGCAAGTTCAAATCCCTGAGCTGACAAGGTACAAATCTGTCACCCCCGAACAGGCAGTTGTTCCTATGCTATCATTGAAAATAAGAATTTGTTCTTTAACTGACTTGCCTGGTTAAAAAATAAAGGTTAAAAAAAAATCCATAGAAATGGGTGGGGCTAGGGCTTAAGAGGATGTGAATGATGCTGAATGGTTGTAGACAAATAATAGCTATCCAGTAGGTGTACCAAAACATTCACTGGCCATTTTTCAACAGTGGGGTTATTAGTTTATCAACATTCAAAGCAGAAGGACTTTCCCAATGTTCTTCAACTGCAGTATACATTTATCCAATGTCCAAAACACAATTAAACATTTTGCTACACAAGACCGAATCCAGGTGGTGGGTCACATAAATGTTTCCGACTGGTTTCAGGGGACCTTCATGTACGTGTTCGTGAGAGTCTCACCTTTACACAGATGGGTCATATTGTTTGGACGCTACAGACTGTTGTCAGAAGAGGCTGTATCGACTTCAGAGGAGTTCCTAGACTCTTGTGTGGATCATAGAGCAGGGTCTCATCTTTCCATAGAGGGGCCAACAGATATATCTAGCTTTAAGTGACAGATTTAGTACCCACAAAACACCCATCTCAACATCAACAATGAAGAGGCGACTCCGGAATGCTGGCCTTATAGGCAGAGTTGCTCTGTCCAGTGTCTGAATTATTTTGCCCACCTTAATCTTTTATTTTTATTGGCCAGTCTGAGATATGTTTTTTCCTTTGCAACTCTGCCTAGAAGGCCATTATCCCGGAGTCTCCTCGTCACTGGTGACGTTTCTCTTCACTGAGACTGGTGTTTTGAGGGTACTATTTAATGAAGCTATCAGGTGAGGACTTGTGGGGCGTCTGTTTCTCTAACTAACTCTAATGTACTTGTCCTCTTGCTCAGTTGTGCACCTGAGCCTCCCACTCCTCTTTCTATTCTGGTTAGAGTTCTTGGCAATTTCTCGCATGGAATAGCCTTCATTTCTCAGAACAAGAATAGACTGGCGAGTTTCAGAAGAAAGTGCTTTGTTTCTGGTCATTTTGAGACTAATTGAACCCACTAATTGCTCCAGATACTCAACTAGTCTAAAGAAGGTTAATTGCTTCTTTAATCATTATTTGTGGACTATGTATCACTGAAGCTGGATAACCTGGAGACTGGGCTAACACAGCAACTGTAACCTTTTAGGTCAATAATATTCTGTTTCTCAAAACAAACCTCATAGTGGCTAGCCACTTATCGTCCCTTATGCTAGCCTGCACACAGCCAAATATCACTCCAGAAACATCAGCATTGTAGACCATTTATCCCATCTTGCTGCAGCTTTAGCTCATCTCAAAATAACAGAGAAAAGCACTGAAACCAGCGTGTTGCAGCACATTTAAATTGGTAAACATTAGCATTATAAAATGTTGCATGGTTGGGAGAGACGAGGACGATAGTGCAGGGATTGAGGAGGAGGACGATAAGGAAGTAGTGAGAAATTTGAATTATGGATGGTGGGGTAGTGGATATGCAGCTCAATATAAAACACATGAAGTAGTGGAGATGAAGGAGGTGGTTTCCGAGGGGATGATTTTTTTTATGAGCACAGTTCCCGCCTGCATTTTAAGCCCTGCATTTAAGCCCACACTTGTGATGTTTTGGCAGTGTTGTTCGTCTGAAGAGGACCCACACGGAACAGTTTTTTTGCCAAGTTGCCAAAAAAAATCCATAATTGAAACCAGATCCTAGTGACTGTTGCCTTGGGTCTGGTTTTCGAGACCAATGATGGATAGCCATGTTCTCCGTCACCCTCTGTCATTTCCCCTTTGAAAGCCTCCTCTTTTGTCCCTGTCCCTCCACACTAACATGGAAGGCTAGTGACAGGTGCTATGCCATATGTCATCTGTTGCCTGGAAGTGTGGGAGCGCTGGACAGAAATGGAAATTTAGCCAATATTGTCTCCACTACAATGCCTTCACAAGTCATTCGAGGTAATTTGATATCGCCACACGTTGATGTAGGGAGCGTTGCTCATTCTCCTGAAAATGATTTTTCCAGCCTGAGCAACTGTCAGGCGGTAGATGATGGACAGATGAGGCAGGAGTTATTGGAAATTGAGATTAGATTAATATTGAATGGAATCTATCCCAGTGCATTGCTTACTTATTTCTCACCCTTTCCCTTCATCACAATCTTCGGTTGAGATTTAACCATCTCTGTAAAACATGTCCACTGCTCCACCCAGATTAAACCCACAATCTGACTGTCGAACCTCACTGATAATGGAGGAAGCTTTCTCCTCTGCGACACCTCAGTGCCTGCCTGCCTCTCTCTCTCCCTTTTTCTCTCTCTGTATATAAACACTGAATTCGGGAAAGTATTCAGACCCCTTACATTTTTCCACATTTTGTTACCTTACAGCCTTATTCTATAATAGGTTAAATATTTTATTTTACATCTACACACAATAACCACGATGACAAAGCAAAAGTAGGTTATTATAATAAAAAAAAGATTGAAATACCTTATTTACATAATAATATTTTGACCCTTTGTTATGAGACTAGAAATTGAGGTCAGGTGCATCCTGTTTCCATTAATTATCCTTGAGATGTTTCTACAACTTGATTGGAGTCCACCTGTGGTAAATTCAATGGATTGGACATGTATTGGAAAGGCAAACAACTCTCTCTACAAGTTCCCACAGTTGACAGTGCATGTCAGGGCAAAAACCAAGCCACGAGGTCGAAGGAATTGTCCATAGAGCTCCGAGACAGGATTGTGTCGAGGCACAGATCTGGGGAAGGGTATGTCGTGGAAGGATCAGAATTTGTTGGTAACATATGTAAGATGTTTAATATTCATCAAATGTGTGTAAGTTAATTCTCATCAGAATGGTATTTTTGATAATACTGTGGCGAGGTTGCAGTTATCTGTTCTATGTCAAAACTAAGTTGCATGGGCCACAGAGAGGGGAGAGGTCAAAGTGTCATCATGTGTAAACATATCTTATACTCCCTACCTTTCCCAGTGGGGAAAGGAGGGTTTGCAGTGTCTGGAATCATTCTATGCTCCCTCTAATGTTGCTTTTATCTTTACCTATAGCCTCACCCTCTTCTCCGTGAGTTTGTCCAGGAGGTTGTATGTTGAGTGGGTTGTATCTAAATGACAATTTTATATATGCCTGTTGATATGGAGGATTTGGTTTATGGTTCTGGGGTTTGGGAAAGGAGACAAAGCTGAACGATGAATTATGTCTATGCTGTCTGACTATGTGTGTCTTTGCTATTAAAAGAAACTCAGTTGCATTGTAAGGGGGCTCTCAGAGAATTCACTGAGAGACACTGAATTTATCTGAGAGTCACAGGATTGTGATAGAGCTCATATAATTAAGGATGGACTTTTATAACTAACTCTGACGTGTGTGTGTGGTTTGCTCCCATGATTTGGTAAATAGAGGACATTTCCACGACAGGTACCAAAACATTTCTGCAGCATTGAAGGTCCCCAAGAACCTAGTGGCCTCCATCATTCTTGAAAGGAAGAAGTTTGGAACCAACAAGACTCTAGCCACCCGGCCAAACTGAGCAATCGGGGGAGAAGGGCCTTGGTCAGGGAGGTGACCAAGAACCCCATGGTCACTGACAGAGCTCAAGAGTTTCTCTGTGGAGATGAGAGAACCTTCCAGAAGGAACACCATCTCTGCAGCACTCCACCAGTCAGGCATTTATGGTAGTGCCCCCAGATGGAAGCTGGGCACTCCTCAGTAAAAGGCACATGACAGCCCCTTGGAATTGGCTAAAAGGCACCTTAACCATTCTGTTGTGTTCGTGTCTGTGGGACCCATTTTCAATATTTACTAAAAAGAAAAATAATACAATGAATGTTTTCTCATCCTGAGACTCATTGGCATTGGCTCATCTTAATTGAGTGCACACTGTGCACCCACTACACATTTATATTACATATGTAGTGTTGGGGTCCACTGGACGGAGGATAATACAAATGTGGAAAAGTGTACAGTATGTGTTGGTGAAAACAAGTAAAAATGAAAAGGTTTGCTGTGTGCCTTCACTCTGTCTTCTTCCTCCCTGGCTGCCGCTTTTCTCTCATTCTTTGAAGTGTGTTGAATGACACAATGTCATGCAGGAACCTGCACAATGTTATTACGAAGCATTATTTCATTGTAAAAAATTCTGTATTTTCTGTAAATTCTGTGTTTTCCCACACTCTACCCCAGCCAGGTGCAAATTGGGGGAGAGACACAGCAAATAAATACCTTTGCATGTCTGGCTCCTTACCACAATCAATCAGTATGACAAAACTAATCTCTTCTCAGAGGGCCTTAGCGTTTCTTTTTGAGAGAGAGAAGCTAGTGTGGAAGATGGAGAATTTTCTGAATATGAGGATCATGTCTATGTCAATTCGAAGACTGATAGTGAGTTGGAAGAAGAGGATGAGATTGACTGTCAGCCCGACCTAGGACCAACCCATCAGCAGCCAGCCCCAGGACCAGCCTGTCAGCGACCAGCTCATCAGGAGCATCTGAATACTTTCCGAATGCACTGTATATATACAGGAGCAGTCAAACATTTGGACACACCTACTCATTCCAGGGTTTTTCTTTATTTGTACTATTTTCTATATTATAGAATAATAGTGAAGACATCAAAACTATGAAATAACACACATGCAATCGTGTAGTGACAGCTTTACACACGCTTGGCATTCTCTCAACCAGTTTCACCTGGAATGCTTTTCCAACAGTCTTGAAGGTATTCCCACATATGCTAAGCACTTGTTGGCTGCTTTTCCTTTGTTTAACACTTTTTTGGGGTTACTACATGTTTCCATATGTGTTGTTTAATAGTTTGCATGTATTACTCAACAATGTACAAAATATAAAAAATAAAGAAAAGCCCTTGAATGAGTAGGGTGTCCAAACTTTTGACTGGTACCTTATATATATTTCCTTTCCCTTCTTTTCCTCTACCTTTGATGCAACTACAGTGGGGAGAACAAGTATTTGATAACCTGCAAAATCGGCAGTGTTTCCTACTTACAAAGCATGTAGAGGTCTGTAATTTTTATCATAGGTACACTTCAACTGTGAGAGACGGAATCTAAAACAAAAATCCAGAAAATCACATTGCATGATGTTTAAGTAATTCATTTCCATTTTATTGCATGACATAAGTATTTCATCACCTACCAACCAATAGGAATTCCAGCTCTCACAGACCTGTTAATTTTTCTTTGAAGAAGCCCTCCTGTTCTCAACTCGTTACCTGTATAAAAGAAACCTGTCCACATACTCAGTCAAACAGACTCCAACCTCTCCACAATGGCCAAGACAAGTGAGCTGTGTAAGGACATCAGGGTTAAAATTGTAGACCTGCACAAGGCTGGGATGGGCTACAGGACAATAGGCAAGCAGCTTGGTGAGAAGGCAACAACTGTTGGCGCAATTATTCGAAAATGGAAGAAGTTCAAGATGACGGTCAATCATCCTCGGTCTGGGGCTCTATACAAGATCTCACCTCATGGGCATCAATGATCATGAGGAAGGTGAGAGATTAGCCCATAACTACCCTGCAGGACCTGGTCAATGACCTGAAGAGAGCTGGAACCACAGTCTCAAAGAAAACCATTAGGAACACACTATGCCGCCATGGATTAAAATCCTGCAGTGCCCGCAAGGTCCCCCTTCTCAAGCGAGCGCATGTCCAGGCCCGTCTGAGGTTTGCCAATGACCATCTGGATGATCCAGAGGAGGAATGGGAGAAGGTCATGTGGTCTGATGAGACAAAAATAGAGCTTTTTGGTCTAAACTCAACTCGCCGTGTTTGGAGGAAGAAGAAGGATGAGTACAACCCCAAGAACATCATCTCAACCATGAAGCATGGAGGTGGAAACCTCATTCTTTGGGAAAACTTTTCTGCAAAGGGGACAGGAAGACTGCACCGTATTCAGCGGAGGATGGATGGGGCCATGTTTCGCGAGATCTTGGCCAACAACCTCCTTCCCTCAGTAAGAGCATTGAAGATGGGTCGTGGCTGGGTCTTCCAGCATGACAACGACCCAAAACACACAGCAAGGGCAACTAAGGAGTGGCTCCGTAAGAAGCATCTCAAGGTCCTGGAGTGGCCTAGCCAGTCTCCAGACCTGAATCCAATTGAAAATCTTTGGAGGGAGCTGAAAGTCCGTATTGCCCAGCGACAGCCCCGAAACCTGAAGGATCTGGAGAAGGTCTGTATGGAGGAGTGGGCCAAAATCCCTGCTGCAGTGTGTGCAAACCTGGTCAAGAACTACAGGAAACGTATGATCTCTGTAATTGCAAACAAAGGTTTCTGAACCAAATATTAAGTTCTGCTTTTCTGATGTATCAAATACTTATGTCTGTTATGCAGGTGAATGAGGACCCAAAAGCGACTTAACAGAAACAGAGTTTATTCCAGTCTTTAACAAAACGATAATCCTGGATACTAAAGTCCAAACAGGAAAACTGCAACCCTCTAGTCAGTAGAGGGGAACAACAGGAGATGCGACCACAGACTGCAGGTCGCTTCGGGAAGGCGCAGGCCGTAGCTGATATAGACACCTGCTCACACGCAGCATCTGAAGAAGGCAAAAACACGACGGAACAAGAACACAGCACAGCAAACATCAAACAAGGATCCGACAAGGACAGACGCAGAAACAGAGGGAGAAATAGGGACTCTAATCAGAGGGCAAAATAGGGGACAGGTGTGAAAGAGTAAATGAGGTAGTTAGGAGAATGAGGAACAGCTGGGAGCAGGAACGGAACGATAGAGAGAGAGAGAGAGAGAGAGAGAGGGAGGGGGAGAGAGAGGGATAGAAAGAGGGAAAGAACCTAATAAGACCAGCAGGGGGAAACAAATAGAAGAGGAAGCACAGGGACAGGACATGACAATATATGACAAAACATGACAATGTCATGCAATAAAATGCAAATGAATTACTTAAAAATCATACAATGTGATTTTCTGTATTCTTGTTTTAGATTCCATCTCTCACAGTTGAAGTGTACCTATGATAAAAATTACAGACCTCTACATGCTTTGTAAGTAGGAAAACCTGCTAAATCGGCAGTGTATCAAATACTTGTTCTCCCCACTATATATACTGTTCATCCATGTGTGAAATAAGTTATATTACATTCTTGATTATAGTGTGCTATTTGGTAATAATAATATTCAACCAGAATAATGCTTTCTCTCATTAGTAATCTGTTTTTGTTTCTCTCATTAACACCTCTAAATTGCCAATGGCATGAAGGTTTTGAGGCTTGCGGTCACTTTGGTGACCTGTATCAAAAGGTTGTGTTTTTCTGTGTACCTCTGTATCTTGCCTCGCTGTCCACACAGCCCATCTGTCAACATAGATTTGTTTCTGAATGCACCTATGCCAACTAAACACTATTTGATAACAAATTATTGCACAATATTACCATAATTCATTTCAGTGCTGTCTGTGAGAGAAAGGCTCTTTCTCATCTTCCCTCCGTCTATCACATTAGAGCTGATGCCTGTTCACAAATTACACTGGGGAGGAGCCATTCATTGTGGGGTGAGATCAATTGTTCAATTGTTATTTTAGCCGCTGGCCTGATTGCAGTGATGAGGGTGAGGGGGTGATGGAAGAGGGGAGGAGGCAAGAGGAGGATGACACCGTAGGCTATAACGAGTTTTGTCTTCCCCATTAATCAATGCCTTCCGCACAATTTGCCATCTGTGAATTGGGACTGACCCGCCTCGAGGGTCACTTGACAATTTTAGGCTGCAGTCGAGCCGCATCAGCCTGATCTCCCTGCTCATGCCCACTGTTCCTACTGAGTGATTTTTCTCTCTCTCTCTGCATGTTGGGAATTGTGTGAGTGCGAGTGTTGTGTGGAATTAGATATCTTGGTTTTTCTTTTACATTTCCTTTTCTTGGTGCTATCTTTTTTTTCTTCCTCTGCATGATTAAAGAACAGCGCTTTGTTGATCGTATGGTTGAGCATGGCGTGCTTCTTAAAGGAATGTTTATTCAAGTTACGGCACTTTTTTCTACGTCAACAAGGGTAATGATTTCGAATGTACCGCCGTTTATTCCCTATGAGCTATTGGAGCGTGAGTTATTGTGGTTTGGGAAGGTCGCAATTTCAATTAAGATTGTCCCTTTGGGTTGCAAACATCCGGCTTTGAAACAGGTTGTCGTTTCGGTGACAGCTGTTTATGTTTTTGGACTCACCGGAGCGGACTTTGGAGTTATGGTTTAAAGTCAAGTATGACAACAGACTGTATATGGCTTATGCTGGTACAGGTAGTCAACAGTGTTTTGAGTGTGGGAACGTTGGCCATAGGCGACATGCTTGCCCGAAATGGCAGAAGGCAGAGGGAGGGGCGCAGGTGGTCCTCGTAATGCCTGGGCCCGCTGATGTAGGGAGAGGTGACCCGACAGAGGTAAAGCAGCCACAAGCACCTGTTGCTGAGGAACAAGTTGCAACTTGTACCAGAGGGAAATTAATTGCAGCAGAAAAATATTGTTGTAGAAGGTAAGGATCGATCTGAGGGGCCATTTCCTCAGACCGGTGATGAGGTGCCCAGTACGAGTGCTGGGGTACAGGAGGGGTTTCATGTGGAGCTAGACTCCCAGGTAGTGGAGGAGATGCCCACTATAAGTAATGAGGTACAGGAGGGGGTTCAGGTGGGGCTAGTCGCCCAGGTAGTGGAGGAGATGTCTGGTACTAGTGATGGGCTGCATGTGGGGATTGTTGAGAGGGATGTGGTAGAAGGGAGTCAGGGGTCTGTGGCCTCAGTTGAGGAGGATCAGGAGAAGGATATGGATATCTCTATTGATAAGATAGCAGCTAGTGACGACTCAATTTACAATCTAGAGGAGGTAAATGGGTTCCTGGATCAGATTTTGGGGAAATTGTCAAATTGGCAGATTATTTTGACGTTGATAAATTTGTGAGGTCAGCTGTGATGTTACAGAAGACGGTGGGGTTGAGTGAGAAGAAGCGTTTTCACTTGAGGAAATTTGTTACTGCTTGTCACAGCAGCAAAAGGTAGTGGGAAAAGTGGTCAGGTTAAGAGAAAATTAAAACCATGATGATGACCATGCCTCATATGGTGTCTTTTATCTCTTTGCTTTCTCTGTGGTGTCTTCTGCTTTTCCTTTATCTTTTCTATATGGAAGTACTAAGGGTAGGTTATCTCAATATTAATGGGGGAAGGGACAGGAATAAGTGGGCTTGATTATAAGAAGTAATTGAACAGAAAAGGCTTAATGTAGTTTTTCTACAGGAGACACATAGTGATGAGGCTAATGAGGTTGACTGGGGTATGTGGGGGAAGGGGCAGCATATACTCAGTCATGGTACTAATTTCAGTGCTGGGGTGGCAATCTTGTTTTCCTCAGGTTTAGGGGTGACTGTGGTATCTACAACAGAGATTGTCAAGTGACGGGTTTTATTGTTCAAGGTGGATGTTATGGGTTTTTAATTTGTTTTTTTGAAATGTTATGCTCCTAATGAGGGTACAGAGAGTATTGCTGTATTTGATCAAATAAAGGAAACCTTAAGACAGTGTGACCAAGAGGGGTGTATGGTTTTTAGGGGGGACTGGAATTGTACAGTTGACCGCACTGTTGAAGAACCTCATCTGCGGTCAGCCACTTGCCTGTCTGGTCTATTAATTGAGTTTGAGCTTTCTGATGTGTGGAGAGTAAGGAATGCAAAGGTTAGGCAGTACACATGGCTAAAAGTTAATGAAGGTCGTATCAGTGCAGCAAGGCTAGACAGGTTGTATGTATCTGAGCACTACTGTAGAAGGTTTGTAAGGTGTGATATTACTCCTGTACGTTTCTCTGATCACCATATTGTTACTGTTGATATTCACTTGTCCTATCCACGTAGGTGGTATTTTAATGTTAAGTTGTTACATGATGCCATGTTTTGTGAAATGTTTTGTGAAAGGTTTTTTGTTGTTTTAGGAAAATGGAGGGTTACAAAAGGGAATTTTGAGTCCTTGAGACAATGGTGGGAAGTTGGGAAGGCCCAAATACGATTGTTTTGTCAACAGTATACTGCCCTGTTGTCACGACTTCCACCGACGGTGGCTCCTCTCCCTGTTCGGGCGGCACTCGGCGGTCGTCGTCACCGGTCTACTAGCTGCCACCAATTCCGTTTTCTTTTCTGTTAGTTTTGTCTTGATTGTTTTCACCTGTTACTTATTTGTTGTTAATTATGGCCTATTTAAACTTCCAGGGCCTGCCTGCTTTTGTGCGGGCTTATTCCCACTGTCAGTGGTGAAATAGTTTTGCTTACGTATTTTGCTGTCTGTTATTTTCCCTGGTTTTGGGGACATACTTGTTTATTGGTCATTTTGCCTGTTTGTTGGCTCGACCCAGCTTAATAAACGTATTCATTGGAAGCATTGCTCTCTGCGCCTGACTCCACACACACCACTCCTAGCTATCCTTGACACATGTCTCGTATTGAAGTTAAAGAGACTATCAGGGCCCTTGAACAGGACATCACATCTATTGAATTGAAGTTTTTTTTTAAAGTAGAGGCGTGGATCACAAAACCAGTCACTATCTGGTGTGACCACCATTTGTCAGCAAACTGTCATGCAGGTGAAAAGAGGTGATCCCCGTTTAAAGTAGTGGCGTGGATCACAAAACCAGTCACTATCTGGTGTGACCACCATTTGCCTCGCGCAGCGCGTCACATTTCCTTCGCATAGAGTTGATCAGGCTGTTGATTGTGGCCTGTGATTGGACATACTGCCAATTTCTCTAAAATGATGTTGGAGGCTTATGGTAGGGAAATTAACATTCAATTCTCTGGCTACAGCTCTGATGGACATTACTGCAATCAGCGTGCCAATTGTTCGCTGTGGCATTGCGTTTTGTCAAAACCGCACATTTTAAAACACTATCTTACTGTCCCCAGCACAAGATGCATCTTTGTAATGATTGTGCTGTTGAATCAGCTTCTTGATATACCACCCTGTTTGGTGGATAGATTATCTTGGCAAATAAGAAATGTAAGTCGCTCTGGATAAGAGCGTCTGCTAAAAGACTTAAATGTAAGTTGTTCACTCAGAATGACCCTGGACTAGTTATGAACTTACAGGACAAGAGACATGAACTGACGGTGAGCCCACTGAAGAACAGCCAGGCAGTGGTGTTCGTGAGTATAACCTGTCTTTCAATTCCCAGACTGTAAGAAATCACAAACCCCTCTGGCCGAAAAGGAACGGTCGAAACGGTAGTTTTTACATGAAAGAGTGAAGGATGCCTTGATTAGGTCTCGTTTTGCTACCCTCAAGGATATGGATGCTCCGAGCAATAAAAAAAAAAAACCTAGGACAGTCGACACTTCATCTCCCTAATGGGAAGGTGACCACAGATGACAGTGAAATATGTCAACATGCCGTGGATTTTTACTCTGCCCTCTAAGGCGAAGGATTGTGATTCTCTGTGTACTGAAAAGTTGTTACATGGACTTCATCAATTGGGCCCTGAGCAGAGAGTTACTTTGGACTCTGACATTACTCTGCAGGAGCTGTCCACTGCAGTTATGCAGCTCTCAACAGGCCGAGCTCCTGGCATCGATGGTTTACCATCTGAGTTTTAAAAGCACTTTAGTGGGTCTATTGGGGAGGATTTTTATGAAGTGGTTTGTGAATCTTTTCATGAGGGTTCTCTTCCTGTATCCTGTCAACGTGCAGTGCTTACATTGTTGCCAAAAAAAGGGGATTGGGCTCTTATAAAAAATTGGCAACCTGTTGCATTGCTGTGCGCAGAATATAACATTGTATCTAAATGTCTTTCAAACATGTTGAAAGAGTATCTGGGGCTGTTGGTCCACAAGGACTGTGTACCTGACTGCTCTATAGTTGATAACTTGTTTCTAATAAGAGATCATTTAGACATTTGTAAACCGCCTGATGTAAATGTGGGTTTACTTTCTTTGGATCAGGAGAAGGCCTTTGATCGTGTGGACCACCAGTACTTGTTCAAAACAATGAATGCCTTTGGGTTTGGGGATGTTTTTTTGTCTTGGATGAGTTTACTGTATGCTGGGGCCTCATGTATGGAGAAGGTGGGGGGGTGGTTTGAGTTGCCCCATCCCTGTCAAAAGGGGCATCAGGCAGGGATTCCCAATTTCAGGGCAGTTATATTATATTATAGAAACTGTGTGCCAGACTGTCAAGGTGGAAATGGGTGCTACCCCAGCTGTCTTATAGGGGAAGGGTACTGGTAGCTAATAATCTTCCTGCCTCTACCCTGTGGCACAGACTAATGATTTTACAGCCACCAGGGGGTCTGATACAAGAGCTTCAGAGGACCCTTGTCAATTTCTTCTGGTCTGGACAACACTGGATTAAAGCTGCAGCCCTGTACCTGCCACTGCACGAGGGCGGGCAAGGCCTGGTGGACATTTCTTCCAGGATCATGGCTTTCCGGCTTCAAGCAGCCCAGAGACGGTTGTACAGTGACGGTTCTAGCTGGGTCGACACAGCCTACACATTGATGAGGAGAGCGGGCTTAGACAAGCACATTTTCCTCTTAAAGCTGGAGGGGGTGATTTGTCTGGCCTGATTTTTTGAGTCTGTTATGCAGGCTTGGAGAGTTCTTGTCAAGTCCCGTAAGGCCGGCATGCCACCAGCTAGAACCGGATGTGGGTTCAGTCAGTCTATGTTCATGCTTGTTAGCTGGGTCATCTGATGCGGAGCAGGAGCAGATCGTTAGAGGAGCTAGGAGAAAGTGTGGGATCCGATCATCTTGCCTACTGAGGAAGGTTGTCACTGAGGTCTGTGATTCCTTGCCAGTACATCATCTGCAGTATGTGACTGACACTTCCAATTCTGATCAGTGGACGGAGGGTCTGGAATATGTGTTCCTTGCATTGATTGTTAGTGCTGCGGCGGGGTCATTCGAGGAGGATGTGGGGATGCTGCTTTTATTCGATTCCCCGGAGCTGGAGGAGTTCAAGGAGGTGGTAAAGAAGGCCCTGTACAAAATCTGTGCAAAAGTGTCCCATGCCTCTTCCCTGGAAGGGGTAAAATCAATGAGGTGGGCGGGTGTGTTTGGTCCAGGTGCATCCCCAAAAGGCTGTTGGCGGTCTTTATACAAACTGCCTATTGAAAAGAGGACAGCTGACCTCCAATAGAGGATAATACACGGAGCCATAGCCACCAATATGCATCTGGTACACCTGGATCCGAAGGTTGGGGAGGGGTGTTCATTCCGTGCTGAGTCTGAAACTCTGGCACATCTGTTTTTACAGTGTCCCAGGTTGGTTGGGATGATTGACCTGATCACTACTTGGTTCTCAGCTTTGGGAGAGGTTTTCTCTTCCTGACTGTTTATATTAGGGCTAAAGTACAGGTTTAGTCGAAGGGGTGTAATTATTTTGCTTAATTTTGTGTTAGGGGTAGCTAAATTAGCAATATGGAAGTCCCGAAACTGGTCAGTTGTCGGGGACAGGGGTCTGTGGATGTGGTGGGAATGCTGGAGGGAATGTTGGCAGCGAGACTGAGGGTTGAGTTTGCCTATTACAGACTGGTTAACAATATTTATCTGTTTCTGAGTATATGGGGTATTCAGAGTCTGTTGTGTTTAGTTACTGTGGATGAGGATTTGGTGCTGTGTTTTTAATTGATGTGTAACTATGGTTTTGTATGAGTTTTTATTGTGTTGTGGGTTCCCAGACCCAATATATTGCCTCTCTCTCTCTCTCTCTCTCTCTCTCTCTCTCTCTCTCTCTCTCTCTCTCTCTCTCTCTCTCTCTCTCTCTCTCTCTCTCTCTCTCTCTCTCTCTCTCTCGGAACTGAATCAATGCTATAGCTTAACCTGGTACAATTAAGAGGATGTGAAATGGATAGAATATATGGAACTATGTTTGATTATCTTTTATGGGTCTAAGAGGGTACAATAACATGTTTTATTCATGCTATCAATGTAGAAGAGTACCTCTAGAGCATCTCTTTACTCCAGCTGAATAAGTCCCTTAGTTAATATATGCATTTTGATATTGGCGTCACACAGCCAGACAAATCATCCTTTAATTGTTCCTCTCAGGAGAGCCCAGTGAAGTGCAAGGCCTCACTTCTTGTCCGGAAGCACCTAGTGGGGGGAGGTAGCCCGCCAACACAAAAAGAAGAGAGGGCTGAACATGCCCCAAGGGTGCTTTTCTCTCTCTCGACCTCCTCATTGGTCTCAACACAAGCTTTGATGAAAGGGTCCGTTCCTCACATGATCCTCTAATTGTAATTTGTTTAGATGAGAAGCTGTACTACAGTGCTAACTCTGTTCTATTATTATTGAATTTCATTAGGTGTCCAACTGAAACACAGTGTCCTTGCGCTCGATGGCTAGCTAATTAAAGAAAGGCACCCCAAATTTGCTTTACACTGGTGTGGAAATTGAGGAATTAATTAAGTACACAAGTTTGCCACAACAGGAAGGTGGCTAGACTTAGACGTAATGTAATTATTACTCCTGCATAATTGAATTGTTTGCTTTTCACACTTTTTCAGAAATGAGTATTTCAGTGCCCCCAGGCTTAGGATTAATTCCGTTTAAAAACATGTGCTCACAACAAAATTACTGAAATGCTTTTCTGGGAAACTAGATGCTAGGTCTTTAGTCGGTGGTGATTTTGTTCTGAGTGTGGGTCCAAACTTGGAAATCAAATTGTGGGGTTGTTCTGAATGGCTTGTTTTGTCTTTGATGTCATCTTGCATTTCATTTGAACATCGCTTGCTCTCATTTAGGAAAGCAACCACTGGCACAGTCAGTCTCAAGCAATGTGTGAAGTAAATGGAGGCAAGTGAAAGGGTCAATCCATCCATTTCCATCCTTGACAGATTCCATGTGACCATTTCAGTGAAAATATTTGGGTTTGGCAGCCTCGAGTGTCGGCCTTGGGTTCTATGGGAAATTAATCCTATTGTGGAAACTCGACAATTGGAATCCTATGAAATGGCACTCACTCCTGCCCAGTTCCATCTGATATTTGCTTGGATGCAAGAGCATTCCTGTTACTGGGGGACAGGCGAAATTAAGGCAGTTATACAATTTTAAAATTCTCACAATACATTCACAACACATTAAGTGTGTGCCCTCAGGCTACTCCTCTACTACCACATATCTACAACACAAAATCCATGTGTACGTGAGTGTATAGTGCTGTCACGATCGTTGAAATGATTGGACCAAGTAGCAGCATGCGTAGAGTTCCACATTTTTATAATTAACCAAAACTCACCAAACAAAACAAAACAAAACAAACAAGCACAAGCGAAACGTGAAGCTACTGGTGTGCACACAGGCAACTATCTGTAGACAAGATTCCACAAAGCACAATGAGGAAAATTGCTACATAAATATGATTCCCACTCAGAGATAACGATTAACAGCTGTCTCTGATTAGGAACCATACCAGCCCAACATAAACTATTAATCACCTAGATGACCCACCGTAGTCACTATCACACCCCAACCAACAGAGAACAAACAGCTCTCTATGGTCAGGGCGTGACAAGTGCGCATGTTATCGTGTGTGTGTATGCATGTACAGTATCTGTTTGTGTTTGTGTCTCTTCACAGTCCCTGCTGTTTTTATCAATTTTGTAATCAAATTTTTCTGCTTGATGAGTTACATGATGTGGAATAGAGTTTCATGTTGTCCATGCTCTATGTAGTACTATGCCCCACCCATTGTCTGTTCTGGACTTGGGGGCAGTGAAGAGATGTTTGGTGGCATGTCTTGTGGGTGTCCGAGCTGTCTTGTGGGTGTCTGAACATCTCTCTTCTGGGTGTCTGAACATCTCAATACCTCAATCTCACCTTCAATTTGAGCCAGGCGAGATTGGCATGCATATTGTTATATTTCTTATATATTTTACCATTATTCAACTAGGCAAGTCAGTTAAGAACAAATTTTCATTTACAATGACAGCCTACCGGCGAACAGTGGGTTTAACTGCCTTGTTCAAGGGCAGAACGGCAGATTTTTACCTTGTCAGCTCTGGGATTCATTCCAGCAACCTTTCGGTTACTGGCCCAATGCTCTAACCTCTAGGCTACCAGTCACCCCAATTCTCTCTGTGTAGCTCTCTGTGTACATCCATGGGCCAGCCGTGCTGCCCTGTTCTGAGCCTATTGCAAAGTCCCTCTTTGTGGGACTTACCTGACCACACGACTGAACACTATTCCAGGTGCGACAAAACTAGGGCCTATAGGACCTGCCTTGTTGATAGTGCATTCAAGAAGGCAGAGCAGTGCTTTATTATAGACCGACTTCTCCCCATCTTAGCTACTGTTGTATTAACATGTTTTGACAATAACATTTTACAATCCAGGGTTACTCCAAGAAGTTTAGACACCTCAACTTGCTCATAATCCACATTATTCATTACAAGATTTACTTGAGCTTTAGTGTTGGGGAATTCCTGATTCTACCTGGATTATGTTGGAGAGGCTTCAATTTAAGAACACCCTCTGTGTTCTGTTAGACAGGTATCTCTTTATTCACAATATAGCAGGGGGTGTAAAGCCAAAACATATATGTTTTTCCAGCAGCAGAATATGATCGATAATGTCAAAAGCCACACTAAACAGCCTCCACAATCTTGTAAATCAATTTCTCAGCCAATCATGAGTCATTTGTTTAAAAAAAAAAATAAAGTAATTCGCAATATCAGTGGGTTTTGTGAGGAACGAGCCATCTGATTCAATGATGGAGCTGAGTTTTTCTTTTTGCCCACAATTTCATTTAAGGTGCTCCAAAGCATTTTACTATCATTCTTTATATAACTTATCTTTGTTTCATAGTATAGGGTGATAGGGTGATGGCGGCTGACAAATTGATCGTACACTTTTAGAAAAAAAGGGTTCCAATAGGGTTCTTTGGCTGTCCCCATTGGATAACCATTTTTGGTTGCAGGTAGACATCTTTTGGGTTCCACGTAGAACTCTCTGTGGTAAGGGTTCTACATGGAACCAAAAACAGTTATGCAAAGAGTTCCACTATGGGGACAGCTAACGAACCCTTTTAGGTTCTAGAAAGAACATTCTTTTCTAAGATTGTGGAGGAAACTAAGTCAGGAAAATTGGTTGTATCAGCAATTGTGGCTGAATGATTCTGGGATAGCATTTTCTCCTGGGAAAATGGTGCGCTTATCAATGCTCCAAAAATCAGTTCCTTTGTGTTATTCTGTTATGTAACTGTTCTTCGGTTGGTAACTTGTTGGTGCCTTTGTGTTCAAAGGATTTTCCCCCAGTGTGAGCAATACTGTTTTCCTATCTGTCCTCTCCACTCCCCCTCTGGAAGAGGAAGGACAGAACAATCTAAAGACTGAACTTTCCCCCAGACAAGAAAGTCTGAAACCCTGGGCACCAACAGAGCTCCAGTAACAGGACTAGTTATGCTGAAATAGCATAAAAGGAGGGATTGTGGAAGAGTGGAACATGTCCTAGGTGTTTTATGGTTGGTCTACTGCCTAGGAGGCTACTATCAAGAGATAAGCAGAAGTAATTGACTCATCCAGGTGGCTTGTGACACCCCCCCGCACCTCTCCCCAGGTCTTGTATAAATGTCTGCGAGAAAAAAATAATGCATGCTTGTAATAAAGCTTTACAGTATTCTGTTCAAATAAAGATTTTGTATATTGAGATTGCACTGCCTTCTGAGTGGTTTTTCCACCACAAACCTTTTTGCTAACCTCCTGGAACAAATCAATGAGATTCATTATGTTGAGATCCCTTAGGATTACCTGTTGTTGCTTGGTCACTAGGAAAACAAAACTTCATACTAGAGCTCTTCCATCACTGTAGACTGGACACAACATGTGAGGCCAGGGCACTCTCGGGGAACACTAATGGGCCAAACTGCAATGTGGGAAACAATGAAAAGCATTCATAGATTGATTTCAACGCTCGTCCATTGATTTCCATTCCATGTGTGGTTGCTAGCTGTATCCTTCCTTGTATTCAATATGATAATGGTAGTCTGATAATGAAACAACACATTGGCTGAATCAGTTAAATTACGTTGAACCAATATGCAATAGCTGTTGTGGGAAGGCTGTGAGGACCATTTGTGTCAGGTATCAAAAGATCTGATCGTTCATCAAACATTAATGTACAGTTGAAGTCGGAAGTTCACATACACCTTAGCCAAATACATTTAAACTCAGTTTTTCACAATTCCTGACATTTCATCCTAGAAACAATTCCCTGTCTTAGGTCAGTTAGGATCACCACTTTATTTTAAGAATGTGAAATGTCAGAATAATAGCAGAGAGAATGACTTATTTCAACTTTTATTTATCTCATCACAACACCAGTGGGCCTGTAACGTTTTTCTTCAGTTGAAGGAGAGGAGGACCAAAATGCAGCGTGGGTAGTGTTCAAGATGTTTAATATAGACGATAAACGAGAACACTACAAAATAACAAATGTTAAAACCGAAACAGTCCTATCTGGTGCATAGACAGAAAGAAGACAACCCCCCACAAAATACCCAAAGAACATGGCTGCCTAAATATGGTTCCCAATCAGAGACAACGATAAACACCTGCCTCTAATTGAGAACCAATCTAGGCAACCATAGACTTACATAATCGCCTAGACTAGACACACCCCATAAACATACAAAACCCATCTAACTTGAAGGAGCTGGAGTGGTTTTGCCTTGAAGAATGGGCAAATATCCCAGTGGCTAGATGTGCCAAGATTATAGAGACCTACCCCAAGAGACTTGCAGCTGTAATTGCTGCAAAAGGTGGCTCTACAATGTATTGACTTTGGGTTGGTGAATAGTTATGCACGCTCAAGTTTGCTGTATTTTTGTCTTATTTCTTGTTAGTTTCACAATAGAAAATAAATGGCATCTTCAAAGTGGTAGACATATTGTGTAAATCAAATGATACAAACCCCCCAAAAATCTATTTCAATTTCAGGTTGTAAGGCAACAAAATAAGAAAATTGCCAGGCGGTGTGAATACTTTCGCAAGCCACTGTCTCTTTAGCTTAAACTGGCATGTTGTGTAAATCAAATGATACAAACTCCCAAAACATCCATTTTAATGGGGGGTGAATACTTTCGCAAGCCACTGTAGGGGTAAAAGTGACTAGGTAATCAGGTTAGATAATAAACAGAGTAACAGCAGTGAATGTGAAGAGTGTGGCAGGGTCTACAGTCAATCACGGACTACAAGATGAAATCCAGCCCAGTCACGGACCAGGATGTCTTGCTCCCAGGCAGACTAAATAACTTTTTTTGCCCGCTTTGAGGACAATACAGTGCCACTGACACGGCCTGCAACGGAAACATGCAGTCTCTCCTTCACTGCAGCCGAGGTGAGTAAGACATTTAAACGTGTTAACCCTCGCAAGGCTGCAGGCCCAGACGGCATCCCCAGCCGCGCCCTCAGAGCATGCGCAGACCAGCTGGCCGGTGTGTTTACGGACATATTCAATCAATCCCTATACCAGTCTGCTGTTCCCACATGCTTCAAGAGGGCCACCATTGTTCCTGTTCCCAAGAAAGCTAAGGTAACTGAGCTAAACGACTACCGCCCCGTAGCACTCACTTCCGTCATCATGAAGTGCTTTGAGAGACTAGTCAAGGACCATATCACCTCCACCCTACCTGACACCCTAGACCCACTCCAATTTGCTTACCGCCCAAATAGGTCCACAGACGATGCAATCTCAACCACACTGCACACTGCCCTAACCCACCTGGACAAGAGGAATACCTATGTGAGAATGCTGTTCATCGACTACAGCTCGGCATTCAACACCATAGTACCCTCCAAGCTCGTCATCAAGCTCGAGACCCTGGGTCTCGACCCCGCCCTGTGCAACTGGGTACTGGACTTCCTGACGGGCCGCCCCCAGGTGGTGAGGGTAGGCAACAACATCTCCTCCCCGCTGATCCTCAACACGGGGGCCCCACAAGGGTGCGTTCTGAGCCCTCTCCTGTACTCCCTGTTCACCCACGACTGCGTGGCCACGCACGCCTCCAACTCAATCATCAAGTTTGCGGACGACACAACAGTGGTAGGCTTGATTACCAACAACGACGAGACGGTCTACAGGGAGGAGGTGAGGGCCCTCGGAGTGTGGTGTCAGGAAAATAACCTCACACTCAACGTCAACAAAACTAAGGAGATGATTGTGGACTTCAGGAAACAGCAGAGGGAACACCCCCTATCCACATCGATGGAACAGTAGTGGAGAGGGTAGCTAGTTTTAAGTTCCTCGGCATACACATCACAGACAAACTGAATTGGTCCACTCACACTGACAGCGTCGTGAAGAAGGCGCAGCAGCGCCTATTCAACCTCAGGAGGCTGAAGATATTCGGCTTGTCACCAAAAGCACTCACAAACTTCTACAGATGCACAATCGAGAGCATCCTGGCGGGCTGTATCACCGCCTGGTACGGCAACTGCTCCGCCCTCAACCGTAAGGCTCTCCAGAGGGTAGTGAGGACTGCACAACGCATCACCGGGGGCAAACTACCTGCCCTCCAGGACACCTACACCACCCGTTGTTACAGGAAGGCCATAAAGATCATCAAGGACATCAACCACCCGAACCACTGCCTGTTCACCCCGCTATCATCCAGAAGGCGAGGTCAGTACAGGTGCATCAAAGCTGGGACCGAGAGACTGAAAAACAGCTTCTATCTCAAGGCCATCATTTACATTTACATTTAAGTCATTTAGCAGACGCTCTTATCCAGAGCGACTTACAAATTGGTGCATTCACCTTATGACATCCAGTGGGACAGTCACTTAACAATAGTGCATCTAAAACTTAGGGGGGGGTGGGGTGAGAGGGATTACTTAACCTATCCTAGGTATTCCTTAAAGAGGTGGGGTTTCAGGTGTCTCCGGAAGGTGGTGATTGACTCCGCTGTCCTGGCGTCGTGAGGGAGTTTGTTCCACCATTGGGGGGGCCAGGGCAGCGAACAGTTTTGACTGGGCTGAGCGGGAGCTGTACTTCCTCAGTGGTAGGGAGGCGAGCAGGCCAGAGGTGGATGAACGCAGTGCCCTTGTTTGGGTGTAGGGCCTGATCAGAGCCTGGAGGTACTGAGGTGCCGTTCCCCTCACAGCTCCGTAGGCAAGCACTATGGTCTTGTAGCGGATGCGAGCTTCAACTGGAAGCCAGTGGAGTGAACGGAGGAGCGGGGTGACGTGAGAGAACTTGGGAAGGTTGAACACCAGACGGGCTGCGGCGTTCTGGATGAGTTGAAGGGGTTTAATGGCACAGGCAGGGAGCCCAGCCAACAGCGAGTTGCAGTAATCCAGACGGGAGATGAGACTGTTAAACAGCCACCACTAACATTGAGTGGCTGCTGCCAACACACTGTCATTGACACTGACCCAACTCCAGCCATTTTAATAATGGGAATTGATGGGAAATGATGTAAATATATCACTAGCCACTTTAAACAATGCTACCTTATATAATGTTACTTACCCTACATTATTCATCTCATATGCATATGTATATACTGTACTCTACATCATCGACTGCATCCTTATGTAACACATGTATCACTAGCCACTTTAACTATGCCACTTTGTTTACTTTGTCTACACACTCATCTCATATGTATATACTGTACTCGATACCATCTACTGTATGCTGCTCTGTACCATCACTCATTCATATATCCTTATGTACATGTTCCTTATCCCCTTACACTGTGTATAAGACAGTAGTTTTGGAATTGTTAGTTAGATTACTTGTTGGTTATCACTGCATTGTCGGAACTAGAAGCACAAGCATTTCGCTACACTCGCATTAACATCTGCTAACCATGTGTATGTGACAAATAAAATTTGACTTGACTTGACTTGAAAGTTTGGCTGTGTGTGAGTGTGTGTGTGGCGTCAAAATGTGTGTGCATATATTTGTTTTGTTTGTGTGAGCGTGTCTATTGTGTGTGTGTTGGAGTGTCACTGTCATGTTTTGTCATTGATTATCATGTCTTGTCCCTGTGCTTCCCCTTCTATTCGTTTCCCTCTGCTGGTCTTATTAGGTTCTTTCCCTCTTTCTATCCCTCTCTCTCCCCCTCCCTCTCTCACTCTCTCGCTCTCTCTTCTCTCTATCGTTCCGTTCCTGCTCCCAGCTGTTCCTATTCCCCTAATCAATCATTTAGTCTTCCCACACCTGTTCCCGATCCTTTTCCCTGATTAGAGTCCCTATTTCTCTCCTTGTTTTCCGTTCCTGCCCTGTCGGATCCTTGTCTATATTCACCGTGCTGTGTCTATGTTTTGCCCTGTCGTGTCGTGTTTCCCTCAGATGCTGCGTGGTGAGCAGGTGTCTGAGTCTGCTAGGTTCAAGTGCCTTCCCGAGGCAACCTGCAGTTCTTGATCAAGTCTCCAGTCTGTTCTCGTCTTTACGAGTAGTATTATGCCTTTTGTTTTGTTAAGTATCGTTACTGGATTAAAAACTCTGTTTTCGCCAAGTCGCTTTTGGGTCCTCATTCACCTGCATAACAGTCACTGTATTATGTGTGAGTCTGTAGGTAGAGTCCAGTATGTGTCCATAAAACCAGCGCAAGAGTGTCTGTTCAAACCCCCAAAAATACGAGATATTCCACATGACATATTGTGTCTGATGATTTCACCCCTTGTCCCAGCCTGTGACCTATATATACTTTGCAGTGAAATATTGACCAAATACACCACTGAAAGTCCACAGAAACATATTTATTAGGAATGGGGAATGTTTGTTATGTTAAAATGCAGTCGTGTCATGATGGGCATTCTAAATGATTACCTAAACCCAAGACTTTCAGGGTGCCGTTTGGCTTATAAACTTGGAGGGAGGGATCCTCAATCATCTGCTGTTTCAGCAGAAGGACTTGGTCGTCTTCACAGAAATTGATCCAATTCCCCTACAGCTATATTTGTTACCCAGGCACATCCAGGGAGCCTCAATTGCAGTGCCGTCTTTGTTGATGTGGCACAGCTCCGAGTTACAACCTCAAAGCACTCAGCTGTGAATATTACATCTTGCAACTGTCAGAGGCCTGTTGAGTGTCAGAGTTTGTAAAACCAACACGTCAATTGCTGGAGCGGATTTCACGTGGGACGAAATGAATAAGACAGAAAATGTCGACATTGTGATATGCACTTCTCGCATGACAGCCACACAAAATGCACCTCATGGTGGTTCACAGCCTGTTCAGCTATATGAGAGCAGAGCGAGGGGACTGAGGTGGGCATCATTGGGAAGGGCTGGTGTGTGATTTTTCTGTTTCTTCTCAGTGTTGCCATGAAGTGTTTGAATTGGTTGACAGAATTCACATTCAAATCAAAACTCCATTCAGACAATGACAGGAAGGTGGAATTGATTTTGTTTGGAAAACACTTTTTGTGTTGGAGTGGCGTTGAGGGCTCTTGCCTCAGCCACATTTAATTAAGTACAGGAAACAGTGGCTTTGAAAAGGAGCTCTCAAAAGACTCCCTTTGTGTGCGTTTGTGTGAGTGTGCCTGTGCGTGTCACACGGCAAACGTGGCACATATTCACAAGGCATCTCAGAAAAGGTCCTAGGACTCCTGCTAAAACCTGTTTTAAAAACAACAACAAAAACTCAGGGTAGGTTTTAGGATGATGTTAAAACACGTCTCAGACAAACTGAGCCAGGAGTAAAATCAACTCAAAAGTTTCCCAGCTGGTAATCACGTCAGCTTGAGATGTCCCAAAGAAAAGACTCTGTCAATGTTTTCTATTTTTTCTGGCACTGAGCAAATTTAAAGTCTGCTGAGCCCAAACTTGACCTTTGGGAAAATTCTATGTAACTTTTAAAATGTTAATAGGGAAATAGCTGTTCTTTCATTCAACCTACAGTAGCAGCCAATGTGTGGTGTTAAATGTAGGCTTACATTCCATGAGACTTTTGGGGGGAAAAAAACATTGCAGGACTTGACATTAATAAGGATCTGCCCCTTTAAAAATATATATATATATCCTAAAATGACATACCCAAATCTAACTGTGGTCCTTCTGTAGCTCAGTTGGTAGAGCATGGCGCTTGTAACGCCAGGGTAGTGGGTTCATTCCCCGGGACCACCCATACGTAGAATGTATGCACACATGACTGTAAGTCGCTTTGGATAAAAGCGTCTGCTAAATGGCATATATTATTATTATTAACTGCCTGTAACTCTACACTTTTCCTTCAGACAAGGAGGTGACTGAAAATTATCTTGTGGTTTTTATGGTGGCAGGTAGCCTAGTGGTTAGAGCATTGGACTAGTAAACGAAAGGTTGCAAGATTGAATCCCTGAGCTGACAAGGTAAAACTGTGTCGTTCTGCCCCTGAACATGGCAGTTAACCACACTGTTCCAAGGCTGTCATTGAAAATAAGAATTTGTTCTTAACTGACTTGCCTAGTTAAATAAAGGTATAAAATAAAGAATGCAGCCCCTGAAGCAAGGATATGCATTTTCTTGATACCATTTGAAAGGAAACACTTTAAAGTTTATGGAAATGTGAAAGGAATGTAGGAGAATGTAACACAATAGATCTGCTAAAAGATGATACCATCATCTTTGAAAGGCAAGAGAAAGCAGATAATGAATTATTCCAGCCCAGTTGCAATTTAGATTTCAATTTAGATGGCAGCAGTATATGCACAGTTTTAGACTGATCCAATGAACCATTGCGTATCTATTCAAAATGTTGTATCAAGACTGTCCAAATGTGCCTAATTTGTTTATTAGTAACTTTTCATGTTCAAAACTGCACTCTCCTCAAACAGTTCTGCCAATATCAGATATGTCTATGTCCTGGGAAATTGTATTGTTACTGACAACCTCATGCTAATCGCATTAGCCTACATTAGCTCTACCGTCCCGTGGGAGGGACACCGATCCCAAAGAAGATTTATTAACCTGTTTATACACTTATCCTTCAGACAAAGAGGTGACTGAAAATGCTCATGTTTTTTGAAGCAAGAGACCACTTTACAAAAATAAAATGCATTATTTTTCTCACAGCATTATTAAACAGAATCAAACTAATTATGCTACCCTCTGCCTATTGGCTACTTAGTCAAGTCTATATCAAAATACAACACTGCCCCTTAAAGACAAAAAATAAGCTCTTTACCTAACTTGCTTTTCAAAGATGTCTGGAAATGTACACGTTTTCTGCTCTTGTAAGAAGCAATCACTCCCCTATTCCTGATCACAAATTATATATAACTGGGATAATAATTCACTGACTAGAAAAGGATATGAATTAAATGTGCACACGTGGCTACATGCAGCTCTCACTTTGATCTCAAAACATGCACATCTACTCACAACCGCTCATGCTGTGAACACAATCCAGTTCAAAGTAAATGGCACAGATCCATTATGACAATGGTCTATTGCAAATAGACATATAGGCCTATTGCAGCTCTGATTGTTTATGATGCATAGGTCTGTGTAGAGTACAGGCTGAGTAGTACTGTCAATGCAATAGAATCCTACTCAGATGTGTTCTGCCTACAATAAAATCTCTTGCATAGTTTTTTTTCTTATTTTTTCAGTGTGTTGCATTGAAATTGACTAATATTGCATGGAATGGATCACAATGGCCACACTAAAGGGAAACGTTGATAGTGTTAACAGGGAAAGCTATACAGTGTTCACCAACCTTATCTGAGTCAAGATCACCTTCTGAGTCAAAATGCAAACCGAGATCTGCCGATCTGATTTGATTTTTTTAAATGACTTAAAAAATGTAAGCCTATGCAACATTAACCAATTAAAAACAGCACTGTAGCAATGAGGTTTTTGTAGGATATTATATTTGCTTGAATTTCCCTTGCAATGCATTGTTCTTCGGGACATTTTTTAAATTCTATTTCTAAATTTGAAGTAGGCTACATGGTCACACTGTTAATAGATCTATTGTTTTATTACTTGTGAGGCAAGACTGAGTGAGCATACATTTACATAATTAGATTTGTATTTATATTTTACTGGGCTGTTGTTGCCTGCATCTGATGGTCAGTCTAAGCGGAGGGAGAGAGCAGCAGACTGAGGGTCTGCCTGTCATCATCCTCCCACTCTTCCTTTCTTCCACTGACACTGACCAAAAGGGGACACCATCTTCCAGCTTATGGCGAAACTCAAGTCGCACCACATTATTTGTGCCTCATGAACAAATTCATGTTGTTACTCCAATGAGAAAATATACATTTTCCTTGATATTAAAAAAGACCTGAGCCGCTAATAATAACAACAACAACAACACAAGCCTATAGATACACTTTTCTGGTCATTCATTACTGCTGAAGTGCCTGTTGTAGCTCTGAGTGGAAATAGGAAGAACATGCATTGTATGGTTTATAAAAATGTTGAAAACAAAGTGTTGACAGTGCTAGTAAAAACATGAACTCACTCATAAGTGATTGGGGCGGCAGCGTAGCCTAGTGGTTAGAGCGTTGGACTAGTAACCGGAAGGTTGCAAGTTCAAACCCCCGAGCTGACAAGGTACAAATTGTACAAATCTGTTGTTCTTCCCCTGAACAGGCAGTTAACCCACTGTTCCTAGGCCATCATTGAAAATAAGAAGTTGTTCTTAATTGACTTGCCTAGTTAAAAATAAAGGTTAAAAAAAATGTAGGATCTAGGTTGGTCAGAATCCATCTATTCCTTGGTTTCTGGATGACTGTGGAAGGTATAGGCACTATCTCAAAGCATACAGCGCCACAACGGGCTCATGCTTCATCTGAAGCCACAGGAGTAGTGAAGGCTGAAGCCTTAGGAAGAGAAACAAATGAGGATGATCCAACAGTAAATTCAGTGACATGGCATCCATGATTCAACCTCCCCAGCAGCCAAAACTAGCTCCACTTCCTTTGTCCCCTGAAATATTGCCTTTTGGAAAAAATCTCAAACATTTCAATTCCGTCAGTAGAGGCCCAGGTGTATTGTGTCCTGACCTCTGCAACTTGGGGAGGGTGCTAAGGAGGGACTATTGTTGTTGTTTACAGTACCTCCATGACGGTGAGGGCACGTCACTCTTCATGACCCCTTGAGAGCTTGTCACTGCAGAGTTTATTTAGACAGAGGAGCTAGACGCCATTACCCCTGTGCCCTATCTACCACCTGCCTCTTTTTATTAGTCATATAATGGCAGAGATACATTATCAGAGCTAATCAGAGTCAAATGAAGAAAAGTAGTGGAGTGAGACTGCAGGAATTGCCTCTTTTTTTGCACCCGTTGCTGCATTGGCCAGACCCTCGTTGAACTTCTCTCATTCATCCGCACTGTGTTTGTGTCTGTCTCTCTCTCTTCCACACTGTGTGTGTATCTCTCTCTCTCATCCGCACTCTGTGTGTTTATCTCTCTCTCTCTCGCACTGTGTGTGTGTATATCTCTCTCTCATCCGCACTGTCTGTGTGTTTATCTCTCTCTCTCTCTCGCACTGTGTGTGTGTATATCTCTCTCTCCCGCACTGTGTGTATCTCTCTCCCGCACTGTGTGTGTATATCTCTGTCTCTCTGTCTCTTTCTTTCTCTCTCTCTCTCTCTCTCTCTCTCTCTCTCTCTGCTTTTTTGGTGGCCTGTTTGATATTCTGTTTGAGTTGTGAAGATGGATTAAAGCATGGACAGGCCCCACAAACCACCCTGATCTACAGGACAGCCTTTCAATCACTCTGCCACTGCCGCTCCGCCTAGATAAATACAACCACATCCAGAGGAAGACGGAGAAACAGAAAACGGGAGGTGAGGGATTGAAGGGGGGAAATAAATGTGCAAATTCATCAAGTGCTATTGATGCTAACACACTGGGTATAGATGGATTAGCATCTCTCTGTTTTCTCTGCTTTAGCACACTGAGCATCTGCAGGCCGCTTTTGGCAAACAAGCCAGATCTCATAAAGAACAATAGTTCACTTGCACCTGTGATAGCTTGCAGCAGAGCAGCCAATGTTTCCAGAATGGATAGCTTGTACAGTTTTCCATTCAACGCTGCTGATAGCATGTTTTTTCTCTCCAGTCGTGTGTTTATATCCCATACTGCCTTGATCCCAGAGACCTTTCCCATTTAGAGGAACATTGCAGATCACTCATGAGGGGAAACCGAATTACTGTGCTTCCCCAGCCCTTTCTTCATTCGATCAAAATGGTTATCGTCCAAGGCAGACATTAGGGGCATTGTTAAAAGGTTACAAATAAGAGTGTTTAGTCCATCAAACTATGTTTTTGTACTAGGATAATATAGATCCTTTAAGGCTCATCAATCTGTTTTCTTGCAAACGTTGTGTCTAGTGAGTGTGTGTGTGTGTGTGTGTGTGTGTGTGTGTGTGTGTGTGTGTGTGTGTGTGTGTGTGTGTGTGTGTGTGTGTGTGTGTGTGTGTGTGTGTGTGTGTGTGTGTGTGTGTGTGTGTGTGTGTGTGTGTGTGTGTGTGTGTGTGTGTGTGTGTGTGTGTGTGTGTGTGTGTGTGTGTGTGTGTGTGTGTGTGTGTGTGTGTGTGGAGGTGTATCTATTAACAATTTTTGGTTGTGTCTATGGAAGGTTTCCACTGGTTTCAGTGCATCACAATATCATAGTGATCCATTCAACAGCACGGGTGTTGCATGTCACCGGGAAACTTGCTCATGTCTCTCACTACAATTGCAGTCTACGATCTTACACACTTAAAAATAAAGGTGCCAGCTGGAACCAAATAATGTTCTTGAGAGTGATGGCATAGGTGAACCATTTTAGGGTCTCTGAAGAACCATATATGGGATGGTTCTTTGAAAAACCACATAAAATCCAAATCCAGAAATGTTTCCGCCCTCCAGTCCCGGAATGGCTCTGCTGTAGGGTTTCAAGCCTTATCTGCATATTTCCCATCGTGCCTTTCAATTGAATTTTAGAGTTACCAGTACTACCCATGACTGTGTTTGTTAAAGATCTTAAGTGAATATGTTGTCATTTCAATGTAATATGTATTTTATATTTTTCTTTAACCAGGCAAGTCAGTGAAGAACACATTTTTATTTACAATGACATTCTACTGGGGAATAGTGTGTTAACTGGCTTGTTCAGGGGCAGAACTATGTATTTTTACCTTGTCAGCTCAGGGATTCAATTCAGCAACCTTTCGGTTACTGGTTATTGGTTATTCAACCGCAACCTGCATTCAGAATGACTGCCAGGATTGGGGAGAATATGATACAGTATGAGACTAACTTAAAAATCTAAACTACTGTTCCATTTCAGTAAAAGATGCAATAAGTCAAAATAACAGATTGGAGTAGTTTAGACAAATGTATTATTTGTATTTTAGTTTCATAGGATTAATTAATCAACCAATGTACATGCAAAAACATAGATATTGAAAGAAACAATTCTAAAAATCAACCTGCACCACAGCAAGCTGGGAAATATTACAATGATGGGTGTGCGTTTGGTTAAACTCTGATTATTAGCACCAACGCTGAGGTTAATTTTACTATTTACAGTGTTATTTTAACTCTTGAAACAACACTAGAAATGTTTCACTGAAAAACCAACACAAGATAACACTGCAAATTTGCTGTGTGCTTTGAAAGGGACACATCTGCAGGCTTCCATACATGACTATTAAAACCTGCGCAAACCACTGCCCTTAACCATGGCAATATGTCAGGGAATATGTTTGAATACAAACAGTGCAGTTATTCCCTATGTAAGGCAATCAAACAGGCAAAATGTCAATACAGAGACAAAGTGGAGTCGTAATTCAACGGCTCAGACTGCTCAGTCAGGAGATGTATGTGGCAGGGTCTACAGACAATCACGGATTACAAAGGGAAAAACCACACCAACGTCTTGCTCTCAGACAAGCTAAACACCTTCTTCACCCGCTTTGAGGATAACACAGTGACAATGACGTAACTCACTCCCAAGAATGTGGGCTCTCGTTCTCCGTGGCCGACTTGAGTAAGACATTTAAGAGGGTTAACCCTCGCAAGGCTGCCGGCCCAGATGGCATCCCTAGCCGTGTCCTCAGAGCATGCGCACACCAGCTGCCTGAGCGTTTACAGACATATTCAAATCTCTCCCTATCCCAGTCTGCTGTCCCCACTTGCTTCAAGACCTATATACATAGACATGGAACCCCTGGACACTTTAATAATGGAACACTAGTCACTTTAACAATGTTTACATACTTCTTTACTCATCCCATTTGTATATATACTGTATTCTATTCTACTGTATTTTAATCAATGACACTCCAACATTGCTCGTCCTAATATTTATAGATTTCTTAATTCCATTCTTTTGCTTTTAGATTAGTGTACATTAGTGTATTTAAAAAACAATATAATAATCTTAAACTTAATTGTAAAACTCACAGGCAACCGGTGTAGAGACTTTTAAAACCAGTGTAAACTGTGCTCTCTGTCTGGTCTTGGTCAGTACCCATGCTGCAGCATTCTGTATGTTTTGCAGTTGACCAATGGCTTTCTTGGGTAGACCAGACAGAAGAGCATTACAATAGTCAAGCCTGCTTGTAATGAAAGCATGGATGAGTCTCTCAGCCTGAGGTAGAAACAGCCACACATTGGCAAGTTCCTAAGTTGGTAAAAAGCTATTTTGGTCACATTCCTAATGTGTGATTCAAAACTAATTTCAGAATCTAAATTGACATCTAGTTTTTTTACCTGGTGTTTTATTTTTATTGCCAGTGAATTAAAATGTGAATCCAGATTTTTTGCTCTGTGCTTTGGCTCCAATAATAAGTACCTCAGTCTTGTCTTGATTTAGCTGGAGGAAGTAGTGAGCCATCCAAGTATTTAAATAACTGATTCAGTCTAATCATTTATCTGTGAAGCTAAAATCCTTTGGTGACACAGAAATGTAAAGTTGTCTATCGTCTGCGTAGCAGTGAAAATCAATGCTGTGCTTTCTGATAACACTGCCAAGGGGAAAAGTATATAAACTGAACAGTACTGAACCCAAAATTGTACCTTGTGGAACACCACATGTGATATCTATTTTCTCTGAGTTATGTTCACCAATTTAGAATTGGACCGGAGAGGCCAACCCACCTCTCCAGTCTGTCCAGACATCATGGTCAACAGTGTCGAATGCAGCACTTAAATCCAAGAGTACAAGGAAAGAGAGCTGTTTGGCATCTATGTTGGCTCTAAGATAATTTACTACTTTAACTAAAGCTGTCTCTGTGCTGTGGTGGGCAGGATAACCAGATTGGGTTTGTCAAATATGCAGTTCTCACTTAAAAAATGATTTAGCTTCATGAAAACCAATTTCTCCAGAATTTTGCTTGCAAATGGAAGGTTGGAAATTGGCAAAACATTGCTAAGAGCTGAAGAGTGGTACAGCAATGTGGAAAGTGCCTGTTTATGGGGCAAGAGTTCTCCAAGGAACCTTAATAGTTGAGGAAGAACCATTTAAGAATCTTAATTGTTTTCAGTGTACCATTGCATTTCTTGTTAGATCTTAATTCTGTAAGTATTTGATTTGAAGACGACATGATATGATGATGCAATTTATGGTAATTCTGTAGGTTTTTGATATTAGGATGACGTGATATGATGATGCAAAGCATGGAAGGTGTCAACGTGTGTTAACATAAGCTTCATCTTAAGTGTGTTCAGGTAAATCATTGGCAAACACCTCATAATTTCGATACCAACATGAAATTACAACACACTTGGGTGAGCGTAATGATATCACGTGATGTTTTACCTTTTAAAGTAACTACACCACATGTCAATCATATCATTAGCTTGAAGGATAACAGTGACGTTGTAGTTACTATGGCTTGATATATTGAAATGGTCCATTATAACCATTGCATTAATACCCCAAACAAAGTGTTCATTACATATGTAGGATCTTAATTTGATGACTCTTTTGTTGATGAGAATTTTCCTGCCCAGCAGGAAATGCAAACTTGAAGTGAAATCAAGGTTTAGAGGCTTATAAAGTTTGTAACTTCCATTTAAAAATGTCAGACTTGATTTGCCCTAATGTGAAATGTATCAACCACTACAACATATGAATTATAATCCACATAATAATGCATATTTCCTGTTGCTGCGGGATTATTTTCCTGCTGTAGCAAACTGTTTGAAATGAATTTTTCGACATCTGTAAACTTGCTTGTGAATGTGTAAATAAGGGTAATATCATTAGATGCATGTGAAAATTGCCTTTGTATAACAGTTTTAATGCATGGATGTTTCACCCTCTGTTTGCATTATCATGTTTTCTGATGGAAATGTTTCATTTTAAAGCCATGATAATCTTGTGTGAGTTGATTTGATCATTATCACCCCGGCACTCATAAAAGAGGGCCTTCAATAACAGAGAGAGGTGATGCCATTTGCTTGGGTGACAGCTAAATGTAGCACACCAGAGTTATTCTGCTTCCCGAGAACGCTACAGAGGAAATAAAATAAGTGATGTTTCACACTGATTAACCCCTAATCTAAAATATATTAAAGAAATACTTTTATATTGTCTTTCTCTAGTTTGAAATGTTGCCCCTGGGTGAAAGCTACGGCTGAGCAGTTTTCTCCACCCTTAAAGGACACATAAAGAGAGACACAAGGAAATGTGTAACATGGAAAAACACACAAAGGCACACACACACACACTCCCCCCTCCGGATACATTCACCTTCATCTTCTGTCTTCAATCATTGTGGTGGTGAATGTACAGTGGGGTCGTCGTAAAAAAAGATGTATCTGAGCATCTACTGTCAGGGACATCAGATGTGCCATTATGACTAAGACATTCTCCCTTTCAGCACCATCCATCTCTATGGTGATCTGTCTCTGGGCAGACTGATTTCACATCCTCCACCTTTCTCTCTCTCGCTTTCTCACTTCAGAATCCATTTAGATTTAGCAAGCCAATGTAGCCAGAAAAATGAAAGAAGTGTTGATCACCAGTGATCGTGTGGCAGTCTCTATCTCTCTGTCTCTCTCTCTCTCTCTCTCTCTCTCTCTCTCTCTCTCTCTCTCTCTCTCTCTCTCTCTCTCTCTCTCTCTCTCTCTCTCTCTCTCTCTCTCTCTGATGTGCTCTATCTGACTTTGATTGTGGATTAAAATGTCCTGCTCCAGAGCATTGAGGGCAGCCGGGTATGGGTGAGTGATGGAGAGCGCAGGCCCACTACCCCCACTGAGTCCAGTGATTGATGTTCTAAGAACGGTCCAAAACAAGCAGCCGGCCTTGACAGCCAGGAGGGCTCTTCCTCTCTTCGTCCAAATATGCATGTGATATTTGTAAGATGTGGAATAATCATATGGGATCTTTCAGATGGCCTACTCTACTTCTCTCTGATCTGTCTTGTATCCATCTGGTACGCCGAGAAAAAGATTAAAAAACACCAAAGTATCTTATCTGACATATTACAGTAGGTGGACCCCATAGCCTCTCCAATAGCCCCTGAAATCTGCAGAAGTTGAGATTTAAACACATTTTTTAAGGAATTGTTTCCATTCCACTTCCAGATATTTAAAAACATTTTTGTAAATTTAACTAGGCAAGTAAGTTAAGAACAAATTCTTAAGTACAATGACAGCCTACATCGGCCAAACTCAGGCGACACTGGGCCAATCACAGCCGGTTGTTATACAGCCTGGAATCGAACCAGGGTGTCTGTAGTGACGCCTATAGCACTGAGATGCAGTTCCTTAGACTGGGAAATCAAAGTATTTTACTTGCAACAAACAATACCTTAGTGAAGCAGGCGCATTGTTTATTCAGTGAGTAAACACAATGCCTGGTATCCCACATTTCAGTTTCTACTCTATTTTATGAATCAATCAACTCCAACGTGCTTGGTCCTGGCGTGTTCAATGTAGCTTTGCACATAATGTTGGTAATCGTTTGATATAAGTCTTTCATCATCACTGGGAACAGGATTTTTTATATATTTGAGAAATAAAATTAAAATTCAATGTAGATGTTAGTAGTGGCTATGAGTATCTAATACATAGCAAATATTAAAAACCATTAAAACAAATACCTATTTACATCTCCCATCTTTTTAATTGGGAGAACTTGCACAATTGGTGGCTGACTAAATACTTTTTTGCCCCACTGTATTCATAATATAAGACAATCTAAAGGAATACAATCAAACGGACCAATTCCAAGAAAGTGACACAGTTACACAGTTCCTCCCCATGCCTATATTGACCTTCAGGAAGGTGTACGGAACTCAGTTGGGCTTTCAACTTACTTATGAAATGTGTAGTGGTAGATTGCACAAGGTGAAATTTTTTAATTGGATAGTACATCAGCAGTTTTCCTCTTGACATTACAGACCTTATAGAGCTATTTAAAACTGCAAAATGTTCTCTCCACCAACAAGAGGGGTGTGAAATAGATGTTCCCGGGTGATGTTCCCCTATGATGGAAGGGGGGCCAGAGTTAAAAAATGGGAACCACTGATCTAAAACAAGCAGAAATCATTATGCTTCTCTGCAACAATGAGAGGTTGGGGGTAAAATGAGAAAGAAAAAAATTCACAAAATAAATTCTGTGTCTGTGTCAACAATGCTATTTTTTACATGGAGGGGGTGTATTTTAATTAAAATGTCATTGCCTCTGTTCATTGTCTGTGATGTTTCTGTTGAACTTTACACACTTTACTTGTTCTGTCCATAAAAATGGAATTATCGTCACAGGCACGTCTTGTGCGTACACACACACACACACACACACACACACACACACACACACACACACACACACACACACACACACACACACACACACACACACACACACACACACACACACACACACACACACACACACACACACACACACACACACACACACACACACACACACTGTAGGGCTCTCACTGAGAAGCCATCCAGAATGCTAAGGTCACTGTGACAAGAAGCTGAGCATCAGCAGAGGACATTTATGCAAAATAATGAGTGATGTATGATAATATAGGGTCCTGCGCAGGCATTTCATGGGTCACAGCCCACAGAAATAGTCATCCTCCAGAATCAGAATCTTTATGACGGCCATCACAACTATACAGCATTTGATGGAATTATATGTATATTGCAAATTAAATTAAACAATAAACTGGAGCTTTAAGAAGGATGAGCAAAGCCACAACCCCCCCAGAGATTGGCTCACTCAAAAAACTAGACAAGCCTCATGGGTCATCAAATAAATAACACCAAATTCCCCCCCAAATGGTCTTGAGCGGAAACTAAATTTGTTTTATCGACACTGCAGGAAGACACAAATAGGAAAACTTCCAATATGGTGTCTGCCAAGCCATCCCTTTGTTTAATAGCTAACAATTAAACCAACATAATAAATGTTGTTTTGTTTGGATAAACAAACCAGAGGAACTGGAATCTAGGACGACTTGTGATACCACATAAAGCTGCTTTTATTGACAATTAGATAGACAAGACAGTGATTGAAGTGAATTTACAAGTCAAAGCATTTTACTGTAGGGAATGACATCTCCAAATGTGATGCACACAGCCAAACAGACAGACCCAGGTCTCTGTGACATGAAAGCAGTGTATTTAATACCCCTGCCCCTTGAAAATGACTTTCCAATTGCCGGGCACTCCAGTGTTGAGCACAATAAAGCAAGTGCATTTGTTTACCACAAGCGCCCATGTGTGGAAAAAAACATATAAATAATAATCATGGAAGAATATGATATAATAAATGAAAGAGCAGTTTAGGAAGGCTGATGAGAATGTAGGCAGAGCCCCAGAGAGGAGAAGGTGGCTTGGACAAATGGCTTTGAAAGAGGGAAGTCTCCCTGACTTGTGGGAAGTTGCCTTCAGATTGACACAGGTAATTGGCGCTGCAGAGAACAAGGCAGCCGTGTCAATTAGCAGGCATGAAGGAGCAGCGTTTACCTGTCGGCAGCTCATTAACACCAGGGTCAGTCTAATCACAGCCTCAAACTGTCCTTATTCTCACACTACCAGCGGGGATAAAGAGGGAAAGGCAAAATAGGCAATGCATGCACACATTAGTGGTACAGGAATATACAAAGTGTACAAAACATTAGGAACACCTACACGGTGTCGAAAGCGTTCCACAGGGATGCTGGCCCATTTGGATTCCAATGCATCCCACAGTTGTGTCAAGTTGGCTGGGTGTCCTTTGGGTGGTGGACCATTCTTGATACACACGGGAAACTGTAGAGCGTGAACAACCCAGCAGCATTGCAGTTCTTGACACATTCAAACCGGTGTACCTGTCACCTACTACCACACCCCATGCATAGCCATTTAAATGTTTTGTCTTGCCCATTCACCCTGTGAATGGCACACATTCAAAATCTAAATGGTTTCAAACCTTAAAAATCCTTCTTCCCCTTCATCTATACTGATTGAAGTGGATTTAACAGGTGACATTAATACGTGTTCCTAGCTTTCACCTAGATTTACTTGGTCAGTCTATGTCAGTGTATGAACACATTAACATACAGAAAAACAACTCAGATGGGGCTCAGATGTTTGAATAAGTCTCGGTAGCCCTACACCCTCTCTGTCAAGCTCCATCAGAGTCATACAAGAGTGTGAGGATTTATAGTGTACTATGGAAGCAGGAGAAAAATGCCTGCCTGAAAAATATTGCAAGATGTTTAATAGATAGAGATCGTGGTGACAAATATGATAAATCTCTCTCTCTCTGTCTCCCATTCTTCTTTATCCATATTTTTTCTGTGCTTAGATATTAGCCCAATTTCATTATTTTAATCACATTTAGAATATGAACCTGTATTACAATCTCTCAAAACTCTAATGACTAAGCTACACATTTTGTGGTTCATCACATTTGTTTGCTGGGTCAATTTAGAATATTCTCAGAATAAGATAACCATGTAATTGCATGTTCTCACTAGGTGGATGTGGATGGGTGCACAGAGGCCGCAGGTAGCCTGTTGGGTAGGATCATTGGGCCAGTAACTGGATTGAGTCCCCGAGCTGACAAGGTAAAAATCAGTTGTTCTGTCCCTCAGCAAGGCAGTTAACCCAGTGTTCTCCAGGTGATGTAGATTAAGGAAGCCCCCTGCACCTCTCTGATTCAGAAGGGTTGGGTTAAATGCAGAAGACACATTTCAGTTGAATGCATTCAGTTGTACAACTGTGTAGGTATTCCCCTTTCCCCATAATCAAACAGCCCTGACCTCTGCCCTCTCTTGATACTAAATGCTGCTGACCCTGTCAAACCTGCTAACCAATGGAGAAGTGCAGATAGACACAAAGGGTTAACTGACCGTGTCCAATATGTCAAACACAATGCAGCCTGGAATTGAGACTGTCACTAATCAGGTATATGGGGAGTGAAGAGTTAATTGGCTGAGTGACGTGCTTTGTATGGTTGGTGCACAGGCAGGCAGAGCTTCTCTTTATCGGTGATTGGTTGAAGCCTGAGGGCCCTCAGCAGCTATCCTCTACATCTCCTCTGACACCCTGGCCCCGTCAGTCTCGGCCCTGTTATTGGAGGGTACTGATGAGGAATATCTAAAATCCCTAGCCCCCCGACGTAGGGGCTGCCACCTTTCTGGCCTCAGCTTGGTCTGTTAACCGGACTGTCAAGATTTAAAAGACAAAATGCCTCTGGTGGCTGCTCCGGGGAGCAGTGGACGCAACTCAATTTGCTCTTCAGGTGACAGACCCAGTTTCAAACCATCTGAGAGTTACCTGCCTGCCCTCTTTGCTCCCACTGCTCTATTTCGCTACATTCTCTCTCTGTCTCCCTATCTCTGTCTCCCCTTGTCTCTTGCACTCTGTGTCACCCTCTGTCTCTCTCTGTCTCTCTGTCTCACCCTCTCTCTCCCTCTCCCCCTCTCTCTCTGTCTCTTGCACTCTTGCCCTATTTCTCTTCCTTTTGCTCTTCCCTCTCTGGAAAGTTTTATCCACAGCCCTTATACTACCGGTCTCTCCTCTCTGCTTTAATGACAGTAAATATTTGAGAGCCTAAAATAGATGAGGACGCAGCAGACAGACTCAATTCCCCCTCTTCTCCTCATTTTGTAAGGCCTCCTAGAGGTCGTCATTAGGCAGAGTTTCTCTCACATTAAATGTGTACTGGCGTGGAGCAGTGGGGTGCCGACAGGGCGGACGTGGAGCTGCACAGTGATTTATTCCTTACATAAACAAAATACAGGCCAATCCATCTCTCTGACTACTTACAGGTTTAACCCTAGTCTTATTTGACTTGCGTTATCCCCCTACTGCAAGTCATTGCAGTGTGCTTGACTCAGTGGACTGGATTATAAATGCTATAGGCTTCATGTGTTTGCTATTATACTGTGCCAAATTAATTATATTGTGATATGCAATGGCCAATGAAGTAGGTGGTTTAGTTTTGTGTCTGGGCCAAAACAGCAATGCATCCTGAAAGAAAATCTATACTGAACAAAAATAGGAACGCAACATGTAAAGTGTTGGTCCCATGTTTCATGTGCTGAAATAAAACATCCCCCAAAATGTTCATACTCAGATTATGTGCACAAATTTGTTTACATCCCTGTTAGTGAGCATGACTCCTTTGCAAAGATAATCCATCCACGTGATAGGTTTGGCGTATCAAGAAGCTCATTAAACAGTAATGTCATTACAGAGGTGCACCTTGTGCTGGGGACAATAAAAGGCTAAATGTGCAGTTTTGTCACAACACAATGCCAAAGATTTTTTTTTTCTCCATTTTTGAGGGGGTGTGCAATTGGCTTGTTGACTGCCAGAATGTCCACCAGAGCTGTTGCCAGAGAAAATAATGTTCCTTTCTTTACCATAAGCTGTCTCCAACATCGTTTTAGAGAATTTGGCAATACGTTCAACAGGCCTCACAACTGCAGACCACATGTAACCACGCAAGCCCAGGACCTCCACATCCAGCTTCTTCACCTGCGGGATGTTCTGAGATGAGCCACACAGATACGTAGCTGATGAAACTGTGGGTTTGCAAAACTGCAAAAACTGTCAGAAATCATCACAGGGAAGCTTTCCTTCTCGTCCTCTTCACCACGGTCTTAAACTGACTGAGGTTCGGCGACGTAACCGACATCAAATGCTCACCTTCGATGGCCACTGGAACACTGGAGAAGTGTGTTCCTCAGGGTTGAATTCCAGTTTCACCTGTTCCGGGCAAATGGCAGACAGTGTGGGCGAGTGGTTTGCTCTTCCTGGGGTCCAGAAAAATAAAGGTAGTTATTATTTTTTGTAAACCTTTATTTACAGTAACTAGGCAAGTCAGTTAAGAAGAAAATCTTATTTTCAATGGCGGTCTAGGAACAGTGTGGTTAACTGCCTTGTTCAGGGGCAGAACAACAGCTTTTTACCCTGTCAGCTTGGGGATTTGACCTTGCAACATTTTGGTTATTAGTCTAACGCTCTAACCACTAAATCACTAGGCTACCTGCCACCCCAATGTTTTTAAATGTTATACATTTAAAAACATTGCAGCACATTTATAATAGATTTCACAACATATTAAGTGTGTGCCCTCAGGCCTCTACTCTACTACCATCTATCTATAACACAAAATCCATGAGTAAATGTGTGTATAGTGCGTATGTATGCATGTGTCTATGTTTGTGTTGCCTCACAGTCCCTGCTCTTCCATAAGGTGCATTTTCATCAGTTTTTAAATCATATTTTACTGCTGGCATGAGTTACTTCATGTTGAATAGTGTTCCATGTAGTCATGGCTCTATGTAGTGCTGTGCGCCTCCCATAATCTGTTCTGAAGGACTGTGAAGAGACCTCTGGTTGCATGTATTGTGGGGTATGCATGAGTGTCCGTGCTGTGTGCCAGTAGTTCAAACAAACTGCCCGGCACATTCAACATGTTAGTGCCTCTCACAAATACAAGTAGTGTATTCTCTGTCTTGTGAAATCCATAGAGTAGGGCCATAAAGAATTCATTTAAATCGACCGATTTCTTTCTGTAATTCAGTAAACTCTTAGAAATTGTTGCAAGTTGCATTTATATGGCCTCCCAAGTGGCGCAGTGGTCTAAGACACTGCTTCTTAGTGCTAGAGGCATCACTACAGACAACCTGGTTTAAATCCAGGCTGTATCACAACCGGCCTTGATTGGGAGTCCCAACAGGTGGCGCACAATTGGCCCAGCGTCGTCCAAGTTTCACTGGTGTTGTCACGTTCGCTGGAATAATTATCGGACCAAGCTGCAGCACGATATGGTTCCCACATATTATTTATTAGAAACGCACAAAACAACAGAGAACGAACAAAACAAACAACAAACCGTAACTAAGAGGTGTAACATACACTAACTCTAAACAATATCTCATAAAACACAGGTGGAAAAAATGTGACTTTAATATGATCCCCAAATAGAGACAACGATAGCCAGCCTCCTCTATAGTTGGGGATCGTACCAAACACCAACATAGAAAAACTAAACTAGAATATAATAACTAGAAAACTCCACAGTCACGCCCTGACCTATTCTACCATAGAAAATAAGGGCTCTCTATGGTCAGGACGTTGCAGGTGTAGGCCATCATTGTAAATAAGAATTTGTTCTTAACTGACTTGCCTAGTTAAATAATACAAATATATAATTTTTTCAGTGTATAATAGAATATCAAGTAAAACACACTCTAGTGGACACACGTACACACCATCGTACAAGCTGAATTGGCCCTCTGCCATTTTCCAGTTGGTCATTATTAGTAGCCATGCCCTGTAGATAGGCGCCATTGGATTGATATTATGTGATTGAAATATTCTCATACTGTGAGTGAATCCCCCCCCCCCCAGTTTTCTGTGACCCTTCATATTACTCATATTTTCAATGGGTTTTCAATTCATATGTTCCCTCTCCAATATAATTGAAAATATTCTCTCCTCAGTGCCCATTGTGTAGCATGACAAGAGTAAAAATAATGTGGTTCATCCACTGCAAGGCAAGGAAAGTTAAGACTTCAGGATAGTTAAGAAAAATGTAGGTTTCAAACATTTAGAAGGCTTGACCTTTTGAGAAGGGCCCTAATCAGTCTGGACTCCCTCAATGTCTGTAGAACCTCTCTCTCTCTCTGACATGTCTGTTTGGAAGCAGGCTGGGGAGTTAACTACTGTCAGAAGAATGACGTTAGAACCCATATCTCTCTCTCACTGTTTCCCTCTGTCTCATTCATTGTCTATCTGTCTGTGCCTCTGGCCCACTATGCCATTATATTTGGCATTACTGTAGCTACTTGGACTATTGCTGATAGAGTTAGATCGATTTGAACTCTCTTGCTTGATCTATCCTTTTTCATCCAAGGACAAAGTAGCTACGTTGTTACTTTTTTTTAACACAGGAAAAAGGGAACTATGAAGAGATTCAAGAAAATACACTGTATTAGCTCCTAATTACATATCTCTCAAGTAAAATGCATAATAATTTTAATAATGAACATGCCATAGAGAATTTTTTTAAAGATGCAGATGTCTTCCCACATGCGTAGTAAACTCTTTGAGCCTACTATGTTGTATGTAGGCCCCTTTTGGTGTTCACAGTATGGGAATATACAGTAGCTAATTACACTCGCATTATAGGAACTAGCGAGTGAGAAGTAAGTTACATAACAGGATGGTATTAGTGCACAATGTCATTTATTTGTATTTCAATACATTTGTAACAAGTTCATTATTCATCTGCAAGACCCCTGGAGGCTGAGGCATCAGCGCCATTCCTCCATTAAATGAAACGCTGATTGTTTTTCATGTTTATTCACAACCCACGGATCAGTGGTCCGCCATAATCTCCAAGCCCTCCCAAGGACAATTTGGAGGAGATATCATGAATAAACATTTTCTTAATAATATCACACGGAAAAGGGACCCAGAGATATCATGAATAGCATTACTGGCTGATCTGAAGCCGTTAATGTCAGATCTATTTGGTGTGGGCATCAACACAACTATGGGCATCTGAATAGGCCTCTGATGTCTGAGCAGTTATGCATACAGTAATAATCCACAGGCGCAAGTATGTTCCCACAATACCAACGCTCTCGATAAGTATTTATCAATCCTGGTCCTGGGGACCCAAAGGGTTGCACATTTTTATTTTTTGCCCTACCACTACACACCTGATTCTAATCATCAAAGCCTTTTGATGAGTTGATCATTTGAATCAGCTGTGTAGTGCTAGGGCAAAAGCAAAAATGTGCAACCCTTTGGGTCCCCAGGACCAGGATTGAGAACCAGTGCTCTAGATGGTCTCCAGTTCTACTTTTTTATCTAATCTGTCATTGAATCTCTGTAGAAGGTATTCAACTAGCTAATTCTAATGCATTCCGTTCAATTTGGCTCTAAGTAATGTGAAAGATAAAGGCAGATCGCTAATCATAAATCAACAGCAGATGACAACAGGAACATACTGTACAAACATATTCCAATAAATGTAACCCTTGTGTTATGTTTGGGTCTGTGGGACCCATTTTCAATGTTTACTCAAAGAAGAACTATTTTATCAACCTGACTCATTGGCCTTGACTCATTTTCTGTGAAGAACATGTAAAAAAACAAATTTTCACTGAGTGCACACTGCACCCCCCCACACACATTTATATTACATATGTGGTGTTATTACAATGCATTCTTTTGATACATTATAAAAAAAATATCTGTATTTTGCAACACTCTACCCCAGCATGGTGCAAATTGGGGAAAGGACACAATAAATAAATAGCTTTGCATGTGTGGCTCCTTACCATAATCAACCAGTATGGCAAACATAATCTCTGCTCAGAGGGCCTTAGAAATCATTTTTGCAGAGAGAGAAGCTAGTGTGGAAGGGGCCTTCCACTTTGGAAGATTAAGAATTTTCCAAATATGATGATCATGTCTCTGTTAATTCGGAGTCAGACAGTGAGTTGTAAGAGGATGAGATTGACACACAGCCAGCCCCAGGACCAGCCCGTCAGCAGCCAGCCCCAGGACCAGCCCGTCAGAAACCAGCTTATCAGCAGCCTACAGGAGGAGAAATATGGAATAAAAAAGTGAATTGAATGGTCTTCTTGCCCAATGAATAAGCTACCCCGCATGGCTGCCAATGTGATTAGGATGCAACCAGGGGCGACGCAGATGGCGGTTACACATGTGCAGGACATCAAGTATATTTTTGAACTACCAGAAACCATCCAGAAAATCATTCTGAACTGTACTAATTTAGAGGGAAGGCGTGTTTTTGGAGAGAGATGGAAGGAGATGGACCAAACTAATTTACAGGCTTATTTTGGGGTTATTATATTTGCTGGTGTTTTCAGATCCAATGGGGAATCCAAAGAATCCCTGTGGGATGCAGAAACTGCCTAACATTACTGTTGATGAGCAGCCTATGCCATTTAGCATCCGCTGCCCCTTCATATGTGTGGAACTTGAATGTGTATACGAGGAAGCCAGATGGAGGAGCCCCTGAGAAGAACCAATGGATGCGGGTTGTCCTGGACGTAACACAGGGATTCTGTGGCCACAACAGACAATCATTTGTTTTACTTCGCACAAGCTGGGACAGGAGCTCCTCAAGAGGAAGCTGACGATGGTAGGAACAGTACGAAGAAACAAGCCAGAGCTCCCACCTCAGCTGTTGAATACACGGAAGAGGCCTATCAATTCCTCTAAGTTTGTGTTCACAGCCGACACGTGCTTAGTGTCCTACGTGCCAAAGAAAGGCAAACATGTGCTACTCATGAGTAGCTGTGGGTTGGGAGAAGCCAGGAACATCAACAACTAGAAATCAGAATGGATTTTGCAAGTTTGGTTTTTGTGTCTTTTACTTTCGGTTTTGCACACAAGCTTCAAACAGCTTAAACAACAACATTTTTGGTTATGAAAGATTTATTTAGGTTTAGATGGTTCCATGATTCTTTACACTTTACCGACTTATTTTGTCACATAAACTGAAATTAGGCAAACTATTAGAGTTTTAGCAACCACGAAATGGCAGAGCAAGATCTGCATAGTGCAACTTTTTTTTTAAAGAGAAAAAAATAATGATTCAGATAAAGGAATACATTAGGTGATCAAAAATAGTATTTCCCTTGAACTGTGGGGATGAACGTTCCAGTAATATGAAAGTGGAGAGGTTCAACCAGGGGTACGTTGTACAGGACATATTCTTCCCCGATTTCAGTCTCACAAGGAGGCAGGGGGTCGGGAGAAAAGTTCATGTATCTCGCAAATTACACATATTTGTTGGAGTAGCTCAGTCGGCCATTCGCACTGGATGGAATTTTGTCTGAAAGCTGTTATTTTGCGTGGGTCGAAGTCTTAACACTGACCACACTCTAGTTCCATTAATGTGGTGTAGCGAAATTAATCCTGGGGTCACAGCCAGTCAGCCCTAACATCCTAACCATGTTCAAACTATTATTTTGCTACAATTCCTCCTTGCCCTGTCAGCAATTTCAATAATGTATATTTTATAAGCTTATGAAGGCTTCCATTATAAAAAGGTCCCATGGTTGGCTGGGTCACTAGGATGTCATTACCAGTTTTCCTGAGCAACATTCTCTACACTTCAAGCCAGAAGTTGCCTTTCAAGGCGTCATACTGAATTACAACATTCAGCGGCAGGTTTGCAGAGGTAAATTGGAGCTTCTTCTGGGCAAAATTGTTCAATTCAAATGGCTTTTATTAAACCCAGGCCAGGGCTTTTCCTCCTTGACACAAAGTTAAAGCCTGCATGGTGCTGTTAGTAGCACATGTATTGAATTGCCTGGAAGGCAACAAAAGGAGAATAACGTGGCGCTGAATTGTGGCTCAGAAATTGGACAAATAGCTGTAATGGCTCACATAGTAATGATTTCTAGGTACCAGTTATCTGTGTGGGATTGACATTTATTTTTGTCTAGGAACAGTGTGATCCCACTCATTAGAGACAGGCCTATCTCCTACTGAGCCGGCTGGTAAATATTGAATAAGCCCTTACATCAACTATGCATTTACACTGGTGTAACAGAGAGAATTAGGGGATCTGGGAGTGTCAAGAGGCCTAAGGGCTCAGAATTAACCTCTAAACGGAGACAAATATGAAACCCACAGTTCTATGCAACTTGGCAGATCGGTCATTCCGGATGAACTATTTGCATTAATTATTTTGTCATTAGCCACATAATTGCTTTCTGACACCTAGGATTACACTGTCTTTGTAGCGTATTAGCTCCCTCAATTAGGGAAGGCTGTAGGGATAAGCCAGTACTTCATGTGGCTTATTTTTCCCTTTTCTTACCCTATCCTCTATTTTCCCCCACCCTTCAAAAAAAATGTCTCTTCTATTCCCCCCACTCTTCCTTGATTTTTCACAATTGGCGGCCTAGGCTACTGGATCGAGCCAGCATGTGATGTTAGACCAAGACAAATGATAGCCGGTCTGTCTGTGATCTCTGAGCCGGGGCCTCTTAGTTTCGTATTAAGTCCAAAGCCACTCATTAGCTTCACAGTAAACAACTGCAGCAGCTCTTGTGTTTCCTCGGGAAAACATTACCCACATGCTGCATGGGCCCCAGTGGAAACATACTGTCTCCGCTCATCTCTCACCACAGCTGTACTGTATCTGCACATTGAGACAATAATGCCCCTGTGTTTGAATCTCATATCCTTCCCAAGGGTATCCAGGCATCCCTCAGTTTAAACAGGCAGTTGATTATCAGTGAGCTGTGAGATGGGTAGGAGGATAGGGGGGCTGAGGGACGCAGGATGCCAGGTTGAACGATAAGCCTGGGTCTTATGGGCTATCTGAGCCAACAGACTTCCCCTGGAGGGGAATGTGTGTGTGTGTGTACAATTGTGTGTGTGTATACGTGCATGTGTGTGTGTCTGTTGCAGAGCTAAGTTCCCTGTATGTTGTATGCTCAGTCTACTCTAATGAGGCATGTGGTTTGTGGGTTTGGGGGCTGAGGATGGGGAAGGAAAGAGGAAGCGAGGGGTAGGCCTGGCCTGTGAATTGGTGCAGCAGGGAGAACTACAAATGAAGAAGGGAAGTGGCTGGGGAGGCAGCATCAGCTGAGATAGTGAGGGAAAAAGGCTGAGTGAAGGAGATGTCTCAGACCAGAGTCGGAGTAGGCCTACCATCTTCTACTACTAAGCCCACGATTGGCTCAGCTGCCTGGCGGTTACTTTTCACATTATTATCTCTCAGAGGTAGGTATTCTGGCATTTCACACACACGTGCTCACAATTCATTGTTTATCCCTCACCCACTGTTTACAATGTGTACAAGTATCAGGCCAAGTCTGCAGATTTGACAGAAAATGAGGAAACATAATTTAATTGTAAACCATTCTGAATTGTGTCTGTGTGCGTGGCATGAATGAATCATCTCAAAACTGATTGATTATGTCATGTTTTGTCTTATATCATCTTGTCATTTTGCTTTTCCTTCTGTTCGTTTTCCCCCTGCTGGTCTTATTAGGTTCGTTCCCCTTTTTCTATCCCTCTCTCTCCCCCTCCCTCTCTCTCCTCTCTCTATCGTTCCGTTCCTGCTCCCAGCTGTTCCTATTCCCCTAATCATCATTTAGTCTTCCCACACCTGTTCCCGATCCTTTCCCCTGATTAGAGTCCCTATTTATTCCTTTGTGTTCCGTTCCTGTCCCGTCGGTTCCTTGTTTTGTATTCACCATGCTGTGATTGTGTTTCGCCCTGTCCTGTCGTGTTTTTTGCCTTCATCAGATGCTGCGTGTGAGCAGGTGTCTCTGTCTACTACGGCCTGTGCCTACCCGAAGCGACCTGCAGTCTGTGGCCGCTTCTCTTGTTATTCCCCTCTACAGACTAGAGGATTTCTGTTATTCCCTGTTTGGATTTGAATAAACTCTGTTTCTGTTAAGTCGCTTTTGGGTCCTCTATCACCTGCATGACAGAAGGAACCGACCAAGTAATGGACCCAGCGACTTCAGACGCTCGTTATACTGCCGTCGAGATCCAAGGAGCCATGCTCGGCAGACACGAGCAGGAATTGTCTGCTGCTCGCCATGCCGTGGAGAACCTGGCCGCTCAGGTTTCCGACCTCTCTGGACAGTTCCAGAGTCTACGTCTCGTGCCACCTGTTACTTCCTGGCCTGCCGAGCCTCCAGAACCTAGGGTTAATAACCCACCTTGCTACTCCGGGCAGCCCACTGAGTGCCGCTCCTTTCTCACGCAGTGTGAGATTGTGTTCTCTCTCCAACCCAACACATACTCTAGAGAGAGAGCTCGGGTTGCTTACGTCATTTCACTCCTTACTGGCCGGGCTCGAGAATGGGGCACAGCTATCTGGGAGGCAAGGGCTGATTGCTCTAACAAGTTCCAGAACTTTAAAGAGGAGATGATTCGGGTTTTTGACCGTTCAGTTTTTGGTAGGGAGGCTTCTAGGGCCCTGGCTTCCTTATGCCAAGGTGAACGGTCCATAACGGATTATTCTATTGAGTTTCGCACTCTTGCTGCCTCTAGTGAGTGGAACGAGCCGGCGCTGCTCGCTCGTTTTCTGGAGGGACTCCACGCAGTGGTTAAGGATGAGATTCTCTTCCGGGAGGTTCCTTCAGATGTGGACTCTTTGATTGCTCTCGCCATCCGCATAGAACGACGGGTAGATCTTCGTCACCGGGCTCGTGGAAGAGAGCTCGCATCAACGGTGTTTCCCTGCTCCGCATCGCAACCATCTCCCTCCTCTGGCTTTGAGACTGAGCCCATGCAGCTGGGAGGGATTCGCATCTCGACTAAGGAGAGGGAACGGAGGATCACCAACCGCCTGTGCCTCTATTGCGGAGTTGCTGGACATTTTGTTAATTCATGTCCAGTAAGAGGCCAGAGCCCATCAGTAAGCGGAGGGCTACTGGTGAGCGCTACTACTCTGGATCTCTTCATCTAGATCTTGTACTACTATGTCGGTCCATCTACGCTGGACCGGTTCGGGTGCTACATGCAGTGCCTTGATTGACTCTGGGGCTGAGGGTTGTTTCATGGACGAAGCATGGGTTCGGAAACATAACATTCCTTTCAGACCGTTAGACAAGCCTACGCCCATGTTTGCCTTAGATGGTAGTCATCTTCCCAGTATCAGATTTGAGACACTACCTTTAACCCTCACAGTATCTGGTAACCACAGTGAGACTATTTCTTTTTTGATTTTCCGTTCACCGTTTACACCTGTTGTTTTGGGTCATCCCTGGCTAGTATGTCATAATCCTTCTATTAATTGGTCTAGTAATTCTATCCTATCCTGGAACATTTCTTGTCATGTGAAGTGTTTAATGTCTGCCATCCCTCCCGTTTCTTCTGTCCCTACTTCCCAGGAGGAACCTGGCGATTTGACAGGAGTGCCGGAGGAATATCATGATCTGCGCACGGTCTTCAGTCGGTCCCGAGCCAACTCCCTTCCTCCTCACCGGTCGTATGATTGTAGTATTGATCTCCTTCCGGGGACCACTCCTCCTCGAGGTAGACTATACTCTCTGTCGGCTCCCGAACGTAAGGCTCTCGAGGATTATTTGTCTGTGTCTCTTGACGCCGGTACCATAGTGCCTTCTTCTTCTCCGGCCGGGGCGGGGTTCTTTTTGTTAAGAAGAAGGACGGTACTCTGCGCCCCTGCGTGGATTATCGAGGGCTGAATGACATAACGGTTAAGAATCGTTATCCGCTTCCCCTTGTGTCATCAGCCTTCGAGATTCTGCAGGGAGCCAGGTGCTTTACTAAGTTGGACCTTCGTAACGCTTACCATCTCGTGCGCATCAGAGAGGGGGACGAGTGGAAAACGGCGTTTAACACTCCGTTAGGGCATTTTGAGTACCGGGTTCTGCCGTTCGGTCTCGCCAATGCGCCAGCTGTTTTTCAGGCATTAGTTAATGATGTTCTGAGAGACATGCTGAACATTTTTGTTTTTGTCTATCTTGACGATATCCTGATTTTTTCTCCGTCACTCGAGATTCATGTTCAGCACGTTCGACGTGTTCTACAGCGCCTTTTAGAGAAATTGTCTCTACGTAAAGGCTGAGAAGTGCTCTTTTCATGTCTCCTCCGTTACTTTTCTCGGTTCCGTTATTTCCGCTGAAGGCATTCAGATGGATTCCGCTAAGGTCCAAGCTGTCAGTGATTGGCCCGTTCCAAGGTCACGTGTCGGTTGCAGCGCTTTTTAGGTTTCGCTAATTTCTATCGGCGTTTCATTCGTAATTTCGGTCAAGTTGCTGCCCCTCTCACAGCTCTTACTTCTGTCAAGACGTGTTTTAAGTGGTCCGGTTCCGCCCAGGGAGCTTTTGATCTTCTAAAAGAACGTTTTACGTCCGCTCCTATCCTCGTTACTCCTGACGTCACTAGACAATTCATTGTCGAGGTTGACGCTTCAGAGGTAGGCGTGGGAGCCATTCTATCCCAGCGCTTCCAGTCTGACGATAAGGTTCATCCTTGCGCTTATTTTTCTCATCGCCTGTCGCCATCTGAGCGCAACTATGATGTGGGTAACCGTGAACTGCTCGCCATCCGCTACTAGCCCTAGGCGAATGGCGACAGTGGTTGGAGGGGGCGACTATGTTCCTTTTGTCGTTTGGACAGACCATAAGAACCTTGAGTACATCCGTTCTGCCAAACGACTTAATGCCCGTCAAGTCGTTGGGCGTTGTTTTTCAGATCGTTTCGAGTTTGTGATTTCTTACCGTCCGGGTAGCAAGAACACCAAGCCTGATGCCTTATCCCGTCTGTTTAGTTCTTCTGTGGCTTCTACTGATCTCGAGGGATTCTTCCTTATGGGCGTGTTGTCGGGTTGACAGTCTGGGAATTGAAAGACAGGTTAAGCAAGCACTCACGCACACTGCGTCGCCGCGCGCTTGTCCTAGTAACCTCCTTTTCGTTCCTGTTTCCACTCGTCTGGCTGTTCTTCAGTGGGCTCACTCTGCCAAGTTAGCTGGTCATCCCGGTGTTCGAGGCACTCTTGCGTCTATTCGCCAGCGCTTTTGGTGGCCGACTCAGGAGCGTGACACGCGCCGTTTCGTGGCTGCGTGTTCAGACTGCGCGCAGAAGAAGTCTGGTAATTTTTTTCTGCTTCTGCTCCTGGTCTTGCTGGGTCTCAGTCTGTTCCCTGCCATCGCATCTCTCCTGTTCTTGTTCCTGCCCTTGCTGTGTCTCAGTCTGTCCCTAGTTCTCATTTTTTTTAGAGTAGTACCCTAGTTTCCCTTTTTATCGTTTTTCGTTACGGTCCTGAGGAGAGGAGTTGGGTTCTTTCTCGGGACGTGCTGGACCGTTTGATCTATGATTTCCTCCGTTGCCGCCAGTGTTCCTCCTCGAGAGCGCCAGGAGGCGCTCGGTGAGTGGGGGTACTGTCATGTTTTGTCTTATATCATCTTGTCATTTTGCTTTTCCTTCTGTTCGTTTTCCCCCTGCTGGTCTTATTAGGTTCGTTCCCTTTTTCTATCCCTCTCTCTCCCCCTCCCTCTCTCTCCTCTCTCTTGGTCGTTCCGTTCCTGCTCCCAGCTGTTCCTATTCCCCTAATCATCATTTAGTCTTCCCACACCTGTTCCCGATCCTTTCCCCTGATTAGAGTCCCTATTTATTCCTTTGTGTTCCGTTCCTGTCCCGTCGGTTCCTTGTTTTGTATTCACCATGCTGTGATTGTGTTTCGCCCTGTCCTGTCGTGTTTTTTGCCTTCATCAGATGCTGCGTGTGAGCAGGTGTCTCTGTCTACTACGGCCTGCGCCTACCCACTGTTTAAATGCGACCTGCAGTCTGTGGCCGCTTCTCTTGTTATTCCCCTCTACAGACTAGAGGATTTCTGTTATTCCCTGTTTGGATTTGAATAAACTCTGTTTCTGTTAAGTCGCTTTTGGGTCCTCTATCACCTGCATGACAGATTATGAATAAACACACAGATTCACTAACACACCCACTTACTAAAACATAATTCTCTCTCTCTCTCTAACACACTCCTTTCCTTCATGCATAGAGGGAATACAATTATGAAAGAACACAAGATTGTAAAAAAGTAATAAAATGGAGTCTGTGTGTGAGTCGGGGTAATCCGAGGGGTCAGTCATGGAAATGCCGAGCGGTCCACTGTTGCTCACTGTTTTTCTGTCCACTCCTGTATTGGATCAGATTAAAGTTCAAAAGAGGCAATTTGGGGATAACTAAAATGGGAACAGGCTTGAAGAAAAGAGAGAGGGGAGAGAGGTGGCAGCTGCAGCCTCTCCACCTTCCAGTTCAACCACTCCTCTGTTACACTGCCAATCTTCATTGGACTTTGCTTTGGCCTGGAGATGCAGCCTAGACCAATTTGTGTCTCACTACTTTACTTTTAAAGGGGGTCTAATAGGCCGGATGTGAGGGTAGCCCTGGCCTGCTGAGAGGGTGTTTCAGGCTGTGCTTTTAGAGATGTTACAAGGAAGTGTGGTAACATCATTTTGACACTGAGTGATCAGATAAATAATTGAGTTTGACTCTTAAGTTATTCAATGCGTCACACTTTTGTTGGAAAATCCAGATTAAATGACATTAAAGAGATGAGCTACTACCACCACCATCATATCTCCTTCTCCTTATTCTTTTTACATTTGAGTTATTAAGCAGATTCTCCTACCCGAGAGACTTACAGTTATTGCCTTCATCTTAAGAGAGCTAGGTGGGACAACCACATATCTCAGTCGTCGTAAGTCAATTTTTCCTCAGTAAAGTAGCTATCAATGCTAGTAGGGGGGAATCGCTTCCATTAGCTGTGTCAACATCAGGAGCTCAATGACACATCCAGCCCTTTCACTGGCAGGAAAACTGCTTTTCCACAGTAAGGAAACGTTCTTCCACCATCCACTTGCTCTGCAATTTTTAAAACAAAATACTAAGTGTGGGCAAATTAGCATTTTACAATATTGAAAATAATAACAATGAGTGTTGAGTTTAGTCTGTTCAGAGCTATTGAGACCATAAGATAATCGTGTTTTTTTTTTTACACTTTTGCTCTACTATCAGCAATTTTTAAAACAAAATACTAAGTGGCCTGGGCAAATTAGCATCTTATTCTTTAAAATGTATTAAATTGTCAAGTGCAAATAATATATATATATATATATATATACATTGCATTCAGAAAGTATTCAACATTGTGTTAGTTATCAAGATGTGTCCTAAACATATTCTCAATCTACACACAATACCCCATAATGACAAAGCAAAAACAGGTTTGTAGAAATTTTTGCAAATGTATTACCAATACAAAAATGTAAATGTAAATAATACATTTACATAAGTATTCAGACCCTTTAATCAGTACTTTATTGAATCACCTGTAACCAACTTCACATAGCCCCTCAGAAGAAAGGCACATGACACCCACACATCAGGTTGACTCAGATTTTATCTGAATCACAGCGCTAGCTGTGCCACCAGAGACTCTGGGTTCGCGCCCAGGCTCTGTCGCAGCTGGCCACGACTGGGAGGTCCGTGGGACGACGCACAATTGGTCTAACGTCGTCCGGGTTAGGGAGGGCTTGGCCGGTAGGGATATCCTTGTCTCATTGCGCACCAGCGACTCCTGTGGCGGGCGGGGCGCAGTGTGCGCAGCTGGCTTCCGGGTTGGATGTGCGCTGTGTTAAGAAGCAGTGCGGCTTGGTTGGGTTGTGTTTCGGTGGACGCATGACTTTCGACCTTCGTCTCTCCCGAGCCCGTATGGGACTTGTAGCGATGAGACAAGATAGTAACTACTAATAATTGGATACTATGAAATTGGGGAGCAAAGTGGGGTAAAATTAAAAAATTAAAAATAATATCTCTCCCAGACTCAATCCACAAAGTGATCGTATAGTATACATGCGTTGTGTTTAGAAAATAACAAAAATACAGAAAAGCATACCTGCAGTAAAAGATAACAAATAGTGATGACAGGCATTGACAGGACGGTCATAGCCACACATTCACTGGTTAGGTAGAACACAAGATATCTTTTTAGATAGGAGCAACAGTAGTGATACATGCCCTCAATGTAAAGTGATATTAATCCATAAATACAGAACACAAGTTTCATATAAACTTTTTAGGTAAGAAAATAAACATTAAATTAATATTTCAATAAATCACCTACTAACAAAACACCTGCTAGCAATAGCTAGCATGACATTGTAGTGCAGTGACCAACAGTGCTAGTTAGCTCGTCATTGTCATGATCGTTATAAGGAGTGGACCAAGATGCAGCTTGGTATGTTTCCATCCTCTTTATTAGGAAAATAAACTCAAAGAAAAATAACAATAAAGCAAAAGAATGAAACATGAAGCTCAAAGTAGTGTTCACAGGCAACTATACCTAGACAAGATCCCACAAAGCACAAAGGGGAAATGGCTGCCTAAATATGATTCCCAATCAGAGACAACAATAAACAGCTGCCTCTGATTGGAAACCACACCAGGCCAACATAGAAATATAATCACCTAGATGACACACCCTAGTCACACCCCAACCTAACCAACAGAGAATAAAAACCTCTCTATGGTTTGGGCATGACAGTCATTAACACGGCTAGCTAAGTCAGCAAAAACTTGGTTAACTTGCCCGAAATAGGTCTTAAATACATTAACGGCAAAATAAATATATGCAAAGTCACATTCGCTATTGACTTTAGGATATATGAACACGTTTTCCAAAGACAATATTGTGTTATACAGTTTTAAACAGTTTTTATATACAGAGGAAGGAGACACGAACCTGCTCTCAGAATATCACTAGAAACCCAATGGTAAGTCCCAAGACCTCTCGGATTGCCAACCTTACTACAATGGCAGCAAATATTCTAATGAATTCAGCAACACATAATGATATATATATATATATTTACATATACACACACACACACACACTACCGTTCAAAGGTTTGTGGTCACTTTTTCGTCCATTAATATAACATCAAATTGATCAGAAATACAGTGTAGACATTGTAATGTTATAAATGACCATTTTAGCTGGAAATGGCTATTTCTTTTATGGAATATCTACATATGTGTACAGAGGCCCATTATCAGCAAACATCTCTCCTGTGTTCCAATGGCACATTGTGTTACAATGTGCCCTTAGCCAGAAACAAAATGTCCAGAAACAAAGCACTTTCTTCTGAAACTCGTCAGTCTATTCTTGTTCTGAGAAATGAAGGCTATTCCATGCCAGAAATTGCCAAGAAACTGAAGATCTCGTACAACGCTGTGTTCTACTCCCTGTACAGAACAGCTCAAACTGGCCCTAACCAGAATAGAAATAGGAGTGGGAAGCCCCGGTGCGTAACTGAGCAAGAGGACATTAGAGTGTCTAGTTTGATGAGAAACAGACGCCTCACAAGTCCTCAACTGGCAGCTTCATTAAATAGTATCCGCAAAACACCAGTCTTGATCTGTTGGAATATTCAGCACACGCTGCATTTCGCACAGAGCACATTTTTAGAGACAGGTGAGACCTTTTTGCAGAAAGTGATTTTCCAAAATCAATCTGTTGATCCAATCTTAGGATCTTTGCGAAGATTTAAGACCTACTTTAGAAAGGCAAACACATGCCATTCCGGTGGACATCATAGTGTTTCCACCCTCTGTTTTTTGCCAATGGGCATCTCACGTCACTCAGTGAGCCAATATTTTGCATGCAATCAGCAAAATTAACTGTAACATACAACTTTCATACAACATCGTAAACAGGTTGAATGCAAGAGGGGTCTCTACCAGACCAGGCCTTTATTCACATGAAGAGGAGACGCCGATACACAGGACACAGATCCGGGTGACTTGTGAGAGTTCGACGGCAAGTGGGTAACCCACCTCTTCCATTCACTCTATTGGCCAACGTGCAATCAGTGGAGAATAAACTAGATGAGCTCTGTTCAAGACTATCCTACCAATGGGACATTTAAAAACTGTAATAAATTATGTTTCACCGAGTTGTGGTTGAGCGACGTCATGGATAATATACAGTTGGCTGAGTTTTCCGGGTAGTTCCGAACAGAACTGCAGCCTCTGGCAAGACTAGGGGTGGTAGTCTGTGTCTATGTGTCAATAACAGCTTGTGTGCAAAATCTAATATTAAATAAGGCTCGAGGTTTTGCTCGTCTGAGGTAGAGAACCTCATGATAAGCTGTAGACCACACCACCAAATCTGACCTTAATTCTATCCTCCGGATTCCTGCTTACAAGCAAAAACTAAAGCAGAAAGTACCAGTGACTCGCTCAATACAGTCATATTACGTAGATGCTAAGCTACAGGACTGTTTTGCTAGAACAGACTGGAATATGTTCCAGTATTCATCCAACGGCATTGAGGAGTACAACACATTAGCGAAGGGCTTCATCAAAAAGTGCATTGAGGATGTTGTCTTCACAGTGAACGTGCGTACATACCCCATCCAGAAGCCATGGATTATAGGCAACATACACACTGAGCTAAAGGGTAGAGATCCCGCTTTCATGGAGCAGGACGCTTATAATAAAACCCATTATGCCCTCCGACGAACCATCAAACAGGCAAAGGGTCAATACATGACTAAGATTGAATCCTACTACACCAGCTCTGACGTTCGTCGGATGTGGCAGGGCTTGCAAACTATTATGGACTACAAAGGGAAGCACAGCCGCGAGCTGCCCAATAACACAAGTCTACCAGATGAGCTAAATGACAACTATGCACGCTTCGAGGCAAGCAACACTGTAGCATGCATGATAGCACCAGCTCTTCCAGATGACTGTGTGCTCACGCTCTCAGTAACCAATGTCAGTAAAGACCTTTAAACAAGTCAATGTTTGCAAGTCCGCAAGACCAGACAGACTACCAGGACATGTACTCAGAGCATGTGCTGACAAACTGGAAAGTGTCTTCCCTGACATTTTCCACCTGTCCCTGACCAAGTCTGTAATACCTACATGTTTCAAGCAGACCACCATAGTCCCTCTGCCACGGAACCCCAAAGGTAACCTGCCTAAATCACTACCGACCTGTAGCACTCACGTCTGTAGTCATGAAGTTCTTTGAAAGGCAGGTGACGGCTCATATCAACACCATCATACCAGAATCCCTAGATCCACTCTAATTTGCATACCGCCCCAACAGATTCGCATATGACGCATCTCTATTGCTCTCCACACTGCCCTTTACCACCTGGACAAAGGGAGGGGTATCCACATTGATGGGGCTGCAGTGGAGCTGGCCGATAGTTTTAAGTTCTGGGTCCAAATCACTAAGTTTCTTAAAATGGTCCACACACGTGCACACAGTTGTGAAGGCGACAGTACATTTTCCCCCTCAGGAGGTTTAAAAAGTTTGGCATTGGCCCTCAAATCCTCAAAAAGTTACTTCAGCTGCACCTTTGAGAGCATCTTGACTGGCTGCTTGGTGTGCCTACAGCACCGCCCCTCGATCGCATGGCACTACAAAGGGTGGTGCAGATAGCCCAGTACCTCACTGGGGCCAAACTAAGTGCCATCCAGGTTCTCTATATCAGATGGTGTAAAAGGAAGGCCTGGAAAATCATTAAAGACTCCAGCTCCCCAAGCCACAGACTTCTCTCTGCTTCTGCACGGAAAGTGGTACCGGTACATCAAGTCTGACACCAACAGGCTCCTGAACAGCTTCAATCTGCAAGCCAAAATATTGCTAAATAGCTAACAAAATGGCTACACGGACTATCTAAATTGACCCTTGTATTTGTTTCTTATTTTTGCACTCTCTATGCACACTCACAGGACTCTACAGACTCAGGCACACTGACACTCCAACACACACATACCATGCACACACATTTATACTGACTCTACACACACACACACTCACATACAATCTTCATTTACGCTGCTACTACTCTGTTTATTATACATCCTGATGCCTTGTCACCACCCTATACATATCTACCTCTATCACTCCAGTATCCCTGCACATTGTAAATATGGTACTAGAACTGACCCTGTATAGAGCTTCTTACGTTCACATGTTCCTCTTTTTATTTTTTCTCCTTTTTATTTGTTGTGGGTTTCTGTTTTTACCCTATTCAATTTTGTAGATTTACATTGATATTGATCGCTGCATAATGGGGTTTAGTGCTTGCAATAAAGGCATTTCATTGTACTTGTGCACGTGACATTAAAAACTTGATGAAGTTATCTGACAAAAAACGCTGCTGAATGTGTTGGCAAGGTGGCCAGGTGGAACGCGCAACTCGTTCATTCTGCAGAACAGCAAAGTTGGCCTATACGCCTACAGGAGGGAACGCTCGGAGTATTGTTTGATTAATCACAGTTTTTCTATGCATACGAACGTTCTACATTCTGTTCGTAAGTAGTATTTTAGAATAGTTTCCATGCAATATTGATAAATGAGGCCCCTGGAGTGTACCATTGAGCTAGATCAGTGAAACACAAGAATAATTCTGGTGCTTTTGCAGAGTAATGGACCGTGCGGTTAGTGAAACAACCATAAATCATGGACTACAAGTTTTAGGACCTGGCCATGACTCTTGTTAAAGACAGATGAGAGAGCACAGTGGCACAGGTGGTGGATTGAACGAGATCAAACATTTCCATTACATTTTCAATATCAACACTAAAATAATACCCTCTGGTTTGGATGAAATTGCATTTATTTGTTCCTAAACAACAAATACATTCAAATGTCACAATCACAATGGTATTTGAAGAAACTTGGAAAGCAGAATGATTGTATTTTTCTTAGCCATAACTCAATTGCTCAGAGAAAAAAACATGTGAACTTCTGAAACAAGTCTGAAAGCCCCATAGACTGGCCCGTTGAAGACATCTCTGCTCTCCACTCAGCCATCCACAGCCAGGTCACCCATGATACAAGTCAGTATTCGACATCCATCCATGTCTGAGGACTTCGGGAGATGACGTGGAAAGTGGCCACTATGGACAACAGTGATTGCTGTTACCTTCATGTAGGTTTCGGTTTTGCTGTGGTATTGTGGACGGGAATAGTGGATGGCTGTTATCAACCGCCTTCGATTTCAAAGGTTGCAAGTTTGAATCCAGCGATAGAAAGTTGCTTTTGAGATGTTTGTTTTAAGCATAAACCAAACCTTAACCCTTACCTTAACCATTCAGAGTTAATGCCTAAACTAACCTTAACCTTAAAAATGTGGAGTTAGAGCCTGAACTTAACCTTAAACACTTTGAAAGTTGACATTTGAGAAACACGGATGAATGTCTAAGTCTGAAATGAAACTGTGAGAGCTAGTTGAGTTTTTAAATGGGTTACAAGGCTGTTTAGCTGACAAACTCACACGCTCACCTGTCAAAGTACAAACACACTCAAGTCAATCAGATTTATCTGTGGGCGAGATCATTGACATTGATTGCCTTGCCCACCTCTAGTTAGACATGCATTTATTCATAATTCAAACCTTTATATCCTGCCATTTTCATGGCTTTGCTTGTCTAAATAAATTCCTTATACTCTGTTGTCTGGCCTTTTTGGGCTGGCACTCTGGGACGCTGTAACTCACACACGCCTTTGGCTCTTAAAAAAACATTGTAGCACATTGCCATGCCAGCACTCATAACTTTTTAAACTCCTCTGTGATAGTGGTGCAACTGGGTGTGTGGTGGGTCCAATGCTGATGCATCTAGACATTTCTTAAAAGCATGAGTATCTGGCTTTGCAAGCATGTACAAATCCCTTTTCCTTATAATGGCTATGGATATGTTAGCAGTCAAGTCACATATGTTCTCCCTTTACCCATAAGCAGGCATTGTGAAACTTGATGTTCCTACCCCTGAGTGAGACGTTAAGTAGAATGATCTGGAGGGCCTGTCTTAGAGGGCCTGTCAGTAATGACAGCTGGGAGCCTAGAGAGCTGGAGGAAACAAGACGCAGCTCAGTAACAGGAAACAGTTTCTTCAGTGGTCTATGAGTATAACAGGTACATGTGAATATTCTAGACAATCCCATATGTACAGTGGCTTGCGAAAGTATTCACCCCCCATGGCAATTTTCCTATTTTGTTGCCTTACAACCTGGAATTAAAATGTATTTTTGGGGGGTTTGTATCATTTGATTTACACAACATGCCTACCACTTTGAAGATGCAAAATATATATTTATTTTGTGAAACAAGCAGTAAATAAGACAAAAATAAATCAATTGAGCATGCATAACTATTCACCCCCCTAAAGTCAATACATTGTAGAGCAAGCTTTTGCAGCAATTACAGCTGCAAGTCTCTTGGGGTATGTCTCTATAAGCTTGGCACATCTAGCCACTGGGACTTTTGCCCAAAGCAAAACTGCTCCAGCTCCTTCAAGTTGGATGGGTTCCGCTGGTGGACAGCAATCTTTAAATCATACCACAGATTCTCAATTGGATTGAGGTCTGGGCTTTGACTAGGCCCTTCCAAGACATTTAAATGCTTCCCCTTAAGTATAATATAATAATAATATAATAATATATGCCATTTAGCAGACACTTTTATCCAAAGTGACTTACAGTCATGTGTGCATACATTCTACGTATGGGTGGTCCTGGGGATCGAACCCACTACCCTGGCGTTACAAGCGCCATGCTCTACCAACTGAGCTACAGAAGGACCACTAAGTGTCAGATTAAAAAAATATATATATGGAAAAAGCAAACCATATAATAATCTGAGTACAGCTTTCAGACAACAAAGCAGCCAAAAAGATATCCGCTATATTGGGTCGTCAACATTAGTCATAAATAGCATTATAAATATTGACTTACCTCTGATGATCTTCATCAGAATGCACTCCCATGAATCGCAGTTCCACAATAAATGTTTGTTTTGATCGATAATGTCCATCATTTATGCCAAATAGCTTCTTTTGTTAGGGTGTTTGGTAAACAAATCCAAAAGCACGTTGAGGTCCAGCCGAACGTCGGATGAAAAGTTAAAAAAGTTCCGTTACAGCCCGTAGAAACTTGTCAAACTAAGTATGGAATCAATCTTTATCTGTTGTTATCATAAATCTTCAATAATGTTCCAACCGGATAATTCTTATGTCTGTAGAAAAGCAATGGAACGAGAGCTAACTCTCTCGTGACCGCGTCTCAGAGTCTGCACTCTGCCAGACACCTGACTCATTCCTCTCTCATTCGGTCCCACTTCACAGTAGAAGCCTCAAACAACGTTCTAAAGACTGTTGACATCTAGTGGAAGCCTTTGGAAGTGCAACACAACCAATATCCCACTGTATCTACAATAGGGGCTGAGTTAATAAACTACAAGCCTCAGATTTCCCACTTCCTGGTTGGATTTTTCTCAGGTTTTCACCTGCCATATGAGTTCTGTTATACTCACAGACATCATTCAAACAGTTTTCTATCCAATACTACTAATAATATGCATATATTAGCATCTGGGACAGAGTCGCAGGCAGTTTACTCTGGGCACCTTATTCATCCAAGCTACTCAATACTGCTCCCCTGTCACCAAGAGGTTAAACCACTCGAGTGTTTCTTTTTTTTCCAAGTCATTTTTGTAATTTCACTTCACCAATTTGGACTATTTTGTGTATGTCCATTACATGAAATCCAAATAAAAATCCATTGAAATTACAGGTTGTAATGCAACAAAATAGGAAAAACGCCAAGGGGGATGAATACTTTTGCAAGGCACGGTATTGTTCATAGACACCTAAGAGAACAGACCCCCTCCCTGATATGGGTAGAACTTATTCAAAACGTGTTGATTTAATTAATTAATGTTTGCTGGTAGACAAATATGCTCCTTTTGAAATATTGGTGATTGAAGGTCCAGTTCTCCAGTATATTGTTGTCCTTGCTAGGGCTGTGGCAGTCATGACATTTTGTCAGCTGGTTATTGTCAAACAGAATGCTAGTCTCAAGGTAAACTACCATAAATTACCATAAACACGTTTAGCATCTCCAGGCCTCTGCAAATAGGCCTACAAGCAGCATACAAGTCACCTTTGGAACATCAACTTCCTTTGGCCGCCTTTCCTTCCAGTTCTCTGCTGCCAATGACTGGAACAAATTGCAAAAATCACTGAAGCTGGAGTCTTATATCTCCCTCTTTAACTTTAAGCATCAGCTGTCAGAGCAGCGTATCGATCACTGTATCTGTATACAGCCAATCTGTAAATATCGCACTCAACTACCTCATCCTCATATTGTTACTTATTCTCTTGCTCTTTTGAGCCCCAGTATCTCTACTTGCATATCATCATCTGCACATCTGTATCTCTGTGTTGTTTTTGTCGCACTGCTTTGATTTATCTTGGCCAGGTCACAGTTGTAAATGAGAACATGTTCTCAACTGGCCTACCTGGTTAAATAAATAAATATATGTTTTTTAAATAAAATCAACATTTAACACTTGGCCTACAATTTCCGAAACCCCCGCGGAAATCAAATTAAAGTAATAAAACATTTCCCATCAAACTCTTTCTGATTAAGATAGAAATATCTGTTGTTTTACAGAGCATCCACAGATATCGCCCTTCCGCATCTGTGGTGAAAGGTGGCAGAGTGGTGTATGTCAGATCATGAGACACCCCGAAAATCGGTCTTCTCACATATACCTCTGGAACTCCTGAAAGGTTTGGCTTTCTGCATTATGACCATTCTATTGAAAGATTATAATTTATTTTGGATGCAGTATTTAGTGGACTGCTGATACATTTCTACCCAGTCTTGACTCGGTCTTGGATAGTGAGGACTCATAATTTTACCAGCAGAGTAAAACACTCTGCTGGTTAATTATCATCTTCCATTAAGTCAGCGCAATTAAAACCACTTCACCAGGCCAAATATTTACACTCCTTTCTTGAAACATTAATATCTTATTAAGTCTCTATACGTATTATAAGCATATTAGCGCAGTGGCGAACCTATAGGCGAACCTATAAGCAACCGTATTACCAGCACACCCATATAGGAGAGTGCACTTTTTGTAAAACACAAATGGTCGGTGTTGTAGTGAGGGTATACGCATGTATACGCCATATACCATATACCCACTTTCCCTACTTGTGCTTATCAAAGTAATGTAGTGGAGGTAAACGATTTATCAATTATGTAGTACAATATAGAACTCATGTACAAAGTAGCCTACACAATCGTAAAGCCCATGAAATATATTCACATGTGCAACGCACACAGAGCCTAGTTTCACGGAATATCATCGGAAGGCAGCAAGAGTGTGCAGCTCTCAACTGGTTTTGGCATGGAGCAGCTCACAGAAGAATGACATCAGGAGCCTGTAGTTTACGATAGACATTTCAACATCTTATTTACCAGGAAATGCTAACTAAGGGAACAATGTGTATGCAAACCAATTATTGAAAAGGTTCAGTCCGAAGTGTTGGTTAGTAGGCTATTTGTTATGTGCAATTGTCATCATGTGCTGTTTGCATCAGGGGTGTATACAGGGATGGGCCTGGGTGGACACAGACCCACCCACTGGGGAGCCAGGCCCTGGAGGGTCCACCCAATCAGATTGATGTGGTTTAAGCATTGTTGTGGACTTAGAAAAAATACAAACATTTGATGGTCTATTAAAAAGTATGATTTTGAGAGGGAAAAATCTATAAGAAAACTAATTGAAAACCATTGGAAAACATAGGATTTTTCACAAAGGGTGCCTTTCCTTTGCTGGGCAGGCAAGTGTTTTGACAAAATTAGACTCTCTTCGCCAGGCATCATTACACCATAGCATAGGACGGATGGAAAAACAGGCGTCACACACAGCATGATGTTAAATGATAAACAGTCCTTAAACTTGGACATAATAAGACAGTAGGTCCCAATCATAAGAATACAAAAACTCAAGCATTTCCCAATTGAAATGTATAACTACTACTTCTCATTGCAAAGAAACATTTCACTTTTAGCACACAGCGGTGACCTGAAGTTTAAAGTGGAACTGACAGGGTTAACTACTTTGCAGATATGAAACAAACAGACAATCATAATATCAAACATATTTCATTCCCATTTTATGTGACAAAACCAACTTCAAATAAGGTTTTAAAAATATGTTATATTTGACTCAACGTTCCATTATGTCTCTAAGGCATTGTTGGCAGAATAGATGGATACAGTTCACTGCATGCTTATTGTAATTCCCCAATACATTTCTTGGTATTCCAAAAAATATTGCTATCAGGTTCTAAATCACAGCCAGCCTGGTACAATGTTTGTTGCCTCCATTTGGGATGCACTGTTTCAGTTTCAATGAGTCCATATTCTGGACAAAAACAGACAAACGTAACTAAGACTGGAAATGTCAATACAATCAAACTAGCAGGGGCAATGATCACAAGTCAGTCATAACATAGCTAATAGGATAGAGTATCTATTTATGTAGCAAGCTAAAAACACGGAGCCTAACATTAGCCACACAGCTAGCTGCTAGGAGGATGTCATGCCATTGGAGGAGTGGGTGAGTGACTTTTCCCCCTGATGTAGTTTTTCAGTGGCTATACACAGCTAGTGATGCAGGTGTCATTTGGTTAGCTAGTAAGAACATGAACGACTGTTATCCAGTTAGCATATTTCTTGCGTTTGAAATTCACTCTGGCTATCTACTACTCTGGCTATCTACGTCGATTTCAAAGCACTCTCGTCTGAGTGTATCCGAGTGCAGAACAACTAATGAATATACAAACGCACAATACCCGCTGAATATAACCAGTGTCAGTAAGCGTAGACAAAAATACTGAATACTGTAGTTAGTCAAGAACACTGTAAACAACATGAAAAAAGCCTAATCAGCTCTGCTACGGCGAGTAAAATGGTCAGAATGTGGTGTTGTCTCATTTGTGTCTGGAAGAAGTTACATTTGAAGTCGGAAGTTTACATACACATAGATTGGAGTCATTAAAACTAGTTTTTCAACCACTCCACACATTTCTTATTAACAAAGTATAGTTTTGGCAAGTCGGTTAGGACATTACTTTGTGCATGACACAAGTAACTGTTCCAACAATTGTTTACAGACAGATTATTTAAATTATCATTCACAGTATAGCAATTCCAGTGGGTCAGAAGAATACATACACTAAATTGATAGTGCCTTGAAACAGCTTGGAAAATTAAAGAAGATTACGTAATGGCTTTTGAAGCTTCTGATAGGCTACTTGTCATAATTTGAGTCAATTGGAGGAGTACAAACTTTGACCCAGAAAATATAAAAAACTATCAGCCTATATCGACTCTCAAACATTTTAGAAAAAGCTGTTGCGCAGCAACTCACTTACTTCTTGAAGACAAACGATGTATACAAAATGCTTCCATCTGGTTTTAGACCCCATCAAATCAAATCAAATTTTATTTGGCACATACACATGGTTAGCAGATGTTAAAGCGAGTGTAGTGAAATGCTTGTGCTTCTAGTTCCGACAATGCAGTAATAACCAACAAGTAATCTAACTAACAATTCCAAAACTACTGTCTTATACACACAAGTGTAAGGGGATAAATCATATGTACATAAATATATATGAATGAGTGACGGTACAGAGCGGCATAGGCAAGATACAGTAGATGGTATCGAGTACAGTATATACATATGAGATGAGTATGTAAACAAAGTGGCATAGTTAAAGTGGCTAGTGATACATGTATTACATAAAGATGCAGTAGATGATATAGAGTACAGTATATACATATACATATGAGATGAATAATATAGGGTATGTAAACATTATATTAGGTAGCATTGTTTAAAGTGGCTAGTGATATATTTTACATAATTTCCCATTAATTCCCATTATTGAAGTGGCTGGAGTTGAGTCAGTGTGTTGGCAGCAGCCACTCAATGTTAGTGGTGGCTGTTTAACAGTCTGATGGCCAGTCCCAGCTTTGATGCACCTGTACTGACCTCGCCTTCTGGATGATAGCGGGGTGAACAGGCAGTGGCTCGGGTGGTTGTTGTCCTTGATGATCTTTATGGCCTTTATGGCCTTCCTGTAACATCGGGTGGTGCAGGTGTCCTGGAGGGCAGGTAGTTTGCCCCCGGTGATACGTTGTGCAGACCTCACTACCCTCTGGAGAGCCTTACGGTTGTGGGCGGAGCAGTTGCCATACCAGGTGGTGATACAGCCCGCCAGGATGCTCTTGATTGTGCATCTGTAGAAGTTTGTGAGTGCTTTTGGTGACAAGCCGAATTTCTTCAGCCTCCTGAGGTTGAAGAGGCGCTGCTGCGCCTTCTTCACGATGCTGTCTGTGTGGGTGGACCAATTCAGTTAGTTTGTGATGTGTATGCCGAGGAACTTAAAACTTACTACCCTCTCCACTACTGTTCCATCGATGTGGATAGGGGGGTGTTCCCTCTGCTGTTTCCTGAAGTCCACAATAATCTCCTTAGTTTTGTTGATGTTGAGTGGGAGGTTATTTTCCTGACACCACACTCCGAAGGCCCTCACCTCCTCCCTGTAGGCCGTCTCGTCGTTGTTGGTAAATCAAGCCTATCATAGCACTGAGACTGCACTTGTGAAGGTGCCTAAATTACCTTTTAATGGCGTCAGACCGAGGCTCTGCATCTGTTCTCATGCTCTTATACCTTAGTGCTGCTTTTAATACCATCGATCACCACATTCTTTTGGAGAGATTGGAAGCCCAAATTAGTCTACACGGACAAGTTCTGGCCTGGTTTAGATCTTATCTGTCGGAAAGATATCAGTTTGTCTCTGGATGGTTTGTCCTCTGACAAATCTACTGTAAATTGCGGTGTTCCTCAAGGTTCCGTTTTAGGACCACTATTGTTTTCACTATAATTTTTACCTCTTGGGGATGTCATTCGATAACATAATGTTAACTTTCACTGCTATGAGGATGACACACAGCTGTACCTGACACACAGCTGTACCTGTGTTTCAGACATAAGGAAGTGGATGGCTGCACATTTTCTACTTTGAAACTCTGACAAAACAGAGATGCTTCTTCTAGGTCCCAAGAAACAAAGACATCTTCTGTTGATTCTGACAATTAATCTTGATGATTGTGCAGTCGTCTCAAATAAAACTGTAAATGACCTCGGAGTTACGCTGGAACTGATCTCTCTTTTGACAAACATATCAAGACTGTTTCAAGGAAAGATTTTTTCAATCTACGTAACATTTTAAAATCAGAAATTATCTGTCCAAAAATGTATCCACGCTTTTGTCACTTCTAGGTTAGACTACTGCAATGCTCTAATTTCTGGCTACCCGGATAAAGCACTAATTAAACTTTAGTTAGTGCTAAATACGGCTGCTAGAATCCTGATTAGAATCAAAAATGTGATCATATTTCTCCAGTGCTAGCCTCCCTACACTGGATTCCTGTTCAGGCAAGGGCTGACTTCAAAGTTGTACAACTAACCTACAAAGCATTACATGGGCTTGCTCCTACCTACCTTTCCGATTTGGTCCTGCCGTACATACCTACACATAGGTCACAAGACGCAGGCCTCCTAATTGTCCCTATAATTTCTAAGCAAACAGCTGGAGGCAGGGCTTTCTCCTATAGAGCTCCATTTTTATAGAATGGTCTGCCTACCCATGTGAGAGACGCAGACTCGGTCTCAACCTTTAAGTCTTTATTGAAGACTCATCTCTTCAGTAGGTCCTATGATCGAGTGTAGTCTGGCCTAGGAGTGTGAAAGTGAATGGAAAGGCACTGCAGCAACGAACCGCCCTTGCTGTCTCTGCCTGGCCGGTTCCTCTATCTCCACCTGGATTCTCTGCCTCTAACCCTATTAAAGGGGCTGAGTCACTGGCTTACTGGTGCTCTTCCATGCTGTACCTAGGAGTGGTGCGTCACTTGAGTGGGGTGTCGGGGCTGTGCTTCGGGCAACGTGGGTGGGGTTATAACCTGCCTGTTTGGGTCTCCTGACCCCTCCTGTCTCAGCCTCCAGTATTTATGCTGCAGTAGTTTATGTGTCGGGGGGCTAGGGTCAGTCTTTTATATCTGGAGTATTTCCCCAGGCTTATCCGGTGTCCTGTGTAAATGTATTCTCTCTCTCTCTCTCTCTCTCTCTCTCTCTCTCTCTCTCTCTCTCTCTCTCTCTCTCTCTCTCTCTCTCTCTCTCTCTCTCTCTCTCTCTCTCTCTCTCTCTCTCTCTCTCTCTCTCTCTCTCTCTCTCTCTCTCTCTCTCTCTCTCTCTCTCTCTCTCTCTCTCTCTCTCTCTCTCTCTCTCTCTCTCTCTCTCTCTCTCTCTCTCTCTCTCTCTCTGAGGACCTGAGCCCTGGCATGATGACTCCTTGCTGTCCCCAGTCCACCTGGCTGTGCTGCTGCTCCAGTTTCAACTGTTCTGCCTATGGAACCCTGACCTATTTACCGGACGTGCAACCTGTCCCAAACCTGCTGTTTTCAACTCTCTAGAGACAGCAGGAGTGGTAGAGATACTCTCAATGATCGGCTATGAAAAGCCAACTGACATTTACTCCTGAGGTGCTGACCTGTTGCACCCTCGACAACTACTGTGATTATTATTTGACCATGCTGGTAATTTATGAACATTTGAACATCTTGGCCATGTTCTGTTATGATCTCCATCTGGCACAGCCAGAAGAGGACTGGCCACCCCTCATAGCCTGATTCTGGCCTTTCTAGGGAGCTTCTACGCCTGCATTGCTTGCTGTTTGGGGTTTTAGCCTACGTTTCTGTACAGTACTTTGAGATATCAGCTGATGTAAGAAGGGATATATAAATACATTTGATTGATAAGAGTCTGGATGCCATTTGATTAATTGTTCAGCAGTCTTATGGCTTGGAAGTAGAAGCTGTTAAGGAGCCTTTTGGTCCTAGACCTGGCGCTCCAGAACCGCTTGCAGTGTTGTAGCAGAGAAAACAGTCTATAACAGTCTGCTAATTTTAAGGGCTTTCCTCTGACACCACCTATTATATAGGTCCTGTATTTATTACCTTTATTTAACTAGGCAAGTCAGTTAATTAAGAACAAATTCTTATTTTCAATGACGGCCTAGGAACAGTGGGTTAACTGCCTGTTCAGGGGCAGAACGACAGATGACGACCTTGTCAGCTCGGGGGTTTGAACTTGCAACCTTCCGTACGCACTACCCTCTGTAGCTCCTTACAGTCAGATGCCGAGCAGTTGCCATACCAAGCAGTGATGCAACTGGTCAGGATGCTCTCGATGGTGCAGCTGTAGAACTTTTGAGGATCTGGGGACCCATGCTAAATGTAACCTTTCATGTGCCTTCACAACAATCTTGTATGCCATCTGTACATACGAATCAAATTGTTAAATTATGAGTCCTGTTCTTTTAGCCACGGAAAAATAGCAACTTTCCCACTAGCCTTGACTGGCTGAGATAATGAGTGGGCTGGACATGCTGAGAGATGAGTTTGAATTAGTCTGCCATGTAGCACGCTTCTGTTTATAACATGAGCTGGTCAGTATGTGTAGGTAATCCTTTTGAAAGCAGCTTTTTTTAAAGATATCACGTAGTACAATGGTTCTCAAACTTTTATAGTCCTGTACCCCTTCAAACATTCAACCTTCAGCTGCGTACCCCTCTAGCACCAGGGTCAGCACACTCTCAAATGTTGTTATTGCCATCTGTGTAAGCTTGCCACACACACAATACACAATATATTTAAACATAAAAATGAGTGTAAGGTTTTGTCACAACCTTGCTCATGGGAAGTGACAACGAGCTCTTATAGGACCAGGGCACAAGTAATAATATAATAATAATTAATTATTTTGCTCTTTTTTAACCATCTTACATATAAAACTTTACTTGTTCGATGAAAATTGTGAATAACTCACCACAGGTTAATGAGAAGGGTGTGCTTGAAAGGATGCACATAACTCTGGAATGTTGGGTTGTAGTTGTATTGGAGAGTCCCAGTTTAAATAATTTTCCACAGTCTGTGCCTGTATTTAGTTTTCATGCTTGTGAGGGCCGAGAATCCACTCTCACATAGGTACATAGGTACATAGTTGCAAAGGGCATCAGTGTGTTACCAGCACGATTTGCCAAGGCAGGATACTCTGAGCTCAGCCCAATCCATTTTCACAGAACTGCATGTTGCAATTTCGATGAGGCTCTCTTGTTCAGATATCCGTAAGTGGACTGGAGCAAGGCATGAAAGGGATAAGGAATCCAGTTGTTTGTGTCATCCGTTTCGGGAAAGTACCTGCGTAATTGCACACCCAGCTCACTCAGGTGCTTTGCTACAGTATATCACATTTGACATTGTCCGTAAGCTTGAGTTCATTTGCACACAAAAAAATCATACCATGTCGGAAAGGCCTGTGTGTTGTCCTTGTTAATGCAAACAGAGAAGAGCTCGAACTTCTTAATCATAGCCTCAATTTTGTCCCGCACATTAAATATAGTTGTGTAGAGCCTGTAATCCTCGATTCAGATCATTCAGGTGAGAAAAAATATCACCCAGATATGCCAGTCGTGTGAGAAACGGTCAGACGTGTCAATACTTTGCCTCTTGATAACCAGCGCACTTCTGTATGTTGTAAAAAATTGACATGGTCGCTGTCCATGTCATTGAATAGTGCAGAAAATACACAAGTGTTCAGCGCCCTTGCTTTACATAGTAAACCATTTTCACCGTAGTGTCCAAAACGCTGCAAGAGCCTCTGGGTGGATGCTGCAGTGTACTCAAGTGGCGTCACTTGCATTACCACTCCACTATGTCTCCCTGTCATGGGTTTTGCGCCATCAGTACAAATACCAACATGAGCAGTAGCTACGTTTGGCTATATTCGGAACGTTAGTGGAATTCCCGGCGAGAGAAAAATGGTTATTGTGATTGGATGTTAATTATTTGACTAGGCTACCTGTATTTGACATTGTGTTGTTATTTCTCTGAACACTACATGGTTTAATTGCATTTTTGGCAGTGAAACGAGGATACTCAGGTGAGAAAAAAACCTGTATAGCCCCGTTGGAAAATATGAATGACATACCCCTGTTTGGGAATATCTGATGAAGTAGAACTGCATGTGTTGCTCTCCACTTTCTGGTGGATGGAGTTTTGAAATCAGTGGAATTAGAGTATGATAGCCAAGGAGATGGAGACAAATAAAAACAGGGTTTTAGAAATGTTTGCAAATGTATTACAAATATGTTTTTAGACCCTTTACTCGGTACTTTGTTGAAGAACCTTTGGCAGCGATTACAGTCTTCTTGGGTATGATGCTACAAGCTTGGCACTCGTCTCTGAAGATCCCATTCGTCTCTGAAGATCCTCTCAAGCTCTGTCTGGTTGGCTGGGGAGTGTTGGCGCACAGATATTTTTAGGTCTCTCCAGAGATGTTCGATTGGATTCAAGTCCGGGCTCTGGCTGGGCCACTCAACGACAATCATGGATATGTCCCGAAGGCACTCCTGCATTGTCTTGGTAGTGTGCTTGGTGTCATTGTCCTGTTGGAAGTCTAAGGTCCTGAATGCTCTGGAGCTAGTTTTCATGAAGGATCTCTCTGTACTTTGCTCCATTCATCTTTCCCTCGATCCTGACTCGTCTCCCAGTCCCTGCTGGTGAAAAACATCCCCACAGCATGATGCTGAACCACCATGCATCACCGTAGGGATGGTGCCAGGTTTACTCCAGACGTGACGCTTTGCATTCAGGACAAAGAGGCAAACTCCAAGCAGGCTGTCAAGTGCCTTTTACTGATCAAGGCTCTTCTCCCCCGATTGCTCAGTTTGGTCGGGCGGCCATCTCTAGGAAGAGTCTTGGTGGTTCCAAATTTCTTCCATTTAAGAATGATGAGGCCACTGTGTTCTTGGGGACCTTCAATGCTGCAGAAATGTTTTGGTACCCTTGCCCAGATCTGTACCTGACACAATCCTGTCTCAGAGCTCTACGGACAATTCCTTTGACCTCATGGTTTGGTTTTTGCTCTGACATGCACTGTCAACTGTGGGACCATATATAGACAGGTGTGTGCCTTTCTAAATCATGTCCAATCAATTGAATTTACCACAGGTGGTCTCGAATCAAGGTGTAGAAACATCTCAAGGATGATCAATGTAAATAGGATGCACTTTACCTTAATTTCGAGTCTCATAGCAAAAGGTCTGAATGCTTATGTAAATAAGGTATTTCAGTTATTTATATATACATTTGCAAACATTTCTAAAAACCTATTTTCACTTTGTCATTATGTGTTATTGTGTGTGGATTGCTGAGGATTAAAAAAAAGGTCAGATGAATGCAGATGTTTTTGTGAGCCGTCACTGTAAATGCAAGGATAATGGACCAAATAGGAACTGCAGTTTTGCATATCAAATTGCAGAGGCAAAGGGGATAGCAATGCAAGATCTTCACATAATTGATGGTGTATGTGATATAAATATTTGATCACAAAAATCTTTATAGCACTCATGATTGTAGGCTTTTGTATTACACAGGATGCAATATTAACATTACGGATGTGAGTAGTGCTAATGCTTTGCAGTTACAATACAGTTGGGGATTGGGACTGTTGATACCTTATTGTGGCTTCACATTGAACAGAATCGAAGGGCTTTATTTGAAAAAAGATCCATCATTTTTTGTGTCCAACAACTAGAATGGGACTTTGATTTGCTTTGTACAGCCCAGCCATTTGGATTGTAGTCTACAGCCCCTACATTACCATACTGGCATTTGAAGTGCCACCCTCAGTTCATGGTTTCTTGAGCAGAGATGTTGAGAGAGTAAGAGAAAGAGAGGGTGGGATGGAGGGAGGGATGAAGACAGAGACATCAAACATGAAAGTGTTTACAGGACACATGCTCTTGCCAGCTGAAAGGACACTTGTGAAAGAAGTGATGGGACCTCTAGGGGTGATTCATCATCCTCTCTCGACTATATCACAATGTGGAGGACATATGATGGGGAATTCTGCCCTTTAACATCTGTCTAGACAGTCATCAGCAACATGGATCAATTCGACACCAAATAATAATGCTGTATGTGAGATGAATACATAGAAAGACAATGAATTGACATTGTTAAACCACAAATGTAAACCTTATACATCAATAAGATACATGATCTTATGATGAGGAGTAAATAAAACTATATCTTCAATGTCAATTGAAACTGTTGTATCACAAAGCTTCCTTAAAGATCACATTTTGGAGCAACAAACAGTGATCGGACATGTTACTTTCTTTTTAACAAATATCTCTTCACCTTATCTTCTTAGTAACCATCTCAGAGGGCCACTCTGGTCATTGTGTCTGCTTTCTGTTTCTCTCCACTGAGCCCGGCCAACACTAACATTCTTCTTGTATTCCCCTTCTGCCGTTTCTTAGTCAGAGGACTGCTGTGTCTTCCCGCTCGCCTGTCTATCATGGCTATGCTTAAATCTTTAATGACACTCATCTGGAATTATGCCTGCAGAATGTCTCTGACATTTTTCCAACAATCTTTTCACACTTCTCTGGTACTTTTAATTTCCATCCCATCTGGTGGGATTTTCACTCAAATGCACATTTACCCAAGGTTTAAGGCGCATTAGAAATATTCCATCAAAACACAAAACTAAACTTAACTAAGAGGTCCGATAAAGGAAACGTGAAGATGGTGTCATTGACACTGACCCAACTCCAGCCATTTTAATAATGGGAATTGATGGGAAATGATGTAAATATATCACTAGCCACTTAAACAATGCTACCTTATATAATGTTACTTACCCTACATTATTCATCTCATATGCATATGTATATACTGTACTCTACATCATCGACTGCATCCTTATGTAACACATGTATCACTAGCCACTTTAACTATGCCACTTTGTTTACTTTGTCTACACACTCATCTCATATGTATATACTGTACTCGATACCATCTACTGTATGCTGCTCTGTACCATCACTCATTCATATATCCTTATGTACATGTTCCTTATCCCCTTACACTGTGTATAAGACAGTAGTTTTGGAATTGTTAGTTACATTACTTGTTGGTTATCACTGCATTGTCGGAACTAGAAGCACAAGCATTTCGCTACACTCGCATTAACATCTGCTAACCATGTGTATGTGACAAATAAATTTGATTTGATTTAACCCAATATTTCCCCATAACAAGTTGAGAAATATTTTCGAAATGGTTTAGCCAACTTGGGCCACATCATGTGCATAATTCCTGAGAAACAGGATGAACTTTTAGGCTATAGCAAAGGCCTATTTCTCACGAGTCATAAGAAATGATAGGCCTTAAGTTATCATGACAAGCTTTCCTTCCCTAAATCCCTCTCTAATCAAATGGGTCTAGAATAAGTTTTATTCTCAAACACAGTGGAGAACCAAACCTCCCATGCTGTATATCAGAAGCCCCTTGTGAATGGACATTCTGAGCCAGATAAACGAGAGGAAATCTCATCACTATGGTCTTGATTTCTTTCTCTGCGAGGTGAGAGGAGCGGGGTGAGTGGAAGAGAGAGGGATGAGAGGGCATTGACAGACAGCTTGTACTATACATTGCCAAACCCCGACATCCAGCTGTTATACCGGGTGTATGGCCTGGTTGGCACCTGGGCCACCGTGTCCAGGATGTGTTTTCTCTACTCTCTCTTTTCTGTTGTTTATGCATCCACTTGCTCTCCCCCGCCTTCTGTGCTTTAAATAAACCAACCCCTTATCCCTCTCTTTCTTGTCCTCTTTGGGAGCAGCAGTCGATCCAGGCTGTCATTCTGGAGGCAGTCTCTCTTTCTCTCAGGGCCTTGGAAAGAGAGAGGAACACTCCAGTTTTCTCAACTCCAACTGCCCATCTGTGGTAGGAGTGATGGGGGTGGCTGGTGGGGGTAGGGGTGGTGGTGGTGGTGGGAACCATGCAATCAACATGTTCTCCATGTCCCTTACTGACTAAAGTACAGCAATCATTTTAGACAACTGTATGCAGGGGGAATACCTGTTGAAATGATTGTCACTTTTATCCAAATGATCACATTTGGGAACTCGTTTCAGGGTTTCTCAAATGAAATACCAGACCAGTATTTGCTAATGTGCTAGACATCTATGATTCATGTGGGCATCTGGAGATGGAAGGAAGGGAGGGAGGGGTGGAGGAAGAGCAGACATAACATCTATAAGGGAGGGAGGGATGGAGGAAGAGCTATAAGGGGGGGAGGGATGGAGGAAGAGCAGACATAACATTTATCCATGGTAGCTGGGGGTTTGGGGATGGCCAGGAGGTGTGTGGTTGGAGGGGGTGGGGGGGGGGCGTTGGGACTAGCTGAGTGTGTCCGTCCGTCCAGCGGTTTGGTTGTACTGGCCTGAGTCTGGTTTTAATGATGTGGTTTTAGAAGAGACCATGAAAGCCCTGGGCCGTTTTGGAGCTGTGTGTAATTGAAAAGTGCTTAATCTGGTGCATGGGAACCAACCGGGATCTCTCTGGAAATAGACACTGTTTTAATGAGTTTGTTCATTAAAAGTTGAACATTTTCCTAGGAGGTAAGCACTGCACTATTAAATCAGATTGGGGAACCATATGAAATGGACAAACAGATGTGTAACTGTGTGTGATACAATCACAGTGTCAGTGATGGCCCCTGTTGCTGTTGCTTCCTGCGTCAAAAAGTGTCACTGTCTAAATAGTCTTAGTTTGATGAAACGATCATTGGAATTATTCAAACATACAGTGTCCTCTATACTTCTTTACTTACTAGACTGATGTTATTTAATAACTGGCAACCACACACAAATACACACATGTACATAAAGTGAATTGATCATTAATTTAAATAATCAGTTTGACAATACTTGCCGAAGATGATGTTGGGTGATGCTAGTCCAGTGCACCCCTAACTCACTTCTCAATGTAGAGTCCTGCATCGGGTCAGACACCCACAGTTTCCAGCAGGAGACCTAAAAAAAAAAACATCTTGCCTGTGGAATAAAACTAATATTTTGCGGTTCAGAAAAATTATATTTCTGGTCAGAAACTTTTTATATCAAGATAATGCATTTTTTACAAACCCAGGAGCTCATTATTTGCGCGTCACGGATCAGCTCTCAGAATAATTACATGCGAGTGGGTTGGGATGCAGAGAAAAATCTCTCCTTATGTCGGGTATCAAGCAGGGCACGGAATTGATGATGTGGGGCTGGTGCGGCTCCAAAAAACTGATCCGTGCTGGACTTCTTCCTGTCCTTCCTTGTAGTTCGAGTCCATCTTTCCTCCCGTTAGTATGCCAACCAATCCATTCCAGGACTCCCTCGCACACACACAGCTAATATGACATTTATCTATAATTATACTCTTCCCTATTTTAATAGAAAATTATATCCCTTAAGGTCTCCCTGTCATTTGCATGGGCAGCTCTGATGATAATCAGGTCCTGGAAAAAAATAACATTAGCGATGACATGAGCTGTCAGCCCAAATTAGCACCCACAAAATCTTTATCAGGGAAATGACCTTACAGAGTACTGCTGAAAGTTGTTTAGCAGGAGAGAATGATGTGTGTGTGTGTGTGTGTGTGTGTGTGTGTGTGTGTGTGTGTGTGTGTGTGTGTGTGTGTGTGTGTGTGTGTGTGTGTGTGTGTGTGTGTGTGTGTGTGTGTGTGTGTGTGTGTGTGTGTGTGTGTGTGTGTGTGTGTGTGCGCTTCCTTCGTGTTGGTGTTCTGAAAGTTTTTGAAACTTCTCATGCCTTTCCACAGTGGGAAGACCTTTCTATCCTCTGGTTGCCTACTGTGGCTTGTCTTCTCCATGGTGGCCAGTTGAAATCAGTGTCAGACTGTCCTCATGATGCGTGTTCCCTTTCCTGTTGGAGAATAAGGCAGAAGCGAATCGCGGCTCACTGATGGGAGAATGCTATGAATATGCTACATGATTAGGGTGGGTTGCTCAGAGGTCTATGATTCTCTAAAGATGCCATCCTCTGTAGATAGCAGCCTATAAACAGCCATTAAAAACATATTGTATGTTAAGTTTGAGTGGTTATGGACTGGTTCCGACCGATATGTCTGTGTACAGCATGCTCTGTGAACAACGCAACATCAATTGCTTTACATTCCCTAAAAGCTCATATGCACTATTGCAAGCGCAGCGGTGAGGTTCACAGACACAGGAGCAACACGTCACAGTTTCTGGCGTATCCACACAAAGGGATGATTTCACGTGCCTGTGAACCCTCATAGCTACACTTGCAATAGCAGTTTCATCCCGCTTTTCTCGGGTTGATTTATATACAAAATCATATCGTAGAATTGAAACGAGACCACTTTCTCTTTGTCACAGAAGATTATTTCAATTTGAGCTTAAAGCCGAAGTTGCAAGAAGTTTGCATACATTTGAATGGTGTCGATGCCGCTAAGTGGACGTTTGGTAGAAAAGTCTCTGTCGTCAGTTTTATGAAATGGTGCCAATATTGTACTGTCACTGAGTATGATCATTTATTTTACAGTGATAAGAAAGGTGAAAAATTGCACATTAAGTCGTTCATAATTTGATTGTTACTATATTTGGAAAGCATTTCAGTCATTTCAAGCTCTATTTTGAAGAGTAGAAAATTGTTCGAATTTTGGAGGCACACAGTGGCCTAATTGAGGTAGAAAATTGTTTTAGGAAAGTAAAAACCGATTAAACAATAGACTATAAAGTTTTGAATATGCTAAACATCGAAAGACAACAAATAGTGTTTTTGTAATTTGTTATTGACAGTTTTATACGCTAGAGAGACTGAGAGAAAGATAGAGATATGCCGGCGCCATGTTCCCAACAGCGACATGGATTTCTTTATACTTGTCAGATAGTATAGTACTGCTATACTGATTTGTACAGAAGGAGGCTAATATGTACTTTTTCGATCTGAATATTTGTTTATGAATGCAATCAAAAGAAGAGAGGTTGGGACTATAAGGTTCTATCTGCACACTTCACAGTTTTTGTTCCTGAAAGACTTATGCTCTCAGTTTGTTGTCTTGCAGGCTGACATAGCTTTCCATTACACAGAGTAACATATAATGTGATTACACAAGAAGTTATCTACTAGCATGTTGACTTTCCAGGTTAATAGCTGCATAGTCAACAAACTATGGGGGGTTTGGCCAGGGAAGCAGAATCTTACAGATTTGTTGCATGTATTGTTTCAAACAAAATGTGATTGTTGTTAAAGCATGTGGCCATTGTTAGCTTGCGAAACATAGGCCATTGATGAATATGTTGCCATTATGTTCCATTACATTCTGCCTTTATGAAAGTTTAGTTCACATCTATTTTATTTCTAAGATGTGTTTGTCCGTGAGCCTATGTGTATTCATTTGTTGCTGTTGCAATGTTGATATAAATTGAAAATCTCAGGAAATGCAAGGAGAACTTTTGTGAAAAACAAATTAAGTGAACTTGCCTAAACAAACAAGTACCATATCATCCACGCGTAACTCACTCCAGCTCAAAAAAGGCAGAATCTGTCATAGATGAATTAATAAAATAATATTGAACACACAGAGGCACATCTGCTAGGATAAGGCTGAACTGCCTTGAAAACATCAATAAGAGCTGTGTCAGCATGAACAGAGATATAAAAAAGAAGAAGATGATGCATGGACATTTTATACATGCTGTTTAATTTGTACTCTTTAGTGTCTTGAATGAGTACAGTACTTGTACATTTTGCTCGTCTGACTGCCCATCCACATCACTCCAGCCAAATGTCACACCCACTAGCGTTTTTTCTCACAATGTTTTCCTCCCCGATGTCTTGTAGAATACAAACACATTCTGACCTCTCTGTTTGGTCCCAAAAACCAATAGGTTGGGCCAGAGCCGGCCAAGACAAATTATGAATCATGTCAATGGCTTTGATACTCTGATTGGTTAGAGACGATCCAATAGCTGATGAATTTGTTTTGTACAACGCCCCTCATTAGCACAAACAACTTCTAGGATGGCAGTTTCTGACTGAATGTATGGAGCGATCGATAGAGTAGCGGAAATCAATTCAGGATGATCCTTCATGACATTTTGCATTCCTTGAAGTACTCCCATTTCACCTGGAAAATGGGAGACCTTGAGATTATATGGTTTGGGTGGTAGAGTGTGGCAGATTAGGAGTAAAATTGGAGACAAAGCAATTGCATGTCAAATTGAATTGGGAATAAGGGACAGCACAGATTCCCACTTCAACCTTTAATTTCTTGGACCTTTCTCAGATAAAAAGAGCCTTTATCAGTCAGTTTAGCTAACCCTGCCAGAGTTTCAAATCAAATCAAATTGCATTAGTCACATGCGCCGAATACAAGGCCCTAACCAACAATGAAGTTTAAAAAAATATATGAATAAGAATAAGAAATAAAAGTAACAAGTAATTACAGAGCAGCAGTAAAATAACAATAGTGAGATTATATACAGGGGGGTAACGGTACATTACATTTACATTTACATTTAAGTCATTTAGCAGACGCTCTTATCCAGAGCGACAAAGTCAATGTGTGGAGGCACCGGTTAGTCGAGGTAATATGCACATGTACAGTGGCTTGCGAAAGTATTTACTCCCTTGGCATTTTTCTTATTTTGTTGCCTTACAACCTGGAATCAAAGTTGATTTTTGGGGGGTTTGTATCATTTGATTTACACAACATGCCTACCACTTTGAAGTTGCAAAATATGTTTTATTGTGAAACAAACAAGAAATAATAAAAAAAACAGCAAACTTGAGAGTGCATAACTATTCACCCCCCCCCCCCAAAGTCAATACTGTAGAGCCACCAATTACAGCTGCAAGTCTCTATAAGCTCAGCACATCTATCCACTGGGATTTCTGCCCATTCTTCAAGGCAAAACCACTCCAGCTCCTTCAAGTTAAATGGGTTCCGCTGATGTACAGCATTTTGAGGTCTGGGCTTTGACTAGGCCATACCAAGACATTTAAATGTTTCCCCTTAAACTACTCGAGTATTGATTGAGCAGTATGCTTAGTGGCATTGTCCTGCTGGAAGGTGAACCTTTGTCCCAGTCTCAAATCTCTGGAAGTTTGAAACAAGTTTCCCTCAAGAATGTCCCTGTATTTAACGCCATCCATCATTCCTTTCCATTTTTTAATAATGGATTTAATGGTGCTCTGTGGAAATGTCAAAGTTTCTGATATTTTTTTATAACCCAACCCTGATCTGTAATTCTCCACAACTTTGTCCCTGACCTGTTTGGAGAGCTCCTTGGCTTTCATAGTGTTGCTTGCAGACTCTGGGGCCTTTCAGAACAGGTGTATATACTGAGATCATGTGACAGAACATGGGACACTAAACTAAATGTCCATCTCTGTGCAATCTGTTTGCAAAACTAATTATGTGACTTCTGATGGTAATTGGTTGCACCAGGTCTTATTTGGGTGATTCATAGCAAAGGGGGTGAATACATACGCATGCACCACTTTTCAGTTAAACATTTATTTTTATTTTTTGAAACGATTTATTTTTTCATTTCACTTCACCAATTCGGACTATTTGTTTATGTCCATTATATGAAATCCAAATAAAAATTCATTGAAATTACAGGTTGTAATGCAACAAAATAGGAAAAACGCCAAGGGTGAAAACTTTTGCAAGGCACTGTAGGTCGAGTTATTAAAGTGACTATGCATAAAAGATAACAGAGAGCAGAGAGTAGCAGCGGTGTAAGGGGGGGGGGTGCAAATAGTATAGAATCTCTAGTGACAAATTAGAATGTACTATATTACATCATCGTCAGTCTATATGCTTCTATTTAAAAGCATACTAGGTAAAGACTGTATATCGTTTTCAGTTCCATGTGCTGTTTGATATTTTGTTTGTGGGGTTGGTTGATTGATTCATTGCTTTGGGATTGATTTTAGTGTCTGTATGTCACAAACACACAAATATACTCACAGCTGTCCAGTCCATATATGTTTATAAGATACTGCTGGTAATGATTATTCACAGGATGTAAACAAACATTCGACATCACATCAATTCCATATTGAGCATGGAACGGTCACACAGATTCGTTCTCAACAACACTTTGGCTTCTCTGCCACTGTTGAAAGGGTCTGCTATTCCTGTCCAACCTCATCTCTGATCCCCACTCAGTGGTGGCAGTGCATAAGGAACACAGCAGGATGGATATGGCACATAGGGTTGGGGCAAGGAGTGTGACCTGTCACAGTTTCACTGCAACAGAGTTGGGAAACTGGGTGAGGGGCCGCTAGTGGCCTACAAAGAGTAATGTGTATCAAAGACCATAAGAAGAAATACAGTATGTCTAGGGCCCTGAGTTTTTCCTGATCATTTGTCCTGATGAGGAAAAACTCCTGGTGCCCTGGTTATATGTTATGGTTTTACTGGATATAAATAGATAACATGTATTAACATTTTAAACATCAGTCTCAGCATAATTCTGTTACCATGGAATTGAATAAATAAACATGAGGTAAAATAAATACAATTTGGTTGGCATTTTACATGTAATGAAAAACTGTCAACAAGTTGTTCATAATAAGCTATAAAACAATAGAACACTCCCCATTCACATTGGTAGATCTAACTCTAATGAAAATGCATTGCAAGCTTCCTCTCGTATAATTCCTGCTCAGCTTTAAATTAAATGTTGATGTCATTCAGAAGATGATTACAGCACATATATTACAGTAAAATTTGAGTCCTTGTCCTAAGTAAGTTAAATTAACTATTTTACCACAACAACAGAACAATAACAACAGCCTCCTACCACAATGTAGCAGCCACGTTTATGGCTCAGACTGAAACCCTACTACCCTACTAGAACCTCTCTCGACCGACACAGCTGTCAGTGTCTCTGAATCCACGGAGGCTCCTCAGAGGAGGAAGAGGATCATTCAGTGGATTTCAGAAAAATACAAATAGTGAAACATGAAAAAAGAGAACATTTGTGGATAAAATTACACTAAATATATTCACATCATCAAATAACACACTGTTTTGCAATGAAGATCTGCAGTAGCTCGAACAGCACCCTCTAGAGTAGCACCGTGGTATAGCCCAGGCCAGGGCAAAGGCCGGACTGGGGCCATATGAGGCCCGCGACCTGACTCAATATGGCCCGCGGAATCATGCTCAGATCACAAAGAATTTGTGAGAGTAAAGTTTTGAAAAAAAAGGCCAATGAATACTCACCTTTGTGTAATGATTTAACTCCCACCGTTTGTGGGACATTATTTCCAAGGCTGGTTGAAATAACTGCACGAGGACAGACAGTGACTGACAGGCTGACACACTTCACAGTTACAAATAATAGCTCGCTAGAAATTGCTCAAAAATCAAATATTTCACCGAAAAGGAAAGTAGACTGAACGTAGGATGTTCCAGCAAGAGTGGACATCAAAATATTTATTTATTGAGGTAGTGTGCAAAGCGAGCATCAATGTCTTGAAAGACTACAACTTGTTCCGACACCTCCAGGCGAAGCATGCATAGAAATATAGGTATATCTCTTCTGAGCAGAGGACAAGTGCATCGAAAGAGTTGCTTTCCAAGCTGCAAAAGCAGCAAGGACTTTTCACAAAACTGCATTCAGCAAAGAGCTAGCTATGTACTCTCCCACAAAATTGCTAAACATAGCAAGCCATTCGCTGAGGGCGAATTCATGACTAGGGGGCAGTATTTTCATTTTTGAAAAAATAACGTTCCCGTAGTAAACGGGATATTTTGTCAGGACAAGATGCTACAATATGCATATGATTGAGAGCTTACGATAGAAAACACTCTAAATTTTCCAAAACTGTACAAATATTGTCTGTGAGTATAACAGAACTGATGTTGCAGGCGAAAGCCTGAGATAATTCAATCCGGAAGTACCTCATGTTTTGAAAGTGCTGCATTCCAATGCATCCCTATTGAGCAGTGAATGGGCTATCAACCAGATTACTCTTTTTCCGTATTCCCCAAGGTGTCTACAGCATTGTGACGTAGTTTTACACATTTATGTTGAAGAATTCCGGTAAGCGGCTACATTGCGCAAGTGGTCACCTGATGGCTCCCAGAATGACTCTTGCGTAAAATACAGAGGTAGCCATTACTCCAATCGGTCCAACTGAAAAATTGTTCCGATGGATATATTATCGAATAGATATTTGAAAAACACCTTGAGGATTGATTATAAACAACGTTTGCCATGTTTCTGTCGATATTATGGAGATAATTTGGAATATTTATCAGCATTTTCGTGACTGCAATTTCCGGGCGATTTCTCAGCCAAACGTAAAGAACAAACGGAGCTATTTCGCCTACAAAAATAATATTTTGAGAAAAAAAGGAACATTTTCTATCTAACTGGGAGTCTCGTGAGTGAAAACATCCGAAGCTCATCAAAGGTAAACAATTTAATTTGATAGCTTTTTTGATTTCCGTGACCAAGTTACCTGCTGCTAGATGGGCAAAATGCTATGCTAGGCTATCAATAAACTTACACAAATGCTTGTCTAGCTTTGGCTGTAAAGCATATTTTGAAAATCTGAGATGACATGGTGATTAACAAAAGGCTAAGCTGTGTCAATATATTTCATTTGTGATGTTCATGAATAGGAATATTTTCTAGGAATATTTATGTCCGTTGCGTTATGCTAATTAGTGTCAGTCGATGATTACGCTCCAGCATGCGGGATGGGGAGTCACTAGAGGTTAAAGAATGTTCAATCGACTCTGCAGAAATACTTTTCCGTGACAAGAAAGAGCTGCTTGAAAATATTTCCCTGTCAAGACGAACAGTGACACGGCATATTGAGGACATCGCAGAGAATATGGAACAACAGTTGAAAGACAAGGTAAAGGATTTCACCTATTTCTCCTTGGCCTGGATGAGAGCAGTGATGCACGTGACACGGCGCAGTTGTTGATATTTTTACGAGGCATAACCCCAGACTTTTAAATTACAGAGGGGCTTGCTTCAGTGGAGTCAATGAAGAGCACAACAACAGGGAAATATTTATTGGAGGATGTTAATAAGTGTGTGGCAAAGCTGGGACTGAGTTTTGAAAAGTTATCTAGTGTGACCACTGATGGGTGCCCAAACATGACAGGAAAAAACGTTGGCCTTTTGAAAAGGATACAAGATCAAGCAGCTGAGCTAAATCCAGATCAGAAAAGTATTTTCCTCTATTGCATTATTCATCAGTTGGTTCTCTGTAAATGTGTTCTGAAAATGAGCCATGTTGTGGATACAGTCACTGAAGTGGTAAACTTCATAAGAGCAAAATCTTTAAACCACAGGCAGTTTGTCTCACTGTTGGAAGAGAGAGTCAGGTCATGCATATCTCCCCTACCACACAAACGTGAGATGGCTGAGTTTGGGGAAGGTGCTTAAAAGGGTGTGGGACCTGAAGTCAGAGATTGCTGAGTTTTTGCAAATGAAAGAAAAATATGTGGATTTCCATCAACTGCAAGATAAAGAATGGTTGGCTGATTTTGCCTTCACCGTGGACATCATGGCCCTCATGAATGAACTGAATTTCAAACTACAAGAGAAGGGCCTTTTTGCACATCAGATGTACATCAGATGTACAGCCTTTTTTAAGCCTTCAAGGGAAAATTACTCCTCCTGACCCGCCAGGTAGAAGCCGACAATCCCACCCACCTTCCCGACACTACTGTTCCCTATCAGATGACCAGCGGGAGAGGTATACATCGCTGCTGCATGCTTTGACGTTTTGAGCGTTTCAAAGTGTTTCCTCTCCTTTCACCTTCAATGTGGATAACACTTCCACTGACCTGCAACTTGAGCTTATTGATCTTCAGTCTGATGCAGTGATCGTTTTGAATAGTTCTCCAATGTCAATGACGAGGTTCTATGCATCTCTCAAATAAAACTTGGAGTCATGCTCAGAAGATATTTGTATTGTTTGGGTCAACCTATGTATGTGAACAGACATGTGTGATGAAATATAGCAAGTCAAGGCACAGATCATCTCTTACTGACTCACCTTTCAGCAATCCTGCGCATAGCGACGTCAGAAACTATACCTGACTTCACTGCTCTAGTCAATGACCACCTGAGAATTCACTCCTCACACTGATTGAGTAATTTAAATGTAATGTTGAGCTCTCTCTCTTTCTTGTGTTTTTGTGCATACCCGTTAACAAGAGTTATGTCCGTGATGCTGAATGCACAGTTTACTTCTCCCTCCTAAATCAAATCAAATGTATTTGTCACATACACATGGTTAGCAGATGTTAATGCGAGTGTAGCGAAATGCTTGTGCTTCTAGTTCCGACAATGCAGTAATAACGAACGATTAATGTAACTAACAATTCCAAAACTACTACATTATACACAAGTGTAAAGGGATAAAGATTATGCACATAAAGATATATGAATGAGTGATGGTACAGAGCGGCATAGGCAAGATGCAGTAGATGGTATCGAGTATAGTATATACATATGAGATGAGTAATGTAGGGTATGTAAACAAAGTGGCATAGTTTAAAGTGGCTAGTGATACATGTATTACATAAAGATGCAGTAGATGATATAGAGTACAGTATATACGTATACATATGAGATGAATAATGTAGGGTATGTAAACATTATATTAAGTAGCATTGTTTAAAGTGGCTAGTGATATATTTTACATCCATTCCCATCAATTCCCATTATTAAAGTGGCTGGAGTTGCGTCAGTGTGTTGGCAGCAGCCACTCAATGTTAGTGGTGGCTGTTTAACAGTCTGATGGCCTTGAGATAGAAGCTGTTTTTCAGTCTCTCGGTCCCAGCTTTGAGGCACCTGTACTGACCTCGCCTTCTGGATGATAGCGGGGTGAACAGGCAGTGGCTCGGGTGGTTGTTGTCCTTGATGATCTTTAAGCCCTTCCTGTAACATCGGGTGGTGTAGGTGTCCTGGAGGGCAAGTAGTTTGCCCCCGGTGATGCGTTGTGCAGACCTCACTACCCTCTGGAGAGCCTTATGGTTGTGGGCAGAGCAGTTGCCGTACCTAATAGTTCATTGCATGTTTATTAATGAAAATACCTACCAAATGGAGAGCATGGATGTGGTTTATGTCTGTGCATGTTAAAAGTGCAAGTTAAATAAGTAGCATATCTGGATGTGATTGCCCAGGCCTGGTGTAGCATGAGAATGGCTATTTTCCGTCCTCCTCTGGGTACATGAGGCTCATGGTTCTCATAGACTTACACAGTAATTATGACGAGTTCCGGAGGATGTCATCCAAGCTATAAGATGAACTACATCTACATCAGCATGAACTACATCTTGTCCATCCAAACAAAGGATCAGAGAATGAAAATATAAGCTAATGCTGGCTAGCACTGCGGTGCAGTGCATACATGTGGTGAGTAGTTGACTCAAAGAGAAAGAAAGAGAAGAGTTGAATAGTTTTGAACAAATGTATTTCTTCAGAAATCAAGGAGAAGCAGCAGAGACACAGAGAGAGAGAGAGAGAGAGATTAGCTAATGCAGCTAATTTAGCCTACTCAACAAACTGATTCAAATGGAGAAGGCTATGGCTAAGGCTATCCAACACTGCAACTATTCCAAGTCAAGATAGCATTTGGTTTCATTAATTTATTGCCACTTGTGCCCACCGGAGCAACTTCTAAACTGCTTGCTGTAACCTGTAATGCGTGCTTGTGCACATGGATTGGATTAGGATTACTAATGCTTTAGTTCTAGTTTGTTGACTATAACAATAATATGATGACAACGATCTAGGCTGTGTAGTGGTTACCTGTTATGGTATGGTTTGGCTTGGAGAGGTTTTTGCGCCTGGCCACAGACCGCTGTTGTATTGTTCACTAAAATCCACAAGCGAAGGGAAGAGGTGCGAGGAGGAGAGCGTGTAGATGTGAGAAGGAATTACAGTGCCTTCAGAAAGTATTCATACCCCTTTAATTATTTCACATTTTGTTGGATTCAAAACAGAGAGAGAGCGAGAGAGCGAGAGAGCGTGGAGTGGGGGGGGGGTTGAAAACAGCATGTCCAGGACAAGGTAGCATGTCCGGTGAACAGATCAGGGTTCCAAAGCCGCAGGTAGAACAGTTGAAACTGGAGCAGCAGCATGACAGGGTGGACTGGGGACAGGGACAGCCAGGGGTCATCTGGTCAGGTAGACCTGAGCATGGTCCTAGGGCTTAGGTCCCCCAGGGGAGGGGGGAGAGAGAAAGAGGATTTGAGAAATGGGCGAATTAGAGGGAGCATGCTTAAGTTCACAAGACAGGAGAATTTCACCAGATATGACAAACTGACCCTAGCCCCCTGGCACATAGACTATTGCAGCATAGATACTGAAAGCTGAGACGGGGGGTAGTGGACAATGTGGCCCTGTCCGACGATACCACTGTACCAACCAGGCAGGATATAACCCCACCCACTTTGCCAAAGCACAGTCCCCACACTACTAGAGGGATATCAACAGACCACCAACTTACTACTCTGAGACGAGGCTGAGTATAACCCACAAAGCTCTCCTCCACCGCACAAGCCAGAGGGGGCGCAAGACCGGACAGGAAGATCACGTCAGTGACTCAACCCACTCAAGTGGGTTGAAAAAACCTGCCATGTGATGCACCCCTCTTAGGGACGGCATGGAAGAGCTCTAGTAAGCCAGTGAGTCAGACCCAGTAATAGGGTCAGAGGCAGAGAATCACAGTGGAGAGAGGGTAGCCCTCCAGGCAGAGACAGCAAGGGTGGTTCGTCGCTCCAGTGCCTTGCCGTTTACCTTCGCATCCCTGAGCCAGACTACACTCAATCATAGGACCTACTGAAGAGAGGATTCTTCAGTAATGACTTAAAGGTTGAGGGTATGCGTCTCTCACATGGATAGGCAGACCATTCCATAAAGATGGAGCGCTACAGGAGAAAGCCCTGCCTCCAGCTGTTTGCTTAGAAATTATTGGGACAATAAGGAGGCCTGCGTCTTGTGATGGTTGTGTACGTGTAGGTATGTACGGCAGGACCAAATCGGATAGATGGTAGGAATAAGCCCATGTAATGCTTTTGTAGGTTAGCAGCCCTAGCCTTAACAGGAAGCCAGTGTAGAGAGGCTGGCACTGGAGTAATATGATACATTTTTGTGGTTCTAGTCAAAATTCTAGCAGTTGTGTTTAGCACTAACTGAACTTTATTTAGTGCTTTATTTGGGTAACTGGAGAGTAGAGCATTGCAGTCGTCTAATCTAGAATTGACAAAAGCATGGATTAGCTTTTCTGCATCATTTCTGGACAATAAGTTTCAGATTTTTGCAATGTTACGATGAAGGAAAAAAGCTGTCCTTGAAATGTTAATGATATGTTCGTCAAAAGAAAGATCAGGAACCAGAGTAACGCCAAGGTCCTTCACAGTTTTATTTGAGACGACTGTACAACCATCAAGACTAATTGTCTGAGCGAACAGCAGATCCTTTTGTTTCTTGGGACCTGGAACTAGCACCTCTGTTTTGTCTGAGTGTAAAAGTAAAACATTTGCCGTCATCTACTTCCTTATGTCTGAAACACAGGATTCCAGGGTAGGCCATTTTGGGGCTTTGTCAAAATGTACAGCTCTGTTTCGTCTGAATAGCAGTGAAAGTTGACATTGGGTTTCCGAATGACATCACCATTTTTTATGTTTAACATAGGAGGGCCAAACACAGGAAGTAGCTCTTTCAGTAATTTAGTTGGAATAGGTTCCAGTATGCAGCTTGAAGGTTTAGACGCCATGACTATTTTTGTGAATGTGTCAAGAGATATAGTATTAAAAGACTTGAGTCTCTCTATTGATCATATGTCCTGGCAGTTCTGTGCACACTCAGGACAACTGAGCTTTGGAAAAATACGCAGATTCAAAGAGGAGTCCGTCATTTGCTTTCAAATGATCATGATATTTTCGTCGAAGAAGTTAATTAATTCATCACTGCTGAAGTGAAAGCCATCCTCTCTTGGGGAATGCTTCTTTTTAGTTAGCTTTGCAAAAGTATCAAAAAGAAAATGTTGAAATTTTCTTATTCTCAATTAGGTTTGAAAAATAGGATGATTGAGCAACAGTGAGGGCTCTTCGATATTACACGGCAGTGTTTCCAAGCTAGTCGTAAGACTTCAGGTTTGGTGGAGTGACATTTCCGTTCCAATTTTCTGGAAGGTTGCTTCAGGACTCAACTATGTTCTGTTTACCAAGGAGCTAATTTTTTGTGACAAATGTTCTTTGTTGAACAATCTCGTTCAATAATGTCAGGAATGGAGGAGGTCTTTATTCCAGTGAGATTGCTAAGGCGAACACCACCATGTTTATTTTTGCCCATCCTAGATCGAGGCACAAACACGGTCTCAAAGGGGATAGCTGAGCTGACTACACTGACTGTGCTAGTGGCAGACTCCACTATGCTGGTAGGCTTTAGGTTATTCTGTAAATATTTTCCTAACTCTTATTTTTCCTAAAACTGGATTGTTGGTTAAGGGCTTGTAAGTAAGCATTTCACGGTAAGGTCTACACTTGTGACAAATACCATTTGAATTTATTTGATTGTGGGGAAGGTAAGAATCGAAGTGGAGTCAAGGCACCCTGGCATGCTGGAAATGCCAACTCCCCCATACTCTCCTGATACTCTCCCTCTCCCTCCTTCCAGCAGGGTGTGCCTGCCAGCAGCTCCATCCATCGTCTCGACTCCAGCAGCCCTCAAACATCTGTTCACGAAGGCATTTGCTTAATCCGCTCTGGATAATAGAGTCTACTAAATGACAGAAATGTCATAAAATGTAAATAATGCAGCCTACATTACTTCGTTCTTGTCCTTTAGAGTGAAGGGGACAAGGAAGGGGAGGCCTGACACTCAAGGGACACCCAGAGCACAGACAAATGCCACAGTGTGTATCACACACACACAGATACAGGCCACTCACCCCGAATGCACTCATATCCATTTTTGAACGTTGCTATGGGCACAACCAAACAACGGAAGTAATAGACATCTGCTTTACATCCTGAAGCAAACTTGCTAGAGTAGGCTAGTTTTGTTGTGATAACTTTAGCTGTGTTGTGTCAGAGTAAAGGCCCGGGCCATCCATCATGCCAATAACTATAACGTTACATATATTGATTAACTATTGGCTACATATTGCAACTATAAAATGTTGGCGAGCAGCCACACTAGAGGAAAGTTTATCGTTCAACATTCCTGTCAATCAACTGATCAACGCATCCTACTGCACACTGCCTATTAAGGTGGTAGTAACACAAGACCATTCATGAGGTCTCTAACTGATTCAGACAATTCAATGCTTTCAGGGTGTGTTCATTGTCATAGTGACAACAGCAAATAATAATTCAATGTACATGTAGACCCAATTAAAAATTATCTAGTAACTCATATTTAAATGAAGCAATTCAACAACGAACGTCCTTTAGCCTGCACATCTTTTAGAGCATGTCATTGCCTCGTTGCACAAGTGGTTTGCAAGTGATTTCCATTTTTCAAATGGTTGTCAATTTCTTTGGGTTTTATTTTTCACTGTGCTCATCACTGTATGTTTTGTGCAACTATTTGCAATGCATCAGTGCGACAATGTTATCATAACTGGCAAAAATGTATCACACCAATGTACTCTCTCTCCTCAACTTCACCTGACATGCATTTTCTATGCCGTAGGCCTGTTTTACATTCTGCAAAGCAAGCCTGCTTCTTTCCACGAATAGGCTATTAGGCCGAGTAGAAAAAAATGATCAAAAGAAATGTCCTATAGCTTTTGTAGTCTATGACTTTTCTTGGGATTTCATGAGAAGGAGAGTGGTGCATCGGTCTGAGGCACTGCATCTCAGTGCTAGAGGCATCACTACAGACCCTGGTTTGATTCCAGGCTGTATCACTACCGGCCGTGATTGGGAGTCCCATAGGTCGGCACACAATTGGCTCAGCGCCGTCCGGGTTTGGCCAGGGTAGGCCGTCATTGTAAATACAAATTTGTTCTTAATGTTCTTAACTGACTTTCCAATTAAATAAAGGTAAAATAAATCAAAGAAAAAAAGAAGAGGAATGCCAGAGAGACTTGCGTAGCCTGCGCCTGTTTTGTACGAGAACAGCTGGAAGAGAGAGGCTAGTGATGTGTAGCCTCAGAAAGAAGCTAGATATAAAAATAAAATAAAAATATTTTAACCTTTATTTAACTAGGCAACTTTTCAATGACGCCCTAGCAACAGTGGGTTAACTGCCTTGTTCAGGGGCAGAATGACAGATTTGTACCTTGTTAGCTCGGGGATTTGATCTTGCAAGCTTTCAGGTACTAGTCCAACACTAACCACTAGGCTACGCTGCCGCCCAATTAGGCCATTCATTTGCTAAATATTTACCTGTCAAAGTCCAAGAAAAATAAGTTAATGAAATCCAATTAAATAAAATGTTATTTGTCACATACACATGTTTAGCAGATGTTATTGCGGGTATAGCAACATGCTTGTGAAATGGCAGATCTGTAGTGTGTTCCTCCAGGCTGCGCTCTGTGGTCACCGGGCACGCAAAGCTCCACTATTGACTAGGCCTATGTTTTGAGACAATAACATGATTATACCTGGGCTACAACAACACAGAGGATTTAGTTATTATCAAGTGAATACACAATTATTGTAAACTGCATTGATATAGGCTAATATGAAAACTGCTCACATGTCATGTTTTCTTTCATGCCAAAATAACAGCCTAGGCCTGATTATGCAACCATTTGGATCAGTTTGCATCTATTCTCAACAGTGTAGAAGGTCCAGAAAGGTACATTAATCAGGGCACTCATATGGTGTAGGCTTATTTTGTCAGGATGTAGCCCAGTATTAAGATAGGCCTACGAGTGGAAAATATGGGTCTCTCCTTCCAACTCCCCGCCCGTTAATGCTGTAGTCTGTTACATTTAGCAAGCAAGAGCAAGTGTGCATCTCTCCTCCAATAGGCTATTAGTAGGCTGAAGAAAATAAGTTGAAACAAGTGTCCAACAAGCTTTTGTAGTCTGGATTTTCCTGGGACCCCACAAGATTTAAAAGGAATAGCCGTGGCAGCTGAGAGGCCAGGTGTGTTATTGTGCAACAGGTCAATGAAGACAGACAGGCTTGAGATGGAGCCTACAGCAAACATTATAAGTGTAGGCTATGCATATTAGCCCATAATTCATAAATCCAATGGTAGGCTTAATATGCAGTGAATATATCCAGTCAATTTACACAGCGAAATAAAAAAAAGTTTATCAGATGACGAAATTATAGGTAACCTACACTGTGCGCTCCCCAGGTACACAGCTTGAAACGTTTTTTAGGGACAAGAAATGTATCCTACCTAGGCTACAACAACACAATGTAATGAAGAATGTTATTATTGTTTTGAATACAAAACTCTAGACTAGACTGTAAACTGTAGTGAATAAGCCTATTTAATTTAAAAAACTGCTCAAAAGCCTGTGGTTTTGAATGCATATTCATTTTCGAAATAACTGCATCTAGCCTGCCTGGTTGGGCAACCATTTGGATCAGTTACGGGTTATTTCTCTGCAGTTTAGCCTACAAAGTCCAGGCCCAATAGCAGGACAGTAATATGGTGTGTCTTGTCATGATGTATCAGCTAACAGAAACATGCTAATACAGGGCTATGTTGTGGCGCACATATGAACTTTGATAATGACAAGTGCAGAGAAAGTTGTATCCATAGTTTGTGGTTGGCTTCCGTGTTTTAAAAGCGTTTGAAAATGATGTGGTTACACTAATGACCATATATATATATATATATATATATATATATATATATATATATTAATACAACATGTATAGTGTTGGTCACATGTATCATGAGCTGAAATAAAAGATCCCAAAAATGTTCCATATGCACAAAAAGATTATTTAATTCAAATTTGTTTACAAATTTGTTTAGGTGAACGCACCAATTTGTAAGTGGCTCTGGATAAGAGCGTCTGCTAAATGACTTAAATGTAAATGTAAATGTAAATGTTTACATCCCTATTAGTGAGTGTTTCTCCTTTGTCAAGATAATCAATTCACCTAACAGGTGTGGTATATCAAGAAGCTGATTAAACAGCATGATCATTACACAGGTGCACCTTGTGCTGGGGACAATAAATGACACAGATGTCTCAACACAATGCCAAAGCATGTGCAATTGGTGTGCAAATGCTGACTGCAGGAATGTCCACCAGAGCTGTTGCCAGATAATTTAATGATAATTTCTCTACCATAAGCTGCCTCCAACATAATTTTAGAAAATGTGGCAGTATATCCAACTAGCCTCACAACCGCGAACACAATTACATTTTATCGATGGCAATTTGAATGCACAGAGGTACCGTCACGAGATGCTGAGCCCATTGTTGTGCCATTCATCCGCCGCCATCACTATGTTTCAGCTTGCTAATGCATGGCTCTATGTCGCAAGGATCTGTACACATTTCCTGGAAGCCGAAAACGTCCCAGTTCTTCTATGGCCTGCATACATGTCACCTATTAGATCGACGTGTACAATAGCATGTTCCAGTTCCCGTTAATATCCAGAAACTTCACACAGCCATTGAAGAGGAGTGGGACAACATTCTACAGGCCACAATCAGCAGCCCGATCAACTCTATGCCAAGACCATTTTCGGATCCACACCCTTACTCTTTTTTAAAGCTACAGTATCTGTGACCAACAGATGCATATCTGTATTCCCAGTCATGTGAAATCCATAGCCTAATGAATTTATTAAATTTGACTGATTTCCTTATATGAACTGTAACTCAGTAAAATCTTTGAAATTGTTGCATGTTGGGTTTAGATGTTTGTTCGGTACAAAACATGCATAGAAATCCACCCTTCCAAAATACCTTACCACAGAGAAACATCACATTCACACATACAATTCACATGGCCACAAGTAATTAAAATTGACTTTGAAAATCATGCCAGTCACACGTGACCAAACTGTGTCTGTGAAGTCACATTTCTATAGGGATGCTTGAGAAGATGTAAAAAAATTCAAGGCAAGCCATATAACTGTGGTATAGTGGCATCTGTACTCCTATACACAAACCACATTGAACACATGCGAGGGCATGCGTGAAGACACAGGCAGATAGACAGAGGGAGCGTCAGAGTGGGCCCTGAATGGAAATAATTTGATTTTATCATGGCGGGAGGCAGGTCATACCGCCAGGCCCTTTGACAAACACAGTGGTCTGGAAAGGGATTAGAAAGAAAGGTCAGGGAATGCATGAGTGAGACAGGAAGGAGAATTAAGTCATCACATGCTACCTGAAGTTCAAACACAGCACATTCCGCCCCCGCTCCTCTAGCCTTATCTTCTCGGCAGCAGACACACTGTTGGCTCAATTTTTATTGGACAGACACAAACATAGATCATGACTATTTACAAAGGTGAAAGGCATTACATCCCTGACATGTTGAGGTGTTGTTTTATTGCGGCGAACACTGTGTTGGTATTTTGTGTGACCTGATATACGCTAGTACTGTATCTCTTGACAGTTGAGGTAAACAATGACTATATTCACTTCTATAGCCACAGTAACACAACTGCTATTCATGGGTTGCCCCTCTGTCACTTGGTTGTTATCAATTTTCTCAAGCTGCTCTCAGCCATATTGACTCCCAAAGGTTTAGTGATGCCTAGTCATTCTTAACGGGGGCTAATGATTGTTTTGCCTAAAATACGATATAGAGGCTTGAAGAGACGATGACATTGCTTAAGTATTGTAGTTAAATAATTAGTAGGAAACAACTTTGCCTGCATTAATAAGATGTCGTCAAATTGACTTAAAAGACAACTCTGCAACTTTTAACATGTGGGTTGTTATTATGAATTATTTAGTGATGTCCTACACAGTTTTAGTGTAATTTTATGAATGCATGTCTAATGAATGTTAAGTTATGAACAAAACCAGAAATTGCTTCTGTGTGACATTTTCAAATAGCATCCCTGGATAAGTAATCCCTCTCACCCCCCTTTAAGATTTAGATGCACTATTAAGATTTAGATGCACTATTGTAAAGTGACTGTTCCACTGGATGTCATAAGGTGAATGCACCAATTTACCATCTGCTAAATGACTTAAATGTAATGTAAATGTAATCCCTGAGATGACTATTATGTGGAACTCAACATTCACTACGCCTTGGTCTGTTGCTACAAACGATCGTGACAGAATATCCCACAACATCAGGACCAAGCAGTGTGCCCAGGAGGAGAGTGTATCCTGGACTTGGAGGAGATCCTGGATGGGAAGGGATCCTGGACTTGGGAAGAAATTCTGGCAGGACAGGATCGCCCTCCTTGGCGGGAGGGAAGGGAAGGGAGAAAAGTGAAGACGCCTGGGTTTGCGGCCACAAGGAAAGCCAAAAGAGGGTCCACATTTTTTTTGGGGGGGTACACGGGGTGGTCGGCGGAGCCGACGTGTGATCTGGTGACAACATGGGAGGTAGAGAGGTGGTCGGTTGACCCTGGGAGAGTGCCAGAGCCTGCCTGGGAATCAATGGAACAGTGCGAGGAGGGATACCGGAGAATGGAGTTGGCGAGGGGTATGCGGCAACGCAGGCGTTTGGAGGAGCGTGTTACCAGTCCGGTGCAATCTGTGACGGTCCCATGCATCAGGCCTCCAGTGTGCCTCCCCAGTCCAGTACGTCCTGTGCCTGCTCCTAACACTCGCCCAGATGTACGCCACCACAGCCCACGACGGTTCCCAGTCCAGAGCTTCCGGCAACGTTTCACAGTCGGGAACCTCCAACGACTGTCCACTGTCCGGAAACTCAAATGACGGTCCACGGCCCGGAACCTCCGGTGACAGTCAACGGTCCAGAACCTTCGGCGAGGGTCAACGGTCCAGAGCTTCCAAACGCGGCGTCCAGTCCAGCTCCATGGCAGGAGCCCTCCTCTGCGTCGATGCCCAGTCCAGACACGGCGTCCAGTCCCGCTCCATGGCAAGAGCCTTCCTCTGCACCGATCTCCAGTCCAAACACGGCGTCCAGTCCAGCTCCATTGCAGGAGCCCTCCTCTGCGCCGATGCCCAGTCCAGACATGGCGTCCAGTCCCGCTCCATGGCAGGAGTCTTCCTCTGCACCGACGTCCAGGCCAGGGCTGGTGTCCAGTCGGCTCCATTGCAGGAGCCTTCTTCGGCATCTAGGTCCAGTCCAGGCAGAGTGTTCAGCCTGGGTCCATGGCTGGATCCGTAGGATGAGCGGGTTCTATGTCCTGCACCAGAGCCAGAGCCACTAACGTCCCACCTGGCCAATAGCCAAGGAAAATGCAGAGCGCCAAATTCAAATAAAATACTATAAAAATCTAATTTTCATTAAATCACACATGTAAGACACCAAATTAAAGCTACACTCGTTGTGAATCCAGCCAACATGTCAGATTTCAGAAAGGCTTTTCGGCGAAAGCATAAGACGCTATTATCTGATAATAGCACAACAGTAAACAATGAAAGAGTAGCATATTTCGACTATGTAGGCGCGACACAAAACACTGAAATAAAATATAAATCATGCCTTACCTTTGACGAGCTTCTTTTCTTTGCACTCCAATATGTCCCATAAACATCACAAATGGTCCTTTTGTTCTATTAATTCCGTGCATATATATCCAAAATGTAAATTTATTTGGCGCATTTGATCCAGAAAAACACTGGTTCCAACTTGACCAACGTCACAACAAATTTCTCAAATGTTACCTGTAAACTTTGCCAAAACATTTCAAACTTTAGGTATTTTTAAACATAAATAATAGATCAAATTGAAGACGGGGTGATCTGTGTTCAATACAGGAAGACAACAATCTCAGCATGCTTTCTGGTCTTGCGCCTCTATCAAACAGTACACATGACTTGACACTTGTTCAAGATGGCCGTACTTCATTACACAAAGGAATAAACTCAACAAATGTCTATGTACTGGTGACATCCAGTGGAAGCGGTAGAACCTGAAAACAAGTCCCTTAGAAATCTGGTTTTCCAATGAAAACCCATTGAATAGACAGTGACCTCAAAAATAAAAGATCTGAATGGTTTGTCCTTGGGGTTATGCCTGCTACATAAGTTCTGTTATACTCACATACATGAGTCAAACAGTTTTAGAAACACAGAGTGTTTTCTATCCAAATCTGCTAATAATATGCATATCTTATTTTCTGGGGATGAGTAGCAGACAGTTGAATTTGGACATGCTATTTATCCAAAAGTGAAAATGCTGCCCCCTACCCCGAAGAAGTTATTAAATGATATAAGATACTTGTATATTCATGAATGTTTAATATTACAATTATTTAGTTGAAGTGCGTGCCCTCCAATTTCACCGGATGCTAGCGGGATGCCTAGACAGTGTTTTTCTGTTGCTGTGACCTAGATGAAGATCAGATCAAATTGTATGTCCAATTTATGCAAAAATCCAGGTATTTCCAAAGGGTTCAAATACTTTTTCTTGGCACTGTAATAGATCTTAGCTGAATGAAATAGAAATTATATTTATCCCATTACGAAGCAAGTGCACATTTGAAGTGGCTATTTACAAATGTAATTGGCTAAACTGTACCCCGCAAATGGACTCGGAATTGATATTTACATTCGTATTCAGACCCTTTGCTATGAGACTTGAAATTGAGCTCAGGTACATCCTGTTTCCATTGATCATCCTTGGGATGTTTCTACATCTTGATTGTGTCACACAATGATCTGTTTCACCTGTCCTTGTGCTTGTCTCCACACCCCCCTACAGGTGTCACCCATCTTTCTTATTACCCTCAGTGTATTTATTACTCTGTTCTCTGTTGTCAGTTCGTCTTGTCAAGTCACCCAGTGTCTTCCCAAGCTCCTGTTTTTTCCTGGTCTCTCTTTTCTAGTCCTCTCAGTTCTGACTTTAGCCTGCCCTGACACTAATGCCCACCTGTCTGACCATTCTGCCTGCACCTGAACTCGAGCCTGCCTGCTGCCCTGTACTGTTTGGACTCTGACCTGGTTATGAACTCTTGACTGTCCTCAACCAGCCTCTTGCCTGCACCTTAATGTCCAATAAATATCATTGACTCGAACCATCTGCATCTGGGACTCGCCTTTATAGATTGGCGTCCACCTGTGGTAAATTCAATTGATTGGACAGGATTCAGAAAGGCGCACACACTTGACCGCCGAGTCCAGAGTTACTCTATGAAGATGAGAGAACCTTCCAGAAGGACAACCACAGACACTTCAAAACCTTATTTCTTGCGATATATGTTTTTAACTTTTTGCCATTCTTTTTGCCATTTATAAATGTGTTTATCAATCCATTTCTATTGGATTTGGTAGTAAAGGCTAAATTCAATATTTTATCAGATGTTTTATTTAAAAAATAATTAAACCTATCTTTTTGTATACCTATTCAAAATCAAAAAGCTGAATGATCTTTGGCATGATCGTCTTTAAAAAAAATCTTAAAACAATTCCATATTTCAGGTTGTATCCTTTCCAAGCCAAATCTTCAAATCCTAACCGCTATACATAGCCTACATCAGTGTCACCACATTAGCTAACATCATGGTCAACATAGCTACTGGAACTAATGTGGTAGTCAACCTGCTACAATCATGCAGTACACTGTACAGTTAGCAAGCAGTTTAGCAGTTACATAAGCTAGCCCCGGAGGAAATAAATTAATAACACCAAAAGTTTACCTTGATTTGGAAGAGTTCCCGTGTTGGATAGGCATAGCCAGCTAGCTAACATAGCATTTCCCTCTGTTTGAGTAGGCAAAACAAGCTAGCTGCATTCGCTAGCTGACTAAATTAAAGGGATTTTTTTTACATATCTCTCGCTTCTAATTTGTTAAACTGTTCAACTATTGTCTTTCTCTCTTTTTGAGTCAACTACTCACCACACTTCATGCACTGTAGTACTAGCTAGCTGTAGCTTATGCTTTCAGTACTAGATCCATTCTCTGATCCTTTGATTGGGTGGACAACAGGTGAGTTTATGCTGCAAGAGCTCTGATAGGTTGGACGACATCCTCCGGATGTTGTCATAATTACTGTGTAAGCCTTTGGAAGCGAGTGGAAGGGAACTTTCTAGGTTTTGTATTGAGGTAAACGTACCCAGAGGAGGACTGAAACTAGCTGTACACCGGATTCACCATGGTGCTACCCTAAAGAGTGCTGTCGAGGCTACTGTAGACCTTCATTGCAAAACAGTGTGTTTTAATCGATTATTTGGTGAACATATGTTTTGTATAGTTTTATCAAAAAAGGATAATCTACACACAATAGCCCATAATGACAAAGCAAAAACAGGTTTATACATTTTTGCAAATGTATTAAAAACAGATATCACATTTACATGAACATTCAGACCCTTTACTCACTACTTTCATGAAGCGCCTTTAGCAGCAATTACAGCACAGAGTCTTGTTGGGTACGATAGTACAAGCTTGGCACACTTGTATTTGAGGAGTTTCTCCCATTCTTCTCTGCAGATCCTCTCAAGCTCTCTAAGGTTGGATGGGGAGTGTCACTGCACATCTATTTTCAAGTTTCTCTAGAGATGTTTGATCGGGTTCAAGTCGGGCTCTGGCTGGGCCACTCGAGGACAATCAGAGATATGTCCTGAATTCACTCCTGTGTTGTCTTGACAGTGGGCTTTGGGTTGTTGTCCTGTTGGAAGGGGAACCTTCGAAACAATGTGAGGTCCAGAGTGCTCTGGAGCAGGTTTTTATTAAGGATATTTGTACTTTTCTCCGTTCATCTTTCCCTCGATCCTGACTAGTCTCCCAGGCGCTGCCACTGAAAAACATCCACCGCATGATGCTGCCACCACCATGCTTCACCAGAGATAGTGCCAGGTTTCCTCCAGACATGACGCTTGGCATTCAGGCCGAAGAGTTCAACCTTGGTTTCATCAGACCAGAGAATCTTGCTTCTCATGGTGTGAGATTATTTTAGGTGCCTTTTGGAAAACTCCAAGTGGGGTGTCATATGCCTTTTACTGAGGAGTGGCTTCCGTCTGGCCATTATACCATAAAGTCCTGATTGGTGGAGTGCTGCAGAGATGGTTGTCCTTCTGGAAGGTACTGCTATCTCCACAGAGGAATTCTGGAGCTCTGTCAGAGTGCACATCGGTTTTGGGGTCACCTCCCTGACCAAGACCCTTCTCCTCCCCCGATTGCTCAGTTTGGTCGTGCGGACAGTTTTAGGAAAAGTCTTGGTGGTTCCAAACTTCTTCCATTTAAGAATGATGGAGGCCACTGTTCTTGGGGACTTTCAATGCTGGAGACATTTTTTGGTACCCTTCCCCAGATCTGTACCTCAACACAATCCTGTCTCAGAGCACTACGGACAATTTCTTCGACCTCATGGATTAGTTTTTGCTGTGACATGCACTGTCAACTGTGGGACCTTATATAGAAAGGTGTGTGCCTTTCAAATCATGTCAAATCAATTGAATATACCACAGGTGGACTCCAATTATGTTTGAGACATCTCAATGATGAGCAATGGAAACAGGATGCACCTAAGCTCATTTTCAAGATTCATAGCAAAGAGTCTGAATATTTATGTAAATAAGGTAAATTTTTATTTTAAAAACAAAAATGGCTAAAAGCCTGTTTTCACTTTGTCTCAACCTTTTCGCTCTCCAGAAGCATCACGGGACTCCCACCAGAATCACAGGACTCGTCTGAAGTCGGTACAGCCTCTTCTTCCATCTTCTGTCTGTAGCGTCCGAAAAGTTTGGGCTACACAGTAATATATCCCTTCTGTGGAAAAGTGAGTTTCTCACAAACACTTCCATTACATTCCAGTTGTTTTGGTCTTGGACGCCCACAAGCCTCAATCTAAAGGTCAACAGTACCAGTCTACATTGTAAAATAATAGTGAAGACATCAAAACTATGCAATAACACATATGGAATCATATAGTAACCAAAAAAGTGTTAAATATATTTGAGATTCTTCATAGTAGCCACCATTTGCTTTGATGACTGCTTTGCACACTGTTGGCATTCTCTCAACAAGCTTAATCAGGTAGTCACTTGGAATGCATTTCAATTAACAGTTGTGTCTAGTGTGGCGTACAGCAGGTCAGCCACCAGGGGGAGACTCATTGAGGCAGACAGATGGTGTATACATCACGAGGTGATGGCTCCATCTGCTGGACGTGCCAGGTTTCGACTTGTTTACATTTACATTACATTTAAGTCATTTAGCAGACGCTCTTATCCAGAGCGACTTACAAATTGGTGCATTCACCTTATGACATCCAGTGGAACAGTCACTTTACAATAGTGCATCTAAATCTTAAAGGGGGGTGAGAAGGATTACTTATCCTATCCTAGGTATTCCTTAAAGAGGTGGGGTTTCAGGTGTCTCCGGAAGGTGGTGATTGACTCCGCTGTCCTGGCGTCGTGAGGGAGTTTGTTCCAACATTGGGGGGCCAGAGCAGCGAACAGTTTTGACTGGGCTGAGCGGGAACTGTACTTCCTCAGTGGTAGGGAGGCGAGCAGGCCAGAAGTGGATGAACGCAGTGCCCTTGTTTGGGTGTAGGGCCTGATCAGAGCCTGGAGGTACTGAGGTGCCGTTCCCCTCACAGCTCCGTAGGCAAGCACCATGGTCTTGTAGCGGATGCGAGCTTCAACTGGAAGCCAGTGGAGAGAGGAGAAAAGAGGAGAGGAGTGGAAAGAAGGAGGCAGAGAGGAATGAGTCAAAGGTAGACTTGGGGAGGTTAAAGTCGCCCAGAACTGTGAGAGGTGAGCCGTCCTCAGGAAAGGAGCTTATCAAGGCATCAAGCTCATTGATGAACTCTCCGAGGGAACCTGGAGGGCGATAAATGATAAGGATGTTAAGCTTGAAAGGGCTGGTAACTGTGACAGCATGGAATTCAAAGGAGGCGATAGACAGATGGGTAAGGGGAGAAAGAGAGAATGACCACTTGGGAGAGATGAGGATCCCGGTGCCACCACCCCGCTGACCAGAAGCTCTCGGGGTGTGCGAGAACACGTGGGCAGACGAAGAGAGAGCAGTAGGAGTAGCAGTGTTGTCTGTGGTGATCCATGTTTCCGTCAGTGCCAAGAAGTCGAGGGCCTGGAGGGAGGCATAGGCTGAGATGAACTCTGCCTTGTTGGCCGCAGATCGGCAGTTCCAGAGGCTACCGGAGACCTGGAACTCCACGTGGTTCGTGCGCGCTGGGACCACCAGATTAGGGTGGCCGCGGCCACGCGGTGTGGAGCATTTGTATGGTCTGTGCAGAGAGGAGAGAACAGGGATAGACAGACACATAGTTGACAGGCTACAGAAGAGGCTACGCTAATGCAAAGGAGATTGGAATGACAAGTGGACTACATGTCTCGAATGTTCAGAAAGTTAAGCTTACGTAGCAAGAATCTTATTGACTAAAATTATTAAAATGATACAGTACTGCTGAAGTAGGCTAGCTGGCAGTGGCTGCGTTGTTGACTTTGTAGGCTAGCTGGCAGTGGCTGCGTTGTTGACACTACACTAATCAAGTCGTTCCGTTGAGTGTAATAGTTTCTACAGTGCTGCTATTCGGGGGCTAGCTGGCTAGCTAGCAGTGTTGATTACGTTACGTTGCGTTAAAAGAACGACAATAGCTGGCTAGCTAACCTAGAAAATCGCTCTAGACTACACAATTATCTTTGATACAAAGACGGCTATGTAGCTAGCTATGTAGCTAGCTACGATCAAACAAATCAAACCGTTGTACTGTAATGAAATGAAATGAAAATGTAATACTACCTGTGAATGCGACCGGGTTGTTGAGTTCTATTCGGAAGACGTTGGCTAGCTGTTGGCTAGCTAGCAGAGTCTCCTACGTTAAGGACGACAAATAGCTGGCTAGCTAACCTCGGTAAATTAAGATAATCACTCTAAGACTACACACTCTAAACTACACAATTATCTTGGATACGAAGACAGCAAAGACAGCTATGTAGCTAGCTAACACTACACTAATCAAGTCGTTCAGTTGAGTGTAATAGTTTCTACAGTGCTGCTAATCGGTGGACGTTTGCTAGCTGGCTAGCTGCTGGGTAGAGCAGTGAAGACTACGTTAGGATGACGAAATATGATAATTACGCAATTATCTTTGATACAAAGACGGCTATGTAGCTAGCTAAGAAGAAATTGCTAAGATTAGACAAATCAAACCGTTGTACTATAATGAAATGTAATGAAATGTAATGAAAAAGTTATACTACCTGCGGAGCGAAGTGCGATGCGACCGCTCGCTCCAACCCGCTCGCTCCAACCCGGAAGTTTTGTTCTCTGGCCAGGACTAAATTGGGGCTGATTGCTCACCAGCTCTGCAAGGCCCATAAAGCTGCCAGAAGGGCAGCACACAGCGGAGGACTGGGGGAAGTAAGGTGACTTTGATGTTGTTGGAGACAGTGTCTGAGATAAGACAAAGGATTTGAGTTTGTGTGCCCGACAGGATACAGCAAGACCAGAAGACGGTACCCCGGTGAGGGTCTCATGGGGGAGACCTATCCTTTTCAATTGATTTATTATTTAATAAACACCCTTGAAACCGAGCTAATCATACTTTGTCCATGTCTGATCGGTGTAAACATCTTGACCAAATCCCCTGGTTTGCCACAATACATACACCTTTGCCAAATACATTTAAACTCAGTTTTCACAGTTCCTGACATTTAATCATAGTAAAAATCTCCTGACTTAGGTAAGTTGGATTCACCACTTCATTTTAAGAATGTGAAACGTCAGAATAATAGTACAGAGAATTATTTATTTCATGACACACTCGATTCATATTTGGTAGCATTGCCATTAAATTGTTTATCTTGGGTCAAACATTTCGGGTAGCCTTCCAAAAGCTTCCTACAGTAATTTGGGTGAATTTTGGCCCATTCCTTCTGACAGAGTTGGTGTAAATGATTCAGGTTTGTAGGCATCCTTGCTCATGCACGCTTTTTCAGTTGCGCCCACACATTTTCTATAGGATTGAGGTCAGAGCTTTATGATGGCCAGTCCAATACCTTAACTTTGTTGTCCTTAAGCCATTTTGCCACAACTTTGGAAGTATGGTTGGGGTCATTGTCCATTTGGAAGACTCATTTGCGACCAAGCTTTAACTTCCTGACTGATGTCTTGATGTTGCGTCAATTTATCCACATAATTTTCCTTCTCATGAAGCCATCTATTTTGTGAAGTGCACCAGTCGTTCCTGAATCAAAGCACCCCCACAACATGATGCTGCCACCCCCGTGCTTCAAGGTTGGGATGGTGTTCTTTGGCTTGCCAGCCTCCCCCTTTTTCCTCTTAACATAACAATGGTCATTATGGCCAAACAGTTTAGTTTCATCAGACCAGAGGACGTTTCTCCTAAAAGTACGATTTACGTCCCCATGTGCAGTTGCAAACCGTGGTCTGGCTTATTTATGGCGGTTTGGAGTAGTGGCGTCTTCCTTCCTGAGTGGCCTTTCAGGTTATGTCGATATAGGAATAATTTTACTGTGGATATAGATACTTTTGTACCTGATTCCTCCAGCATCTTCACAAGGTCCTTTGCTGTTGTTCTGGGATTGATTTGACAGAACATGGCTGCATGGTCCCATGGTGTTTATACAGTCTACATTTTCTTTCTGAGATCTTGTCTGCTTTCTTTTGATTTTCCCATGATGTCAAGCAAAGAGGCACTGAGTTTGAAGGTAGGCCTTGAAATACATCCACAGATATACCTCCAATTGACTGAAATGATGTCAATTAGCCTATCAGAATCTTCTAAAGCCATGACATAATTTTCTGGAATGTTCCAAGCTGTTTCAAGGCACATCAACGTAATGTTTGTAAACATCTGACCCACCTGAATTGTGATAGTGAATTATAAGTGAAATAATTGTTGGAAAAATTACTTGTGTCATGCACAAAGTAGACATTTGTGGAGTGGTTGAAAAATGAGTTAATGACTCCAACTTCAACTGTGTGTGTGTGTGTGTGTATATAATAATATGATACCTTAAGGGGTCTAAAAATTTCAAATCAAGTAGCTAAATTGTCCTTGCTAACACCATCTTAAAACAATTCCATATAGCTTTGTAGAAATGTGTCTGAACGTTAAAATCGGATATATTTGCCCATACGTAGTTTGACTGTTTTTTGTCATAGTGTGTTGCTTGCTAGCTACTCTCTTGTTTGACAAGGTCATGTGGTAGCTAGTTAGCTTGCTAGTTGAGTACTGCGGCTAGCCAAAAATGACTTTTGTTTTAAAAGTTGGATCATCTTAATCTTTGAGGCTTTAAAAGTGTTCTTACACTATGAATTTGAAGATTCAAAGTAAGTGGGAACTGTCCATGGCAGGCATTTTTACCTCCTTCACTTACTACATCATTTATGAGTGATTTTAAGCACAAGCACCACCACTAATCAGCCTACACCTACTGCACACACAACCATTATTACTATGACAAGTAGCATAGCCATGTCAGCAAATGACTCGTGTCTGAACTCGCACAAATCCGATTTGGTCACTTGTAAGTATGGATTTCAAAAACAAAACTGATTTGAGGATCAATGCCTGTAGTGTGAACAAGGCTTGAGTTTTTGTTGGTTCAGGGATTGTCTCAGTCATTGTCGGTTCAATACACTGGGAGTTTTTGGGGATTTGAACACAATAGCTGTACATGCATTTCAAGTGGAAACTGAAGCTGTTTGCTAGCTGTTTGCTAGCTGTTAGTACCTATGCACAAACGCTGTGTAGCCACGTCCTCCCTGTGGACCTTTCCTCAGCAGTAGTTATTTGAAAGCCTCCCAAGCATGTGGAAACTAAGCGGAATCTTACCCAATGCCTTTCTGAGACTCCCTTTGTGCTGAGGGAGAGAGACACAGAGAGGGGGGAGAGCATGAGAAGGGAACGAGGATACAGACATGTACTCCCATGTGTGACCCTAGGAGGCAGTGTTGTCTTTAGTTTGAAGGGAGTGTGGACTGCGAGAGATAGTGAGAAAGAAAGAACCTTTGGAGAGAAAGAGAAAGGAGTAGCTGCTGCTTGTTCCACCTCTCTTGTGTTTGAGAAGACAATCACTGACCAGAATGTTGAGACAGTGGTATGGAGTGTACAGACAGACACCATACTGACATCACTGATAATCGTAACAAACCTGGTTTTAACCATTGTTGGTTGTCATTACATTTGTGAATTTTGTATTTATTTCCATCATATCCAATGAAAAAAAAGCTATAGTTGTATTTACATTATTGTTGGTTAAGGGCAATCAAGGTGGTCATATTTTTGTAGAGTATTCTTTGCGTCTGGAAATAAAACCCCAGTGGTTGCCTCAATGAATTTGATCATCATTTGTTTGAAAGGGAGAAATTAGAGAAATGAAAAGGTATGAAGGTAACAGATGGAGAGAAAAGATAGGAAAGACACTATACCATCAGAGGCAGAGTTATTAATATTATTCATGCTTACAGCAAGCAATTCAGCTGGTGCTTGGTATTATATGATGGAAATAAAACATTTTTAAAAGCATTGTAGATGATAGTCATATTATGATAGCATCTGGTAATCACTACTATACAAAGTGTGCTGCACCTGCATTATTATTATGATTTCTTGATTCAGGTCTTGGGTTAGAGGTTCAGAGCAAAGCTGTCAAACTTTTTGTTGTTATTAGCTTATGTTTTTTCTTGACATGGTCAAATGACTCATGCATAGATTGGTAACTTTTTCTAATTTAGCATTCACCAGAGGCCCCGAGGAACTTGGTAAAAAAAATAATGTCACCGATTGGCCAATAAACCCTCATATCCGCCGCTCCATTTGACCTAGAGATGTATAGCTTTGTATGTAGGTTGTCTTTCCTCATGCTGAATCGATTTGCCTCAAGGATCCATAAGGTCCGTCAGGATGGATTTTTCTCCATCTTGGAAATTTTGTAAAACGATAAAAAATATGTACTGTATGTGGGCCCATGGTACAAATCTTAACTTAGATTGAGAAAAGCTAAGGAATTGGTAAAGCGATGACTTGACCAACAAAACAACATTATATGAATATGCTTTATCGTGAGCCAACACTCGCACATGACTGTTTTCCCCCACTTTACCGCTCTGACTTTGCAGGTGGCTACTTTGAGGAAAAATGTATTTACTATGACTGTGATATGTGGTTGTCCCACCTAGCGCTCTTAAAACCTGTTAAGGATAGGGCTGACTACTGCCCCCTTTGGAGGAATTGCGTGCCCATAGTAAACAGAAAACAAATCTGTCCAAAATTGCTAATATATGCATATAATAATTATTATTGAATAGAAAACACTAAAGCTTCTAAAACCGTTCAAATGATGTATGTATGTAAAGCAGAACTCAGGGCAGCCATTCTCCCAAACTCTCACTTGTCATCAGAAAAGTTGGCCCAACTTTGACGTCATCGCCCCCACCCTTCCCAAGCAGCTACAGACCTGGGAATAGTTTCCATGTCTTCAGCGCGATGTCTACTTTCAATGGGGCTTGCCATTGTGAGAATCGCGCGCCCATGAGACTTTTGGCGGGCTGATAGCCTTCGGGTCACGCGAAAAAACAAGTACTTTCATGCACACGGATGCTCCAGAGCTCTCTTTCTTCCAGGATTGACCAAACAATGTCGGTGTTTCTGTTCGTGCTAAGGATTGTTTTCCACGTTTATAACATGCTAAAGCTTGATTCTGCACTTAGTTTGACCAGTTTAGTCGAGATATAATATGTAATTTTGAAGTTTTGGTGCGCATCCACTAGAATTGTGGCTGCATTTCGACCGGAAGTGGTCGCGTTTGATAACCTAAAGACACATACTTCAAAACCAAACGATGTTTTTGGTAAGTATAACTCCTTTCAGGTCTTCTGATGGAAGAACATCAAAGGTAAGGGAATATTTGTGGTAAATTTGGGTTTCTGTGGACTCCAAGATAGAGGAGACGTAATGCTAATTTCTGAGCGCCGTCTCATATTATAGCCTAGTGAACGAATTATTTAACGTTAAAAATAGATGTAACACAGCGGTTGTATTAAGAAGTGTATCTTTCTATCTATGTGTAGAACATTTATATTTAGTTAAAGTTTATGATGTGTATTGCTTGTTATCTGACGGAGCTATCATCATTTCTCCGGACATTTGAGTAGCATTTTTTGAACATGGCATCATTGTAAACAGAGATTTATGGATATAAATTGCATATTATTGAAAAAAACAAATGTACTGTGTAACATGTTACATTACTGTCATCTGATGAAGATTTTCAAAAGGTTAGTGAATTATTTTTCTTTTAATCCTGCGTTTGTTGATTGCATATTTTGTTCAACTTGGCTATTCAAATTAGCTGTGTCTTTGGTGGTGGTTTGACATAAATATGTGCTATGTTTTCACCGTAAAACATTTTAGAAATCTGACTTGCTGGGTAGATGAACAAGGTGTTTATCTTTCATTTGAGCAATTGGACTTGTTAATGTGTGGAGGTTAAATATTTCTAAGAATATTTTTGCGTTCCATTGCGCCACATTCCAGCTGAACGTGGGAGGGTTCGTTCCCAAATGAGTACCATAACCCCCTTCTGGTTACGATCAATGCACTAATGACTCAAATGTAAATGTTATTGATAAATCAGGAAATATGGTTTTACATGTCCATTTAAGTCCTTTGCAAATCTCCATCACAATGGCCAATCAAGTTGAATCGTTTAGAGTCATCAAAGATGAACCTGTAATGTCCGCAGTGTAGTGGAGGAAGGAGTCAGACGCAGGAGACAGAGAGTTCAGAGTAGGCACGTCTTTAATACACTGACCAGGTGAAAAAGCAAGACGCCACTCAACACAAATACCCCAAACCACAGGGGAACTAAACCGTATCCAAAAACAGCTCACGTACACGAAACAGCCATGACACACATGCGTGCACAACAAGTACACATAGAACAATCCCTTACACCCAGCAGGCTGGACGGCTGGCTAATAAAGCCCAACTAATAACCTAATTAACAACAGGTGTAACCAACAAACAGACAAGGAGGGGGAGGAAAAAAAAATCAGTGGTAGCTGGTAGGCCGGTGACGACGACCGCCAAGCGCCACCCGAACGGGAAGGGGAGCCACCTTCGGTAGGAGTCGTGACAGAACCATGTTAAGTTTGGCATGGATATCTTAAAAAATAAGAAAACTATAAAACAAAGTTTGTTTTGTTTTATATATCTAACTGCGTAAAATTATCTTTGAAAATCTTCTTCTAAAAGTCAGATTCACTCCAAATTTGGTCTTTGAACTCATCACAATATTCAAATCAAACTTCACTTGTCACGTGCCGAATACAACTTGTGCAGACCTTAGTGAATTTTTGCAGGTTCTCCTACTTACAAAGCATGTAGAGGTCTGTAATTATCATAGATACACTTCAACTGTGAGAGACACTTCAACTGTGAGAGACGGAAACAAAAAAAAATCCAGAAAGTCACATTGTTGTAACGGCTTTCTTCCGTTGAAGGAGAGTCGGACCAAAATGCAGCGTGGTTAGTTCGATACATCTTTAATAAAGAAAAAACATGAACAATACAAAAACAACAAATGGAAAAATGTGAAAACCTATACAGCCTATCTGGTGACAACTAACACAGAGACAGAAACAATCACCCACAAAACACTCAAAGAATATGGCTGCCTAAATATGGTTCCCAATCAGAGACAACTATAAACACCTGTGTAAGGGTTTTCTTCTGGTGAAAGAGAGGCGGACCAAAATGCAGCGTGGTGGTTATTCATGTTTTTAATGAAGACGACTATACATGAACAGACTATACAAAACAAGAAAAGTGAAAACCTAAACAGTCCTATCTGGTGCAAACACAGAGACAGGAACAATCACCCACAAAACCCAACACAAAACAGGCTACCTAAATATGGTTCCCAATCAGAGACAATGACTAACACCTGCCTCTGATTGAGAACCATATCAGGCCAAACATAGAAATAGACAAACCAGACACACAACATAGAATGCCCACCCAGCTCACGTCCTGACCAACACGAAAACAAGGAAAACACATACGAACGATGGACAGAACGTGACAACCTGCCTCTGATTGAGAACCACTCCAGACAGCCATATACTTTGCTAGATACCCCCACTAAGCCACACACCCAATACCTAACAAAACCCCAAGATAAATAAACCCATGTCACACACCCGGCCTGACCAAATAAATAAAGACAAACAAAATATACTTCGACCAGGGCGTGATAATTGTATGATTTTTAAGTAATTAATTTCCAACCGGAAAGGAGATTCATCAGAGAAAATGACTTTAGTCCTCAGCAGTCCAATCCCTGTACCTTTTGCAGAATATCAGTCTGTCCCTGATGTTTTTCCTGCATAGAAGTGGTTTCTTTGCTGCCCTTCTTGACACCAGCTGCCATTCATGAGCAAGCTGTACTGGTACTGGTGGTGCCCCGATCACGGAGCTGAATCAACTTTAGGGTCCTGCCGATTGCTTGACTTTCTTGGGCGCCCTGAAGCCTTCTTCACAACAATTGAACCACCACCAACAATTGAACCACACATCAGTTCTTGATTACATTTAACATTACATTTAAGTCATTTAGCAGACGCTCTTATCCAGAGCGACTTACAAATTGGTGCATTCACCTTATGACATCCAGTGGGACAGTCACTTAACAATAGTGCATCTAAAACTTAGGGGGGGTGGGGTGAGAGGGATTACTTAACCTATCCTAGGTATTCCTTAAAGAGGTGGGGTTTCAGGTGTCTCCGGAAGGTGGTGATTGACTCCGCTGTCCTGGCGTCGTGAGGGAGTTTGTTCCACCATTGGGGGGCCAGGGCAGCGAACAGTTTTGACTGGGCTGAGCGGGAGCTGTACTTCCTCAGTGGTAGGGAGGCGAGCAGGCCAGAGGTGGATGAACGCAGTGCCCTTGTTTGGGTGTAGGGCCTGATCAGAGCCTGGAGGTACTGAGGTGCCGTTCCCCTCACAGCTCCGTAGGCAAGCACCATGGTCTTGTAGCGGATGCGAGCTTCAACTGGAAGCCAGTGGAGAGAACGGAGGAGCGGGGTGACGTGAGAGAACTTGGGAAGGTTGAACACCAGACGGGCTGCAGCGTTCTGGATGAGTTGAAGGGGTTTAATGGCACAGGCAGGGAGCCCAGCCAACAGCGAGTTGCAGTAATCCAGACGGGAGATGACAAGTGCCTGGATTAGGACCTGCGCCGCTTCCTGTGTGAGGCAGGGTCGTACTCTGCGGATGTTGTAGAGCATGAACCTACAGGAACGGGCCACCGCCTTGATGTTAGTTGAGAACGACAGGGTGTTGTCCAGGATCACGCCAAGGTTCTTGGCGCTCTGGGAGGAGGACACAATGGAGTTGTCGACCGTGATGGCGAGATCATGGAACGGGCAGTCCTTCCCCGGGAGGAAGAGCAGCTCCGTCTTGCCGAGGTTCAGCTTGAGGTGGTGATCCGTCATCCACACTGATATGTCTGCCAGACATGCAGAGATGCGATTCGCCACCTGGTCATCAGAAGGGGGAAAGGAGAAGATTAATTGTGTGTCGTCTGCATAGCAATGATAAGAGAGACCATGTGAGGTTATGACAGAGCCAAGTGACTTGGTGTATAGCGAGAATAGGAGAGGGCCAAGAACAGAGCCCTGGGGGACACCAGTGGTGAGAGCGCGTGGTGAGGAGACAGATTCTCGCCACGCCACCTGGTAGGAGCGACCTGTCAGGTAGGACGCAATCCAAGCGTGGGCCGCGCCGGAGATGCCCAACTCGGAGAGGGTGGAGAGGAGGATCTGATGGTTCACAGTATCGAAGGCAGCCGATAGATCTAGAAGGATGAGAGCAGAGGAGAGAGAGTTAGCTTTAGCAGTGCGGAGCGCCTCCGTGATACAGAGGAGAGCAGTCTCAGTTGAATGACTAGTCTTGAAACCTGACTGATTTGGATCAAGAAGGTCATTCAGAGAGAGATAGCGGGAGAGCTGGCCAAGGACGGCACGTTCAAGAGTTTTGGAGAGAAAAGAAAGAAGGGATACTGGTCTGTAATTGTTGACATCGGAGGGATCGAGTGTAGGTTTTTTTAGAAGGGGTGCAACTCTCGCTCTCTTGAAGACGGAAGGGACGTAGCCAACGGTCAGGGATGAGTTGATGAGCGAGGTGAGGTAAGGGAGAAGGTCTCCGGAAATGGTCTGGAGAAGAGAGGAGGGGATAGGGTCAAGCGGGCAGGTTGTTGGGCGGCCGGCCGTCACAAGACGCGAGATTTCATCTGGAGAGAGAGGGGAGAAAGAGGTCAGAGCACAGGGTAGGGCAGTGTGAGCAGAACCAGCGGTGTCGTTTGACTTAGCAAACGAGGATCGGATGTCGTCGACCTTCTTTTCAAAATGTTTGACGAAGTCATCTGCAGAGAGGGAGGAGGGGGGGGGAGGGGGCGGAGGATTCAGGAGGGAGGAGAAGGTGGCAAAGAGCTTCCTAGGGTTAGAGGCAGATGCTTGGAATTTAGCGTGGTAGAAAGTGGCTTTAGCAGCAGAGACAGAGGAGGAAAATGTAGAGAGGAGGGAGTGAAAGGATGCCAGGTCCGCATGATACATGATCTGATACATGGTTGATTTAGGTGCAATCTTACTGGCAGCAATATCTTTGCCCGTGAAGCACTTTTTGTGCAAAGCAATGATGACGGCACATGTTTCCTTGCAGGTAACTATACATGATAGAGGCAAAACAATGATTCCAAGCACCACCCTCCATTTGAAGCTTCCAGTCTGTTATTCGATCTCAATAAGCATGACAGAGTGATCTCCAGCCTTGTCCTCGTCAACACTCACACCTGTGTTAACGAGGGAATCACTGACATGATGTCAGCTGGTCCTTTTGTGGCAGTGCTGAAATGCAGTGGAAATGTTTTTGGGTATTCAGTTCATTTGCTTGGCAAAGAGGGACTTTGCAATTCATCTGATCACTCTTCATAACATTCTGGAGTATATGCAAATTGCCATCATACAATCTGAGGCAGCAAACTTTGTGAAATTAATATTTGTGTAATTCTCAACTTTTGGCCACGACTGTACTATTCCTAGTTAGTATCAGTAAGGTGATATTTCTCTGCAATTGTATAGGCATACCTTTTTAACTGTGTTTATCAGCTTAACGTCTTTTAGTTTAGAGGGATGTTCACCACTGCCAACAATAGCTGGCGACTAGTTAGTTTTCAGACAAATGTGTTCAATGCATTGTTCGTTTATCCACTGACCACTGCATTTGGACTCAGCCTTTGATAATGGTTTTTGAAAATAAATGGTTGCTATATTCAAATATGGCCAAACTGTACCGTTGTCACTGTGTCATCCAGTGAACCCAGTCATTGCTGTTCACAGCTATATTTACACATTACTATTGTTAAACACCATCCATTAACTCTTAGATGTTAAGTCCCCTATATTGGGGACTTGGAGTGGGTCTGGACCACTTTGGTGTACAAATCACTCTGTGAATGTCATAGGGTCCCGTGCCTTATAGTGCCAGAAAACCCTATATGTTTGCTCTCTGCTACCACTCTCTCAGCAGAGCTGATTTGAATTGTCTGGTTTCAGACTACTTATTCGCATAGGGACTGACGTGTCACATTTTCTGGCCTATCCAGAATAACAATACATTTGCTCTTCCTCTGAGCGACAGAGCCCAGTCTGGTAGATGGCATATGAGGTTTACCGAGGTTAGCTAGCCAGCTATTTGTCGTCCTTAACGTAGGAGACACTGCTAGCTAGCCAACAGCTAGCCAAGGTCTACCGAATAGAACAAGCCGGTCGCATTCCGCTTCGCTCCACAGGTAGTATCACATTTTCACTTCATTTCATTACAGTACAACGGTTTGATTTGTTTGATCGTAGCTAGCTACATAGCTAGCTACATAGCCGTCTTTGTATCAAAGATAATTGTGTAGTCTAGAGCGACTTTCTAGGTTAGCTAGCCAGCTATTGTCATTCTTTTAACGCAAAGTAACGTAATCAACACTGCTAGCTAGCCAGCTAGCCCCCGAATAGCAGCATTGTAGAAACTATTACACTCAACGGAACGACTTGATTAGTGTAGTGTCAACAACGCAGCCACTGCCAGCTAGCCTACAAAGTCAACAACGCAGCCACTGCCAGCTAGCCTACTTCAGCAGTACTGTATCATTTTAATAATTTTAGTCAATAAGATTCTTGCTACGTAAGCTTAACTTTCTGAACATTCGAGACGTGTAGTCCACTTGTCATTCCAATCTCCTTTGCATTAGCGTAGCCTCTTCTGTAGCCTGTCAACTATGTGTCTGTCTATCCCTGTTCTCTCCTCTCTGCACAGACCATACAAACGCTCCACACTGCGTGGCCGCGGCCACCCTAATCTGTTGGTCCCAGCGTGCACGACCCACGTGGAGTTCCAGGTCTCCGGTAGCCTCTGGAACTGCCGATCTGCGGCCAACAAGGCAGAGTTCATCTCAGCCTATGCCTCCCTCCAGTCCCTCGACTTCTTGGCACTGACGGACACATGGATCACCACAGATAACACTGCTACTCCCACTGCTCTCTCTTCGTCCGCCCACGTGTTCTCGCACACCCGAGAGCTTCTGGTCAGCGGGGTGGTGGCACCGGGATCCTCATCTCTCCCAAGTGGTCATTCTCTCTTTCTCCCCTTACCCATCTGTCTATCGCCTCCTTTGAATTCCACGCTATCACAGTTACCAGCCCTTTCAAGCTTAACATCCTTATCATTTATCGCCCTCCAGGTTCCCTCGGAGAGTTCATCAATGAGCTTGATGCCTTAACTTTTTGGGGAGTTATATTCCTCTGCTGGTAGCGGGACTACAGCTCAAGCTCATTACCATAACGCACAATGCGCAAAAATATTCCTAAAAATATTTAACCTCCACACATTAACAAGTAAAATAGCTCAAATGAAAGATAAACAAGTTGTTTATCTAGCCAGCAAGTCAGATTTCTAAAATGTTTTACGGCGAAAACATAGCACATATTTACGTCAAACCACCACCGCAGACATAGCTCATTAGCATAGCCAAGTAGGAAAAAATATGCAATCAACAAACGCAGGATTAAAAGAAAAATCATTTCACTAACCTTTTTGAAATCTTCATCAGATGACAGTAATATAACATGTTACACAGTACATTCATTTTTTTCAATAATATGCTATATATATCCATAAATCTCTGTTTACAATGATGCATCGTTCAAAAAATGCTACTAAAATGTCCGGAGAAATTAAATAGCCCCGGCAGATAACGTCAGCTAACAAGGAATACACATCATAAACTTTGACTAAATATGCATGTTTTACATATGTGTAGGAAGATACACTTCTTCTAAATGCAAACGCTGTGTTACTTTTATTTATAACATTACATTTTGCGTTTACTAGGCTATAATAGGGAGTCGGCGCTCCCACATTAGCATAATGACTCCTCTATCTTGGAGTCGACAGAAACCCAAAATTAATACAAATATTCCCTTACCTTTGCTGTTCTTCCATCAGAAGACCTGTAAGGGATTATACTCACCAAATTAGCGTTCAGTTTTCAAGTCTGCGTCTTTCGGTTCTCAAAATAGCCTGATTTTGGTAAAAATGTAGGCAAAATTGAAGTGGTTGCGCACCAAAACGTCGAAAGTATATATAATATGTCGAGTAAACTTGTCAAACTATGTTCATAATTAAGCTATAACATGTTATAAAGGTCTACAGCAATTGTGAGGACGAAGCGAAACACACACGTCTTTTAATCGATCCTGAGGGAAAGAGAGAAAATGTGCAGAGCGCGCATACTGGGCACTGTTTTTTTGGCGTGACCGAGACCTTTCGGCACGCTCAACGTCTCGTGAGCGCGCGATTCACACACTGACAAGCCCCATAGAAGACAGCCTTCACGCTGAACACGTAGAAACTGTTCCCAGAGCGGTAGCCTTTTGGGAAGTGCGTTAAAGATGACGTCAAAGCAGAGGCAACTTTTTCAATTACAAGAGAGATTTTGGGAGAATGCATGCCCTGACACTTCTGCTTTACATAGAGACAAAATTTAAACGGTTTTAGAATTGTTAGTGTTTTCTATTCGATAATATTTTTTATATGCAAATATTAGCAACTTTTGAAAAAAATGTATCCTGTTTTATATGGGTACCCAAATCCTCCAGAAGGGGCAGTAAACCGTGGTATCCTGAACAGGTTAATAAGCTCCTTTCCTGAGGACGCCTCACCTTTAACCTCCCCACGTCTACCTTTGACTCATTCCTCTCTGCCTCCTCCTTTCCACTCCTCTCCTCTTTTGACCTCACCCTCTCACCTTCCCCCCCTACTCACAAGGCAGGCAATAAGCTCGACCTCATCTTTACTAGATGCTGTTCTTCCACTAACCTCATTGCAACTCCCCTCCAAGTCTCCGACCATTACCTTGTATCCTTTTCCCTCTCGCTCTCATCCAACACTGCCCCTACTCGGATGGTATCGCGCCGTCCCAACCTTCGCTCTCTCTCCCCCGCTACTCTCTCCTCTTCCATCCTATCATCTCTTCCCTCTGCTCAAACCTTCTCCAACCTATCTCCTGATTCTGCCTCCTCAACCCTCCTCTCCTCCCTTTCTGCATCCTTTGACTCTCTATGCCCCCTATCCTCCAGGCCGGCTCGGTCCTCCCCTCCCGCTCCGTGGCTCGACGACTCATTGCGAGCTCACAGAACAGGGCTCCGGGCAGCCGAGCGGAAATGGAGGAAAACTCGCCTCCCTGCGGACCTGACATCCTTTCACTCCCTCCTCTCGACATTTTCCTCTTCTGTCTCTGCTGCTAAAGCCACTTTCTACCACTCTAAATTCCAAGCATCTTCCCCTAACCCTAGGAAGCTCTTTGCCACCTTCTCCTCCCTCCTGAATCCCCCCCCCCCCTCCTCCCTCTCTGCGGATGACTTCGTCAACCATTTTGAAAAGAAGGTCAACGACATCCGATCCTCATTTGCTAAGTCAAACGACACCGCTGGTTCTGCTCACACTGCCCTACCCTGTGCTCTGACCTCTTTCTCCCCTCTCTCTCCAGATGAAATCTCGCGTCTTGTGACGGCAGGCCGCCCAACAGCCTGCCCGCTTGACCACATTCCCTCCTCTCTTCTCCAGACCATTTCCGGAGACCTTCTCCCTTACCTCACCTCGCTCATCAACTCATCCCTGACCGCTGGCTACGTCCCTTCCGTCTTCAAGAGAGCGAGAGTTGCACCCCTTCTGAAAAAACCTACACTCGATCCCTCCGATGTCAACAACTACAGACCAGTATCCCTTTCTTTTCTCTCCAAAACTCTTGAACGTGCCGTCCTTGGCCAGCTCTCCCGCTATCTCTCTCAGAATGACCTTCTTGATCCAAATCAGTCAGGTTTCAAGACTAGTCATTCAACTGAGACTGCTCTTCTCTGTATCACGGAGGCGCTCCGCACTGCTAAAGCTAACTCTCTCTCCTCTGCTCTCATCCTTCTAGACCTATCGGCTGCCTTCGATACTGTGAACCATCAGATCCTCCTCTCCACCCTCTCCGAGTTGGGCATCTCCGGCACGGCCCACGCTTGGATTGCGTCCTACCTGACAGGTCGCTCCTACCAGGTGGCGTGGCGAGAATCTGTCTCCTCACCACGCGCTCTCACCACTGGTGTCCCCCAGGGCTCTGTTCTAGGCCCTCTCCTATTCTCGCTATACACCAAGTCACTTGGCTCTGTCATAACCTCACATGGTCTCTCCTATCATTGCTATGCAGACGACACACAATTAATCTTCTCCTTTCCCCCTTCTGATGACCAGGTGGCGAATCGCATCTCTGCATGTCTGGCAGACATATCAGTGTGGATGACGGATCACCACCTCAAGCTGAACCTCCTCCTCCCAGAGCGCTAAGAACCTTGGCGTGATCCTGGACAACACCCTGTCGTTCTCAACTAACATCAAGGCGGTGGCCCGTTCCTGTAGGTTCATGCTCTACAACATCCGCAGAGTACGACCCTGCCTCACACAGGAAGCGGCGCAGGTCCTTATCCAGGCACTTGTCATCTCCCGTCTGGATTACTGCAACTCGCTGTTGGCTGGGCTCCCTGCCTGTGCCATTAAACCCCTACAACTCATCCAGAACGCCGCAGCCCGTCTGGTGTTCAACCTTCCCAAGTTCTCTCACGTCACCCCGCTCCTCCGCTCTCTCCACTGGCTTCCAGTTGAAGCTCGCATCCGCTACAAGACCATGGTGCTTGCCTACGGAGCTGTGAGGGGAACGGCACCTCAGTACCTCCAGGCTCTGATCAGGCCCTACCCCCAAACAAGGGCACTGCGTTCATCCACCTCTGGCCTGCTCGCCTCCCTACCACTGAGGAAGTACAGTTCCCGCTCAGCCCAGTCAAAACTGTTCGCTGCTCTGGCCCCCCCAATGGTGGAACAAACTCCCTCACGACGCCAGGACAGCGGAGTCAATCACCACCTTCCGGAGACACCTGAAACCCCACCTCTTTAAGGAATACCTAGGATAGGATAAAGTAATCCTTCTACCCTCCCCCCTTAAAAGATTTAGATGCACTATTGTAAAGTGGCTGTTCCACTGGATGTCATAAGGTGAATGCACCAATTTGTAAGTCGCTCTGGATAAGAGCGTCTGCTAAATGACTTAAATGTAAAATATGAAAGGTGACGGTCTGGCAAATCCAACAGTTCCATCCCACTGTAATATTCTCAGCCAGATTTAGAGCTGTCACCATGAAATATACTAAATCAATTGAAACCTGACACCTTTCCATTGGTCACAGATGGACAAAATCACTTTTTGTTTTTAACGAGTCTTCACACATTTGAATGGTGTCTCTGCGCCACGCAGGTGACGTTTAGGAGAACATTCTCTGTTTTCAATTATTTGAAATGGTGCCAATATTGTACTGTCACTGAGTACGATCATATTGATTTTACAGTTATAAGAAAAGTGAATGGTAGTCAGTTCTTATAATTTTATTGTTACTATCATTAGAAATTATAAAAATATTTTCAAGCCCTATTGACCGACTTTTGTTGAATGGGAAAAAGTCATTATGTGATTCATTTCAGGAAACTAGGCCATTGTGAATGGGATTTTTCAAGGACTAAAATCATATTCCCTGATTTAATAATAACATATGTTCTTATCCCGAGCACCTTAATGTTAGTGCATTCATCTTAAGCTAGCTAGATGGGACAACCACATATCACAGTCATAGTAAGCAAATTGTAAGACCCGACGCTGAAGTAGAGATGCATGTACGGAGAGTGAATATTTTAATTTTGCACCGACATGGAACAGGACAGGAACAGCGTCAGAACCGGGTAACACAATGACAAACAATAATTAATGCGGAAGCGGGGAACAGACAGATAAAGGGGAGGTAATAACACAGGTGATTGAGTCCAGGTGAGTCCAATGAATCACTGATGCCTGTGACGAGGGAAGCAGGTGTGCGTAATGATGGTGGCAGGAGTGTGTAATGCTGGGCAGCATTGATAGCTAATGAGTTTGAGAAATTCTAGCATTTAATTCTCAGATCCATGTCAATTGCACCTGGCTGGTTAGCTACCTGCAGATTAAAGCAGGGTCGTAACGTTATGAGCTGGGAATATGGTTCATTGATTAGCTAGCTAGCTACCCACATGACTAAACAAACAAAAAAGACTCCACTATACAAGTAACTATTTCAATAGAATGTCGATCGATATATTCGCTCTGGTTGTCTACTTCAATTTCAGGGCACTCTCATCTGAATGTGCCAATTCACAGAATAACTGACAAATTTATGAATGCTCAACACCAAACGTTGGCAAAAAAAGCGTAATTAAATTGTTGCCAGCAGCACAGTTGCAGTCACCAACGGTCTGGATAACGTAGAAACAGCCCAACTAGCTCTGCTAGGGTGAGTAAAATGGTCAGTGAGCTGTTCTCTCATTTGTCTGGAAGTAGCTAGCAAGCTAGCCAATGTTAGCCAGTTGGCTTGGGTGCTTGACTGCTGTTGTAAGGTCCGAACTCTTGGATCAACCCTACTTCTCGGCCAGAGCGTCCAGTGTGTGCTCTGAATGCTCAGAAAGCGAAACGCTCTGAATTTACGAACGGTCAATCTGACAACACTGAGTTTACGAACGCCCAAAGCACACTCTGAACCTCCATATTAAAACGAAAAACACACCCATAGTATAAGCCTTTTGTCACGCCCTGACCTTAGTTATCTTTGTTTTCTTTATTATTTTGGTTAGGTCAGGGTGTGACAAGGGGTGGTTTGTTGTTGTTTTTCCCTGTCTAGGGTTTGTGTATGTTCATGGGGTTGTTTCTGAGTCTAGGTGTTTTGTATGTCTATGGATGCCTGGATTGGTTCTCAATTAGAGGCAGCTGTTTATCGTTGTCTCTGATTGGGAACCATATTTAGGCAGCCATATTCCTTGGGTAATTCGTGGGTGATTGTCTATGTATTAGTTGCCTGTGTCTGCACTTATTCTATATAGCGGTCACGTTCGTTTTGTAAATTTGTTCAAGTGTTCTTCGTTTCAATGAAATAGGACATGTATTCACATCACGCTGCGCCTTGGTCTCATCCATACAACAAAAGTGACACCTTTAGCCTGGAAATCTTTGGTTGTTTAGGACAGTCTCACATGTGAATCCTTAAAGAGATGGGCGGGGCTAAAGCTTAAGAGGGTGTGAATGATGCTGAGTGGGTGTAGACAAAGAAGAGCTCTCCAGTAGGTACCAAATATTCTAGGGGCATTTTTTCAAAGCAGAATTACTTTCCCATAATTCCTCAACTGTAGCGTATGATATACCATTTTCTATCTCAGTCTCTACTTTTATCCAGCGTTAAAAACACAATTTCAAATTTTGCTACATAAGTATGAATCGAGGGATCAGTCAAATATGACTTTTCACAATATGCTTGAGTTTGTGTCCTCAAAAGTGAATACACCTCAACAGTTTTTTCCACAAAGTTGAGTTGCAGACCTTTCTTAAACTATGCAACATTATCAGTTATTGTTTATGGCCATTTCATGAAAAATTATTTTGTTTGGGCGGAAATAAAACATCTGCTCAGCTGTGTTCTGCATCCCTCCATTTTTGTCCATTACTATAACTTGTCCTAATTGACAATACATGTTATCATTGTAATATTGCATTTAGGGTGCCTGTAGTCAAGAGTTCTACATAGTTTGGTCAGTTTGAGGCTGACAAAATGCTTGTAAAAAAAAGTGTGCCAACAGAGTATAATATCAGGGGTAAATTGACAATTTGGTTAATTTTGCCCACTCACAAGGCATTAGCAGGGCTGAAAACCCCTGATTACATTTTTATTTGAGATGGCACAACTGAATTGAAAACCTGCCACCTCTCTCTCTCCCTTCCTCCCTCCCCACCCCTGTACAACTCCAGTGCCATGGCAGAGTGACAGGTCTTAGTTCTCACCGATCTGTGAGCAGGAGCGACAGCCACTGATCCTGCTTGGAGTGATGCCACCCCAGTGCTAACCATGCCCAGAATCTCTCTAGCAGAGAGAGTCATTGAAAAGGATCAACGTTTAGCTACGTGCAGAGGGGAGACAGGCGTATCTGATAAAGACCCAAACAGGGGAGGTGGGCAGCGTGGCAGGGTTCGAGGGGGAATACTGCTGTTGGGACTGATGCCAGCTGGAACGTGACTTACCTTAGTAGGATCCAATCCATTTCACATCAGCTAGGTTTGATTTCAGCTGCTGTGATCCGGGACGAGGCCACGAACAGCTGGCCTGGAAGATGAGACATTTTTCAGGACACACATTTCACTTCATAATGGCAGACGGTACACAGAGTCTGGTAAGGTAATTAACTGTGTTTATACAAAGACACATTTGAAACTGCTTCCCATGTGGCTAACATCGGGCCCTACAGTAGCTACCTACCATCTCAGCCATGTAAATGATGCTACCTCAGACAAGGCATTCTATTATTTTCCTTTCAATACAAGTGCCATTATGTGGCTCTTTTCTAATAGGGAGTCTCATAAAGTTATAGACTATACTGGGTTGGGTGGTATGTCCACTAATTTCTTGCCAGGTTAGGCCTAAAACCTTTAAGGGAACATTGCAATGCCAACACAGATATAATAGTAGCAGCCTACATTCAGCTGAGCTAAATATGCTGCATACCTCTGGAGCGTTAGCTAACTGGGTGGTTTTAAATGCTACGGGGTTGTTCTACCACAAGAAAGAGGATTTCGACACCCACCATCTCAGATTGTTCAAAAAAAAATCTGTAGGTTTTAACAGATATGATTAACATTGCTGAAACGTAATTTGATCTAAGAAATTGACTGCACCCAAATTGGCCATTTTAATCTTTTGGATTCAGATAATATTCAATAAATATAGTACCCAACAATTTGTACCAAACCTCTTCCTACCAGTGAGTAAGACACAAAGGAATCTATAAAAAAAAAGTCAAATGTCACTCATGGACCCCCACACCCCATGCCAATCCCACCTCAACAACCAGTATACAGTATCAGTATACTGTCTATTTTTGACAAGTAGTATGAAAATGTGGCTTGCAGTATTGCTTTTCTATGTTACTTATTCCTTGTGAAAATTGAGATGTTTTTTCTCCCTGTTCAGAGCAATACAAGTTGTGCGACAGTGCCAGGTTCTGACAACAAGATGTCACTGTTCTTCATATGCCGCCATACTCTTATCCATTTTGCTGGTCTATTGTGTTTATTGAATAGATCACAACATTTCCTTTGCAACTTTGGTTAAAGAACCAAAGGATTTGGCTCATGAAAATAAATTGTGTTGTCATCCTCACAATTCAAGTCAGTCCTCCATGAAAGCAATTCAGTTTGTCTTATCAACCAAACACTTCAACCCAACTCTCCTTGAATTGTCCAACAAGTGGCAGCTCTCTGAGAGGGCTATCCCTATGGTGCAATTCTAATATGAGGACATGTCCTTCAAGCCCAAAACGTTGATGTGGAAATTGGCTATGGACTAAAATGTTGTGACAACCTTAGGACCCAAGTCCATAACATTGAAACCATTGGAACTACTGTAGCCTAATGGTTTTGTTTCTTCATCAAGAATGGCCTTACAGTATCAAATATCTTTCCCAGTATATTTATGGGAATAAACCACACACAAAGGAGCTGTTTCCTGGATAACATATTAAGCGTAAAAGGACAAACAGAATTGCTTTCATGGAGGACTGGCTTAAGTTGTGAGGATGGCCACACAATTTATTTTCATCATGAGCCAAATCTGTTGGTTTTCTATCCAGAGTTGCGGTATAGCAGGAACAGCGACATCTCCTGGACTAAACCTGGTACTTTCACACTACTTTATGGTAAATAATGCAAATGAATTTCTCTGAACAGGAAAAAAAAACTTCACCAGATTCGCAAAGAATACATTACATACAGCAGTATGGAGAGGCAATACTCCAAGCCACAGCTTCATAATATTTGTCAAACAGAGAACTGATACTGTATACTGGTTGTTGGGGATGGATTGGCATGGGTTGTGGTGAGTCCGTGGGTGACTTTAGATGTTTTTGTTTGTGTTACTTACTCATTGGTAGGAAATTAGTAAGTAAGACGGTTGTTGGGTACTATATTTATTGACTATCTGAATCCTAAAAAATTGTATTGCCAATTTAGGTGCAATCAATTAACTTCATTCCTGAGATAAAATAACATTTAAATACAATCTTACCTGTTTCTAACTACAGAAATGGTTTCAGAACAATCTGAGATGGTGAGTGTCATGGCTTGATGAAATTATATGAAACTACTGAGTGTTAATCAAACCCCTGTGTGTCTTTAGACACTCACACGGACTACCTGACGATACAAATCTATGAGGTGAGGATGAGCAGGGGGACATTTCAGCACCCTTTCTCTTCTGATTTCTGATGATGACCATCATTACACAGCTGTTTTAATGTTCTGAGAGGTGAATCTAGGAGAATACATTTCAAACACTACTGGGTCAGATTAGAGCTGCTCAATGGGTTAATGTAGTCCCAATTCACTCAGTGATAGATGGGAACCAATGTTTAACCATTGCATGCAATCACAGTGTACATGCAATGTCTGTTTTCGTTAGTGATATGACAATGATCAATTTGTTTACTTAATTAGACATGCTTGGATGGCGTATGCAATTCCAGGGCGCCGCTAACCAATACATCTGAATCCTTCCTGTTTGGCCCTGTCCGGGGGTGTCCTCGGATGGGGCTACATTGTCTCCTGACCCCTCCTGTCTCAGCCTCCAGTATTTATGCTGCAGTAGTTTGTGTCGGGGGGCTAGGGTCAGTTTGTTTATCTGGAGTACTTCTCCTGTCCTATTCGGTGTCCTGTGTGAATCTAAGTGTGCGTTCTCTAATTCTCTCCTCTCTTTCTTTCTCTCTCTCAGAGGACCTGAGCCCTAGGACCATGCCCCAGGACTACCTGACATGATGACTCCTTGCTGTCCCCAGTCCACCTGGCCATGCTGCTGCTCCAGTTTCAACTGGCCTGGGCCCTAGGACCATGTCCCAGGACTACCTGACATGAGGACTCCTTGCTGTCCCCAGTCCACCTGGCCATGCTCCTGCTCCAGTTTCAACTGTTCTGCCTTACTATTATTCAACCATGCTGGTCATTTATGAACATTTGAACATCTTGGCCACGTTCTGTTATAATCTCCACCCGGCACAGCCAGAAGAGGACTGGCCACCCCACATAGCCCGGTTCCTCTCTAGGTTTCTTCCTAGGTTTTGGCCTTTCTAGGGAGTTTTTCCTAGCCACTGTGCTTTTACACCTGCATTGTTTGCTGTTTGGGGTTTTAGGCTGGGTTTCTGTACAGCACTTTGAGATATCAGCTGATGTACGAAGGGCTATATAAATACATTTGATTTGATTTGATTTGATTCTCCCCAAGACCAATTGATCAGTGCAAATAAATCACTTCTACACTGTTGGCAACTTCATCACAATTGGATCAAACTGTAAAATCCCTGTAAGTGTTGTCTTTATAGAAGCACAGTTGTCAATAGACATCATCGACAGGCGATCCAGCCTTTAGTCTCCTGCAGGGTACTGATTGGGTGGTCCAGCTGTGAGGATACAGTACTGTCTCTGTGGTGAGATCCAATGCCTCAAGACATTGTGAGAGAGATATAGAGGGTGAAGCAGGGCTATGGTGCTAAACAGACAGTGTGAGATATAGAGCCCCAACAGATGTGTATATTAATGAGCTGGTTAGCATTTAATTGCCCTGTCACCTCGGCAGTGTCATATCGAGGAGACAAGTGACGCAGCGGGACTGCCGTCGCAGTGTACATTGGAACAGAGGGTGCCATCACCAGACAGTCTGCTGGAAGAGACAGGGGCTCCGTAGGTGCACTGACTTCTGAGGGCTTAAGAAGGTTGGAAGTGGCAGGTGAGGAAGCCTGCTGAAAGAGTGCTGCTAAGAGGAAATGCATGGACTGGTGAATTTGAGAGGAGGAAGATGAGGCTGATGAAAATGACTGTGGACCGGTGGAGTTGAGAGGATGATGAGGGAAATGACTGTTGACTGGAGGAGTTGAGAGGAGGATGCAGGAATGTTGGACTATAAGGTCAGGGATGTCAGACTTGGTTTAAGACAAAACTACAGGTTGTAAGGTAGTACTCGGAGACTGGAAAAATGTTGAGATGATGATAAATTAAGGTGTTAGCAGTATGCTTACTATAGAAGTAGGAGCTAAAGGAAGTGAATATGACTTATTTTCACAAAAATAACAAGCTGCAGATAACACAGTGATACATGTTTTTTGCTGGAATGCAATTGTGCAATACCATTCCCAGCTAACTGCTAGATGGATTAGCCTGCCAATGATAATAGGTAACGGTGAATACGGACTATGGTGACAGCTATAGAACATGAACCCATTGTTAACCTGAATTCAATCCATGCTAGTATGATGTCAGAGTAGAAGTTGGTGATCAAGAAGCGCAGTGTGAGTCCTTCCTGTCCCTGCTGTCATGCCTGGTCAGGGGCCATTTCCTTCTGCTCAAAAGGCACTGCAGGCTGGACACCATTAGGGCCCTGGGCCCTCCCCCTCCAGCAGTGCTCTGATTGCAGCCCTGGTGGATGTCACAATGATATTTTACTGGCAGGAAAAATGAACAAGCTGCTTGGCAGCAAGTGTAAACAGGGCCATTAAGCCTGGCCACTGTTCTGCCCTCCCGTGCTCATTCACAAAGCACGGAAACTCATGCTGAAACGTCCTCCGCCTCACACATATACCCTCTCCTGCCTCCCCCTGTTGCCACCCCTTCATTGGGAAAGCATTAGCTCACTGCTGGCTCAATCAGGCCTATAGTTCTGAGGTGGACATAATGACTGCAATTAGGGACGCCTTCAGAGCTGGCCAAATCAGCCCGTTCAACAGCTACCTGAATATGATGCTGTTAAGGTCAATGGTGGTCTGCACGAGTGAAAAAAATGCCAAGCATGTCACTGCCACCACAACATCGCTTGCTCTACTACAGGACGCACCAGAGACACCGTACCCACTGATAATGGCAAGAGAAAGGGCACCCCCTATAAGAACTGCATACTAATAGTGGTGATAAGGTGAAGAGGAATGCGTAATGTCTTTAAATGAATAGTCTGTTCTGGTCTGAACATGTGCAGATTGGTTGATCAGACCACGGCTAATCACTAGGAGTCTGATATTCCAATAGTGAACAGTGGATCATGTAAAATGTAATCTGTTTTAGGCCTCTCCCTTTTCCCTCTCATTTTGTTTTACCTTGGAGGCATCATCTCTTTAATCATCACCACCATCATCGTAATTACCGTTCACATCATCATAATCCTAAAGACTTTAAACAGTCTTACAGCTAATTCTGCATGACAAAGAGCTGGGGCCTTGCTAGCTTGTTCGCCCACTGACTGACTGCGCTCTGTGGTAGGCTAAATGAGCATTGCCAAACTGGTGCCCCAGTCACAAAATCTAATTGTATTTGTCACATGCTTACTAAACAATAGGTGTAGATTGATGAACATATTCTAGTCTGTGCTAGTGAAACAATCATGTAGCTTAGCATCCGCTTCATTGAACCACTTCCGTTTTTAGTGCATCACTGGTTCTTCCTGTTTGAGTTTTTGCTTCTAAAGCAAGAATCAGGAGGATAGAGTTATGATCAGATTTTCCAAATGGAGGGCGAGTGAGAGCTTTGTATTGTTTTTCTGTGTGTGGCGTAGAGGTGATCTAAAGCAGGGATGGGCAACTGTGTTGGAGGCATTGTTAAAGAGAAAGTGACTGAACTCTGACGTGTCAACTTCTACTCAAACAGCAATAACATGTTGGCCAATAAATCATCCAGATCACTCAAATTTGTTCAATTACAAAAAAAAATGTCTTTCTCTCCCCTATACGTTTTAAAAAGAGTTCAGTCTGCAAAACTAACAATCTTTTTTATTATTATTATTATATTATTTTGCACCTTTTGTGTGTTACCCAGACTCAATGGGATGGGTTTTTAATTTGTATTAGCAAAACAGCTGATTGGATCATCAAAGTCTTTTAAAATAGTGAAGGCAGTCAACTCCCACACAAAAGCAAAACTTTACCCATGTGTATTGTAAAATGGTGGATGGGGATTTAGGTAATGGGGTATTGGTGAGCATTGCAGAGTTTGAATAAGAACAGCTGTTTCATTCCTGAAGCCCAGCCAAAATCCCAATCATCACTTAAACCCTAGGGTGAATCTCTTTCCCCTAATACAACAGTAGGTTTTATGTCCTGGGCCTGAAATAAACAGAGCCTCTACTGCTGGTCTCTACCTCTGTCACAATTCGGTGAAGCTTTAGGTCTGTTTTGTTTGGGCAGATGGCATGTTATGTACTTATTTTTTAAACTTTCTCATCAGTGTCTTCCTCAAATTTGGGGCAAGTACTGTCCATAACAATGAATGTGTGGGGACCCTCTAGCCATACTCCACACAATTAATGTTTTCCTGGTCCATGACAACACACCCACACACACAGGCCCGGTCCTGGCCGTTCTGCTGCCCTAGACAAGACAACAAAAAAAAGCCCCTCCCTTCCCCTACAAAACTAGAATAGTGTAGCCTACATTGTCGGCCCGCAATGAAATGATTAATGCCCATCCATGTGGTAGGCCTACCATTTGTAAAATAGTTGTAGTGACTTTATTAGTCTTGATTCCTAGTACTAATCATTTTGGATATTTGAGCTCTCAATATCAGCTACCAAACTTTATCAGGAGTTATCCTTAGCCTACTTGCAATGAAAATCCATGTGTTTGCACATCCAGAAATGCAGAAGACCTTTCTTTTTCATTATGATGCAGCTCCAATACAATTTACAAATGCAAACTTGAAATCAATGATTATCATGACAATTCGACCAAGGGATGAAGATCCCGGACAGCAGTTGTAGCCTATATTTTCCATTCCAGATAGTCAATTTTACTTTGACCTGTACTGAAGTGCATTCTTTTTTGGGGTGCCATTTAGGTTAGGCTATTAGATCAGAGAAACATGCATGATGTAAAGGGGAGAGGGGCGCTGGGCATGGACAATATTTGGCGCCTCTGCCTTTGACAAAGTGTGTACTGCTTATAATAGGGTGGCATCAGTGATCACCTAAATAGCCCAAATAGCCCATATGAGAGAACTTATCATAGTTTCTGTGCAGAATTATGTAAGATATTATCAATCTGCTGACCTAGGCTGCTGCCTAGTGGGTCTCTCTCTCACTAGGTTTGGACACACCTACTCTTTCAATTTAAAAAAATATATATTTTCTATGAAATAACAGATATGGAATCATGTTGTAACCCAAAAAGTGTTAAAACATATTTTATATTTTTGCCTTGACATCATTGCACACTCTTGCATTCTGTCAACCAGATTCACCTGGAATGCTTTTCCAACAGTCTTGAAATAGTTCCCACGTATTCTGAGCACTTGTTGGCTGCTTTTCCTTCACTCTCTGGCCCAACTCCTCCCAAACCATCACAATTGGGTTTAGGTCGAGTGATTGTGGAGGCCAGGTCATCTGATGCATCACTCTACCTCTTGGTCAAATAGCCTTTACAAAGCCAGATGGGATGGTGTATCGCTGCAGAATGCTGTGGTAGCCATGCTGGTTAAGTGTGCCATGTATTCTAAATAAATCACTGACAGTGCCAACTGCAAAGCACCATTACACCTTCTCCTTCAAGCTTCACGGTGGGAACCACACAAGGGGAGATCATCCGTTCATGTAATTTGCGTCTCACAAACATCTCAAATTTGGACTCACACCAAAGGACAGATTTCCATCGGTCTAAATGCCCATTGCTTGTGTTTCTTGGCCCAAGCAAGTCTCTTATTATTATTGGTGTCCTTTAGTAGTGGTTTCTTTGCAGCAATTCAACCATGAAGGCTTGATTCACGCAGTCTCCCCTGAACAGTTGATGTTTTTTTATTTATTTAGTTCACCTTTATTTAACCAGGTAGGCTAGTTGAGAACAAGTTCTCATATGCAACTGCGACCTGGCCAAGATAAAGCGTAGCAATTCAACACATACAACAACACAAGGAGTTACACATGGAATAAACAAAACACAGTCAATAATACAGTAGAACAAAAGAAAACAAAAAGTCTATATACAGTGAGTGCAAATGAGGTAAGTTAAGGAAATAAATAGGCCATGGTGGCGAAGTAATTACAATATAGCAATTACACACTGGAATAGTAGATCGGCAGAAGATGAATGTGCAGGTAGAGATAATGGGGTGCAAAGGAGCAAAATAAATAAATAAATACCAGTATGGGGATGAGGTAGGTAGATAGATAGGCTGTTTACAGATAGGCTAAGTACAGGTGCAGTGATCTGTAAACTGCTCTGACAGCTGGTGCTTAAAGCTAGTGAGGGAGATGTGAGTCTCCAGCTTCAGAGATTTTTGCAATTCGTTCCAGTCATGGGCAGCAGAGAACTGGAAGGAAAGACGACCAAAGGAGGAATTGGCTTTGGGGGTGACTAGAGAGCGCGTGCTAGAAGTGGGTGCTGCTATGGTGACCAGTGAGCTGAGATAAGGCGGGGCTTTACCTAGCAGAGCCTTGTAAATAACCTTTAGCCAGTGGGTTTGGCGACGAGTATGAAGCGAGGGCCAACCAACAAGAGCGTACAGGTCGCAATGGTGGGTAGTGTATGGGCTTTGGTGACAAAACGGATGGCACTGTGATAGACTGCATCCAGTTTGTTGAGTAGAGTATTTGTAGTTGTCCATGTATTGTAAGTCAGAGCCGTCCAGAGTAGTGATGGTGGACGGGCGAGTAGGTGCGGGCAGCGATCGAATCAAAGGCATGCATTTAGTTTTACTTGCGTTTAAGAGCAGTTTGTAGGCCACGGAAGGAGAGTTATGGCATTGAAGCTCATCTGGAGGTTAGTTAACACAGTGTCCAAGGAGGGGCCAGTAGTATACAGAATGGTGTCGTCTGCATAGAGGTGGATCAGAGAACCACCAGCAGTGAGCAACATCATTGATGTATACAGAAAGGAGAGTCGGCCCGAGAATTGAACCCTGTGGCACACCCATAGAGACTGTCAGAGGTCCAGACATCAGGCCCTCCGATTTGACACACTGAACTCTATCAGAGAAGTAGTTGGTAAAACAGGCGAGGCAATCATTTGAGAAACCAAGGCTGTCGAGTTTGCCAATAAGGATGTTGTGATTGACAGAGTCGAAAGCCTTGGCCAGGTCGATGAATACGGCTGCAAAGTAATGTCTCTTATCGATGGGGGTTATGATGTCATTTAGAACCTTGAGCGTGGCTGAGGTGCACCCATAACCAGCTCTGAAACCAGATTGCATGGCGGAGAAGGTATGTTTGGATTCTAAATGGCTTTCAAAGACCTTAGAAAGACAGGGTAGGATAGATATAGGTCTGTAGCAGTTTGGATCTAGAGTGTCACCCCCTTTGAAGAGGCAGGATGACCGCAGCATCTTTCCAATCTTCGGGAATCTCAGACGATATGAAAGAGGTTGAACAGGCTAGTAATAGGGGTTGCAACAATTTCGGCAGATCATTTTAGAAAGAGGGTCCAGATCGTCTAACCCGGCTGATTTGTAGGGGTCCAGATTTTGTAGCTCTTTCAGAACATCGGCTATCTGAATTTGGGTGAAGGAGAAATGGTGGGGGCTTTGGCGGGTTGCTGTGGAGGGTGTCGGGCATTTGACCGGGATAGGGGTAGCCATGTGGAAAGCATGGCCAGCCGTAGAGAGATGCTTATTGAAATTCTCAATTATAGTGGATTTATCAGTGGTGACAGTGTTTCCTAGCCTCATAGCAGTGGGCAGCTGGGAGGAGGTGCTCTTATTCTCCATGGACTTTACAGTGTCCCAGAACTTTTTTTAGTTAGTACTACAGGATGAAAATTTGTTTGAAAAATCTTGCCTTAGCTTTTCTAACTGCCTGTGTATATTTGTTCCTAACTTCCCTGAAAAGTTGCATATCACGGGGGCTATTTGATGCTAATGCAGAACGCCACAGGATGTTTTTGTGCTGGTCAAGGGCAGACAGGTCTGGCGTGAAACAGGGACTATATCTATTTCTAGTTGTACATTTTTTGAGAGGGGCATGCTTATTTAAGATGGTGAGGAAGGCACTTTTAAAGAATAGCCAGGCATCATCTACTGATGGGATGAGGTCAATGTCATTCCAGGATACCCCGGCCAGGTCGATTAGAAAGGCCTGCTCGCAGAAGTGTTTTAGGGAGTGGTGATAGTGATGGTCGTTTGGTCGCAGAACCATTATGGATGCAGGCAATGAGGCAGTGATCACTGAGATCTTGATTGAAAACAGCAGAGGTGTATTTGGAGGGTGAATTAGTTAGGATGACATCTATGAGGGTGCCCGTGTTTACTGATTTGGGGTTGTACCTGGTAGGTTAATTGAAAATTTGTGTGAGATTGAGGGCATCAAGCTTAGTTTGCAGGATGGCCAGGGTGTTAAGCATGTCCCAGTTTAGGTCACCTAGTAGCACGAGCTCAGAAGATAGATGGGGGGCAATCAGTTCACATATAGTATCGAGGGCACAGCTGGGGGCAGAGGGAGGTCTATAGCAAGCGGCAACGGTGAGAGACTTGTTTCTAGAAAGGTGAATTTTTCAAAGTAGAAGATCAAATTGTTTGGGTACAGACGTAGAAAGTAATACAGAACTCTGTAGGCTATCTTTGCAGTAGATTGCAACACCGCCCCCTTTGGCAGTTCTATCTTGGCGGAAAACGTTATAGTTAGCAATGGAGATTTCAGGGTTTTTGGTGGTTTTCCTAAGCCAGGATTCAGACACGGCTAAGACATCTGAGTTGGCAGAGTGTGCTAAAGCAGTGAGTAAAACAAACTTAGGGAGTAGGCTTCAAATGTTAAAATGCATGAAACCAAGGCTTTTACGTTTACAGAAGTCAACAAATGAGAGCACCTGGGGGGTGGGAGTGGAGCTAGCCACTGCAGGACCTGGATTAACCGCCACATCACCAGAGGAACAAAGGAGAAGTAGGATAAGGGTAAGGCTAAAGACTATACGAACTGACCGTCTAGCACGTTCAGAACAGAGAGTAAAAGGAGCAGGTTTCTGGGCACGATAGCATAGATTCAAGGATAGTGTACAGACAAAGGTAAGGTAGGATGTGAGTACATTGGAGGTAAACCTAGGCATTGAGTAATGAAGAGAGAGATATAGTCTCTAGAGATGTTTAAACCAGGTGATGTCATCGCATATGTAGGAGGTGGAACCACATGGTTGGTTAAGGCATAATGAGCAGGGCTAGAGGCTCTACAGTGAAATAAGACAATAATCACTATCCAGGACAGTAATGGACAAGGCATATTGATATTAGAGAGAGGCATGCATAGCCAAGTGAACATATGGGTCCAGTGAGTGTGGGTATATGGGTCCAGTGGGCTGGCTGGGGACACGGCGATTCAGACAGTGAGCAGGCTAACAAGCTAATAGTTAGTAGGCCAGAGCTAAACAAGCTAGCAGCTAGTAGACCAGGGCAAGCTATCAGTTAGCAGGCCGGGTTAGCAAGCAAGCAGTTAGCAAGGGCTAGCAGTTAGCAGACTGGGCAGGCAAGCTAGCAGTTAGCAGACTGGGAGGGCAAGCTAGCAGTTAGCAGACCGGGTTAGCGAGCAAGCAGTTAGCAAGGGCTAGCAGTTAGCAGACTGGGCAGGCAAGCAAGCAGTTAGCAGACCGGGTTAGCAAGCAAGCATATAGCAGGGGCTAGAAAGTTAGCCTTTGGGGGGGGGGGGCATCGCGATGGGGGTAAGTCTGTTTTTGCCTCTTCGTGCGCTGACGTCGATGGACCAGTCGTGGAATTAGTAGGGTTCCAAGTAGCTAGCAGGCAGATATTGTAGCCCAGGAGTATGCTTCGGTGGTAGCACAGGAGCCCTGGCCGGGCTAGCTTCAAGCGAAATTGGTGCTTGCTCTGGGATAGAAACGCTAGCCAAGAGTACTCATCCGGGATTGCGGTTATTTAGTTGTGAAGATCCAGATTAAAATGTTCAGTTTGCGGTAGGAATCCGGGGATAAAAATAACAGGTCCGTTATGCTCTGGTTAGAGTCACGTTGTTCGAACTGGCGAAAGCTTTCCGAGCTGAAGAAACTTTCCAAATTGACTGACCTTCACGTCTTAAAGTAATGATGGACCGTCATTTCTCTTTACTTATTTGAGCTGTTCTTGCCATATTATGGACTTTTACCAAACAAGACCACCCCTACCTGTATACCACCCCTACCTTGTCACAACACAACTGGCTCAAACACATTAAGGAAAGATATTCCACAAATTAGGCACACCTGTTAATTAAAATGCATCCCAGGTGACTACTTGCTTAAGCTGGTTGAGAGAATTCCAAGAGTGTGCAAAAACTGACTATCCTACCGACCCTCGACTTCAGCGATGTCATCTACAAAATAGCTTCCAACACTCTACTCAGCAAATTGGATGCAGTCTATCACAGTGCCATCAGTTTTGTTACCAAATCACCTTATACCACCCACCACTGCTGCCTGTACGATATATTCGGCTGGCCCTCGCTACATATTCATCGCCAGACCCACAGGCTCCAGGTCATCTATAAGTCTATGCTAGGTAAAGCTCTGCCTTATCTCAGTTCACTGGTCACGATAACAACACCTACCCGTAGCACATGTTCCAGCAGGTATATCTCACGGATCATCCCCAAAGCCAACACCTCATTTGGCCACCTTTCCTTCAAGTTCTCTGCTGCCTGTGACTGGAATGAATCGCTGAAGTTGGAGACTTATTTCCCTCACCAACTTTAAACATCAACTATCTGAGCAGCTAACCAATCGCTGCAGCTGTACATAGTCCATCTGTAAATAGCCCACCCAATCTACCTACCTGATTCCCATACTGTTTTTATTTTATTTACTTTTCTGCTCTTTTGCAAACCAGTATCTCTACTTACACATCATCATCTGCTCATGTATAACTCCAGTGTTATTCTGCCAAATTGTAATTATTCGCTCCTATGGCCTATTTATTGCCTACCGCCTTTTGGACACACTGTATATCAACTTTTTTTTTCAGTAGCAAATGAGAACTTGTTCTCAACTAGCCTACCTGGCTAAATAAAGGTGAAATTTAAAAAAATGTTGGTTACTACATGATTCCATGTGTTATTTCATAGTTTTGATTTCTACACTATTAATCTACAATGTAGAAAATATTCAAATAAATAAGTAGGTGAGTAGGTATGTTCAAACGTATTGGGACAGTGACATCCTTTGTTGATTTGGATTTACAGCACTTTGGGTAAGATATTTGTGCATCTAATTCATTCAGGATTATCTGTAATCATTCTAGGATCCACATGCATGTAGAAGGGTTTAGAAACATATTATATTCTTATTAACAATAAAAGTGAATCCAAAATGATACAATACATTATACTGTATACCTTTCATTTCTATTGGGCAGAAAATACTCTGAAACATAACCAAATCGAACGGCAAATGCAACCAACATTTTAAAGCAGAAACTTTATTTTTCTTATGCACGCACTCATTCAAATGTTGATTGTAGTGCACTTTGGTTGAGCCAGTCTCTCCCATTGGTTATAACACAGCATCACACACTCCACATGTTTGCTCTCTGGCCCCACCAGTAGCAGCTGGCAGGGACATATAATGAAGGTGGAGCCTTTCCTTCCCATTTAACCCCCAAGACAATTGATCTTTGTGTTTCAAGTGTAAAAAGATGGCCTGCCAGCCATTCAGCTCACCTCCAATTTCCCCTCTCTCACAATACCGCTCCTGATGCTTCAAAGTCACCAGAAGTCCATTTCAAACAGTTTGACTTCGGAGAAACAGAGAGAGTAAAAACTAAATTGACTTTGCTCCTCCAACAGCAGTGGTTTTGCAATCATACCCACTGTTGAAGAGTTGGTGGACTCTTATAAGGTCCGTAGCCTTTTCCAGCTTGGAGGTGCCGGAGCGACATCAGTCCAAAGTACATGTGACAGCAACAGCTTGGATAGATGTTGATTTATGGTGGCCCTCTTGCCCTCTGCACCCCTATCTCTCTCTGCCATCAGGTGTCATTTGCAAAGTTCAACTTGGATATTAAGTGCCATCCACACATGCGCTCCACTCTAAAACTAGTAGATAGTGGCACCAAAGCTTTTTTTCTCAAATCATCTTAAAAATCTCATTTATAATGAACAAAAATATAAACACAACCTGTAAAGTGTTGGTCCCATGTTTCATGAGCTGAAATAAAAGATCCCACAAATGTTCCATACACATTTGTTTATATCCCTGTTAGTGAGCACTTCTCCTTTGCCAAGACAAATCTATCCACCTGACAGGAGTGGAATATCAAGAAGCTGATTAAACAGCATGATCATTACATAGGTGCACCTTGTGCTGGGGACAATAAAGGCCACAGATGTCTCACGTTGAGGGATCATGCAATTGGCATGCTGACTGCAGGAATGTCCACCAGAGCTGCAGATAATTGATTGGCCATAGGCCACCTCCAACGTCAAAAATGGCAGTACATCCAATTGGTCTCACAACCGCAGACCAGGTGTAACGCATATGGCGGTGCACAATTGGCCCAGCGTCATCAGGGTTAGGGGAGGGCTTGGCCGGGGTAGGCCATCATTGTAAATAATATTTTTTTGCCTAGTTATATATATATTTATTTAAGTAATCCCGCCAGCGCAGGACCTCCACATCCAGCTTCTTTCCCAGCAGGATCATCTGAGGGGGTGCTGGTCAGCCGATGAAACTGTCTAGTATTTATGTCTGTAATAAAGCCCTTTTGTGGGGAAAAAAACCCTAAAAAACCCTGTGCCCTTGCCCAGTCATGTAAAATTCATAGATTAGGGCCTAATTAATTAATTTCAATTGAATGATTTCATTATATGAACTATAACATTTTTGTATGGAGAGTTTATATTTTTGTTTCAATGTACTTGCACTTGGAGAGTTTTTGTGAAATGCCACCACCAGAATTACACAGTTAGCTATTTTATAATACTGGCTGTTTGGATCCTGGATGCTGATTGGTTGACAGCAGGGAATTATAGCACCACAATCCCTGCTTTCTCAGAATATTGCCTGTTAAGGAGAAGTGTATCTTCAGGACATACAGTACTTGTTAATGGTGTCAGAAACAATATTGACACATTTTAAATGTTTTTACACCCATGAAACCAATGTGTGATATTTCCATTAATCTGCTTGCTCTGCCCTCATATTTAGCCTCATCTTGAAGTGTTTTTTCAAGCAGGGCTACAAGTAGAACAAAAACTCGATAAAATATGTATTTATTCAAATGCTGTAAGTACAGCAAGTGTTTGCTCAGTAGGAAATGAATATGCAACTAGTCAGAGACAACTGTGTGGAGTTGAGTTTGTGACAGCAACTATGCAAGCTTATTATGGTATTACAGACACCATGTCCTAGGATTACCCATGATCTTCTATTTATAAGAATCCTTAACTTTAACAACTTGTGTGACTTGTAAGTGTTGTAAAGAAAAATATTACGTGTGTGTTCGTGACAGTCTAAGCTTTTCATAGTGGGCTCATAATAGTTTGAAGTTCAAACCATTGACTTTTTTGGGGATCTGCCTGTAAGTCTCTCTTCTATCTCCTCCTCTGACGAAGAGGTGGAACAAGGATCGGACCAAAATGCAGCGTGATGATGATTCATGATATTTTAATGAAGGAAAAAACTATACAAGAAGAAACTACAAAATAATTAAATGTGAAAACCAAAACATCCCTATCTGGTGCAAAGACAGGAACAATCACCCACGAAACACTGAAAGAATATGGCTTCCTAAATATGGTTCCCAATCAGAGACAACGAAAATCACCTGCCTCTGATTAAGAACCGCCTCAAGGCAACCATAGACTTTCCTAGACAACTCTACTCAGCTACAATCCCAATACATACTAAAACCCCAATACAAAAACACACCACAAAATAAACCCATGTCACACCCTGGCCTGACCAAATAAATGAAGACAAACATACATACTTCGACCATGACACTGCCCATATCTCATAAACACTGCTCTAGTTCAGCCTGTTAATCACACACGCTAATGGCTGGTATTGGCGGATGCAGAAGAAATGGAAGAATCCAATGTAAATAAAACAGCAGTCTATAGTTCAAGCATTAACTTCTTGCGTCGAGCCATCCCGGATCCGGGACCTTGAATACAGTCTCAAGCTCATTACCATAACGCAACGTTAACTATTCATGAAAATCGCAAATGAAATGAAATTAATCTATTTCCTCTCAAGCTTAGCCTTTTGTTAACAACACTGTCATCTCAGATTTTCAAAATATGCTTCTCAACCATAGCAAACTAGCATTTAGCATTTAGCGTTAGCATTAGCATTTAGCATTAGCATTAGCAGGCAACATTTTCACAAAAACCAATAAATAAATAAAATTATAAAACTCAATAAATCATTTACCTTTGAAGAACTTCGGATGTTTTCAATGAGGAGACTCTCAGTTAGATAGCAAATGTTCAGTTTTCCTGAAAGATTAGTTGTGCAGGAGAAATCGGTCCGTTTTCTGCGTCATGTTTGGCTACCAAAGAAAAACAAAAATTAATTCATCCAAACGCCAAACTTTCTTCCACATTAACTCCATAATATCGACTGAAACATGATAAACGTTGTTTAGAATCAATCCTCAAGGTGTTTTTCACATATCTCTTCATGATATATCATTCCTGGAAGTCTCCTCTCTGTCTCAATCACATGGATGAATGCGAGCAGCTTGGAGATTACGCAACAATTTCAACAAAGGACACTGGGCGGACCCCTGGTAAATGTAGTCTCTTATGGCCAATCTTCCAATGATATGCCTACAAATACGTCACAATGCTGCAGACAACTTGGAGAAACGGTAGAAAGGGCAGGCTAATTTGTGCCGCTTTCACAGCCATATAAGGAGACAATGGAAAACAGAACCTCAAAAATCCTGCTCATTTCCTGTTTGAGGTTGCATCTTGGTTTTGCCTGTAAGATCAGTTCTGGGGCACCCACAGATAATATCTTTGCAGTTTTGAAAACGTCAGAGTGTTTTCTTTCCAAAGCTGGCAATTATATGCATAGTCGAGCATCTTTTTGTTACAAAATATTGCGCTTAAAATGGGCACGTTTTTTATCCAATAATGAAATAACGCCCCCCTAGCTTCAACTGGTTAATTCATGACGCTGTTATCATGGGAATCAAACTATTTTAAATGAATTGCAACACTAATAAGTGCTTTATAGGATATTCTTAAACCCTTCATATGTGTATCTCAATAATATATTTAGGTAAGTGAGGTATTATCTCAGTGACTGGGGCAAAATTTCTGTTTCCAGACTAGCTAAACTATAGCAGTAGCTAAACATGGCCATAGATCAGATTGAAAGGCACTCAGTCTACACGCCACTGAGCCACAATAAAACACCATTTGAACTGCTGGAGTATGTTGAATAGGACTATGGAGATAGTTGAGCCCCTCATTTAGTGTCAGACTCATAATCATCGCCTCTAAATTATTTACAAGTCTCTCCAGAAGTTTACATACACTTATGTTGGCGTTATTAAAACTTGTATATCAACCACTCCACAAATGTATTGTTAACAAACTATAGTTTTGGCAAGTAGGTTAGGACATCTACTTTGTGCATGACACAAGTATTTCTTTACAACAATTGTGCTTCTGATACAACAATTAGCTTCTGATAGGCTAATTGACATCATTTGAGTCAATTGGAGGGTGACCTGTGGATGTATTTCAAGGCCAACCTTCAAACTCACTTCCTCTTTGATTGACATCATGGGGAAATCAAAAGAAATCAGCCAAGACCTCAGAAAAAAATTGTAGACCTCCACAAGTCTGGTTCATTCTTGGGAGCAATTTCCAAACGCCTGAAGGTACCACGTTCATCTGTACAAACAATAGTACACAAGTATAAACACCATGGGACCACGCAGACGTCATACCGCTCAGGAAGGAGATGCGTTCTGTCTCCTAGAGATGAACATACGTTGGTGCGAAAAGTGCAAATAAATTCCAGAACAACACCAAAAGACCTTGTGAAGATGCTGGAGGAAACAGGTACAGAAATATCTATATCCACAGTAAAACGAGTCCTATATCATCATGGTAAGGAAGAAGCCACTGCTCCCAAACCGCCATAAAAAAGCCAGATTACAGTTTGCAACTGCACATGGGGACAAAGATGGTACTTTTTGGAGAAATGTCCTCTGGTCTGATGAAACAAAAATGTAACTGTTTGGCCATAATTACCATTGTTACATTTGGAGGAAAAACGCAGAGTCTTGCAAGCCAAAGAACACCATCACAACTGTGAAGAACGATGGTGGCAGCATCATGTTGTGGGGGTGCTTTGCTGCAGGAGGGACTGGTGCACTTCACCAAATAAATGGCATTATGAGGAAAGGAAAACGATGTGGATGTATTGAAGCAACATCACAAGACCTCAGTCAGGAAGTTAATGCTTGGTCACAAATTGGTCTTCCAAATGGACAATGACCCCAAGCATACTTCCAAAGTTGTGGCAAAATGGCTTAAGGACAACAAAGTCAAGGTATTGGAGTGGCCATCACAAAGCCCTGACCTCAACCCTATAGAAAATGTGTGGGCAGAACTGAAAAAGCATGTGGAGCAAGGAGGCCTACAAACCTGAATCAGTTACACCAACTCTGTAGGAAGCTTGTGGAAGGCTACCCAAAATGTTTGACTCAAGCTAAACAATTTAAAGGCAATGCTACCAAATACAAATTGAGTGTATGTAAACTTCTGACCCACTGGGGATGTGATGAAAGAAATAAAAGCTGAAATGAATCACTCTCTCTACTATTATTCTGACATTTCACATTATTAAAATAAAGTGGTGATCCTAACTGCCCTAAAACAGGGAATTTTTTACTCAGATTAAATGTCAGGTATTGTGAAAAACTGAGTTGAAATATAATTTGCTAAAGTGTATGTAAACTTCCGACTTCAACTGTAAGCATTATATTGTCAGTTTAAGCTGATGGGAGGTCAAACAGCCAGACAGTACAGAGAGCATCTCCTACTCCATTTTGGATCTTCACTGTCTAAAGTCTACAGTAATTTATACAAGTAAGATTAACATTGAGGAAAGATGAATTGCTCATATCAATTTCTATAGACAAATCGTAAAGCGCTTAGACTATATTTCCATATCCACACATCCTCACAACCTTAATCAATAACATAGACACAACCTTGGACTGATTTGACATTGAACAAAGTTAATTACTTGGTAATCATTTGAAGAATAGGCTGGCTATGCCAATAAAGGGGGTCATAAGACGGATAACACAGTAAATTATTGTGTAATTACCACATGAAGAGGCTGTTCCCAAGGTCCTGGGCATAGTATATCTTTTTAAGTAGCTGTTCAAAGGGTACAAAATGTTAGGTGTCCCAAGTCAGTGGAGCGCTGAGAGTGGGTATTACATATGAAATGGTTGCCACAACACAATAACCAACTCAGCACAAGCAGCGAATCAGTGACACCCTGTAGCCTCATGAACTGTGAGTCTGAGGAGTCCAACTGTTGTCTGCTGAACTGTGAAGGACAGTGGTAGCCAGCCCTCCTCCTGGAGTGGTAATGGCTGTGCAGGCTTATGCACCAACCAGACTTACCTAAGTCTGAAAATCTGGCATTTGAGCGACATACCAGATGGTTAGTCTGCCCCTGGTGCCAAAAGAGAATATGAGTATAGTTTGCAATATGGAAGGAATAATGACACATGAATGGAATGGAATGGAAATCAAATGAACAAAATCTCTGAGGAGTCATGCTCAATGAGGTCTCCAGAATCTCACAAAAAAAATATGACATCATCAGCATTTCAACAGTGAACATGGGTCAATCATTACAATAAACATTTAAGTATCAAACCACTGCCAGTTAATCCTAATTTGATATGTGTCGCCCAGGTAAAATATTAGGTCACTAGTGCTAGAATACTCAATGTAATTTCACTGTTGGTTTTGAATACAGCGCTGCTGTAGCAGTCCTGTGAGAATCAGTGTGCAGATCAAGTCTTAGGAGCTGCATGAGTGACACATATCTTCTCGCCAATCAGTCATAAAGTAGCCCACTTTCGGTTCCGCCTACACTTTGCCTGCTGGAATCTCCCCGCTGACGACAAGAAAATTCTAGACCGCTGATGAATGAAGATTTCACCTGAGAAAAGAAGACCAAAAACAGCTTCAAAATATTTTTTGGGGGGGATAACCTGAAGAACTACAATTTGCTCATTCATCTGATGCAGCTTTTCCGTGTTGAAGGATAGTTTGGAGTAAGATTTTGGCGAACTAAATGTGCTCGCTCTGATAGCACCTAAGCTAGTTAGACTGCTAACCACTCCATTTACTTAAAGATGTACTATGCAAAAATGGTCTCGGAGTCTCGGCATTTGAAATAGTTTGTGGTATAGCATGACATACTGTACGCAGAATTCAATATCCACCCAAAATTGTGATTCGCGTCAGGACACTAGGCATATGTCGCGGGCCACTACTTCACATGAGAGGCATTTGAACTTTAGCATTAATTTCATTATCAAATAGTAAATATATCAATAAAACCACACAACATATTCTGATAGTGATTTATTGATACAAATGGCGTGTGCAGGCAGTCAATAACATAACCTCTCACTACCACTCTGAGCCATTCAGTGGTGTTGTTTATGTATGTAGTTAATGAGCTAAGCTGTAGCATTAGCAATGTCTTTCAAAAGGAGACAACTCAGAAATGCATAAATTCTGGAGGACCCCTTGTCCCAGTTCCCTTTGAAGATGCTGGTGGTGATGGAGGCAGACCGATAGTGGATGAAGTACATGAGTTCTGTGGTAGCTGGAAGGCTGCCAGCCATTTCACCCCTCCTGGCCCTGCTGTTTGTGTTGAGTCCCAGTCTGGAGTGCAACGCCACTTGCCATTTCCATCTGAGGCAGTGCTTCAAGTTGTTTCTGACAGAGGAGCTGGTGGGAGACATAATAGAGACCAATCGCTATGCCTTGGAGATACAGGAGAAGAGAGCCAGGAGTGTGGCGGGGGACAACCACAATTAGTGAAATGTATACCTTCCTGGTGACAGTCCTTCTCATGGGGATAGTAAAGAAGAACTCCCTAAGAGAATACTGGAGCAACTCTCTTCTCCCAAGACTACTTTCTAGTTTTGCTGCTATGACAACATTTCATCAACAACGCTACTGCCATCCTAAATGACCCTTTATACAAAATAGCAAATGTCAACAGCTGGCACTAAAGTGCCATGACAAACGAGACTTCCATGTCCTCTCCACTGTCCATACAGCAACCATGTCAGCCACAGGGAAGGTGCACCACCTGATGGGAGAGAGAAATAAACCAGACAGAGAAACATCAAACCAGACTGCATGCTTAACTATAACCTCAAAATGGTGGCAGTGGATAAGGCTGACATGATAAACAGCTTTGTGGAATGCACTCAGAAAACGACCAAGTGGTAAAAGATTTTCAATTTTTCCAGGGTAGCTTCAAAATACAACAAGCCAATACTTCTGACGCAATTGGTATTGTTTTACAGAGATATTAGAAGAATGCAACTAGCTACATAAGCACGATTGAATATAACACCATAAAGGTTATGACATGAGTAGCGTTACCTAACGTGTCCGCGGTTATAAGGAATATACACAAAGATATTATGCTCCATACACACAGTGAGCTACAATAGAAACGGTATAACACGACACACAGAAACTATTATAACGTAATAAGGCACTTTGATAGAAACGCAGTCTGGATTTGAAGATGGGTGTCTGTAGTGACGCCTCTAGCATGGAGATGCTGTGCCACTTGGGAGTCATAAGGCCAGGGTAGCTTCAAAATACCACACATACTAATACTTCCCTGACGCAATTAGCATTGTTTTCCAGAGATAATAGAAGAATGTAGCTAGCTACCTAAGCATTGAGTATAACACCATAAATATTATGAAATGAGTAATGTTACATCGCGTGTCCGCGGTTATAAGGAATATACACAAAAACATTATGCTACAGTAGAAACGACAACACGACTTGCAGAAACTATTATAATGTATTAAGGCACCTACTTTGATAGAAACACACACATTGGTAAGGAAAACAACTTTGATTACGATGCAGGCAACAGATGGAAAATATGGACACGTGTATGCAGGACAGCAGATGAGAAAATGTCTGCAGACTTGTACTGCACAAACAATTGGGAAGTGTTTGGGGAATTTTGTCCGGGTCAGAAATGTCGTAAAAATTACTACTTTTATGTGAATGAGGCGGAACACACCTCAATTCAAACTGTTGTTAGAAAATAATTTAAAATGTACAGTTTATAAATAAAAACAGGCTGCGTGCTTTGGTTTGAAGGCAGTGCGGATAAAATATACTGTTACGTAACAATCACATTCATAAAAAAATGACCGTTAGAGATATTTGGAACTCACACACAAAAGGGTTAAATTACGAGCCTATTCCATATGTGTGTACCCCTTTAAGATTTCATCTCTCTAGGAAAAATGGAAATCTCCTCAAACCCAAAGGCTAAAAACAAACCAAACGTTTCCAGGACTTTTCAATTTTGGTAAAAACATGCCTCGCTCCCTTCAAGATTACAGCCCCCAGAAAACATTTCAAAGGAAGACACGGAATCACTCCTTTTCACAGAAACACCACTTGGGCAGCATTCGTTATACTACCCCGATATAGAAACCCAAACGTTGACTACAATCAACACCTAATAATAATGATAATTCCACTATACTCCCTCTAATCATTAGTTTTAAATTTCCTCAAGGGTTATATTTACTTAATTGAACATGGGCTACCCTTGGATACAATACTGTACTTTAAATCTATGAGATTCCCCTACTACTTGACTAGTTTAGCCCAAGCTTGCTTTGCAACGTTAAATCCCATTCAGTCTGTCTGCAAACAGTCTCTCAAAGGGCTTGATAGGAATACCCGGCCATTAGACCCCCACAACTGTGATTAATGCGCACTGTCCCTGCAAAATAAAATTAACTCAACCTGCAATCCACTTTACTGACCTTACATTGTTCCATGTAACGGAAACGCATTATAACGTTAGAATGCATTATCTTTCTGTTCCAATTCACTGGTGTTAACTAAACAATCAAACCAAGAATCAATAACCGGAAACTATCACAACATTTTTACGATTAAACTTTTAAGACCTGAATCTCTTATAGACAAATTTTGCCCAGTGAGCACGACTTACTCTCCCCTTCTTACCAGTGGATAAAAATATAACCTCTCCTCCAGCCACGTTCTGCCTTACTGCTTTCGTACGATTAAAACCAAACTTTACAACTGTCCCTTCTTTCGGTTTCAACCTTATGAATTGTTCCATCCTTAAAAGTAATATGTAAATCGCCAAAATATATAACCTACATCAGTCAATCAATAAGAATAAAAAACACAATTCGCAATTACAATGCCTTGCGAAAGTATTCGGCCCCCCTGAACTTTGCGACCTTTTGCCACATTTCAGGCTTCAAACATAAAGATATAAAACTGTATTTTTTTGTGAAGAATCAACAACAAGTGGGACACAATCATGAAGTGGAACGACATTTATTGGATATTTCAAACTTTTGTAACAAATCAAAAACTGAAAAATTGGGCGTGCAAAATTATTCAGCCCCTTTACTTTCAGTGCAGCAAACTCTCTCCAGAAGTTCAGTGAGGATCTATGAATGATCCAATGTTGACCTAAATGACTAATGATGATAAATACAATCCACCTGTGTGTAATCAAGTCTCCGTATAAATGCACCTGCACTGTGATAGTCTCAGAGGTCCGTTAAAAGCGCAGAGAGCATCATGAAGAACAAGGAACACACCAGGCAGGTCCGAGATACTGTTGTGAAGAAGTTTAAAGCCGGATTTGGATACAAAAAGATTTCCCAAGCTTGAAACATCCCAAGGACCACTGTGCAAGCGATAATATTGAAATGGAAGGAATATCAGACCACTGCAAATCTACCAAGACCTGGCTGTCCCTCTAAACTTTCAACTCATACAAGGAGAAGACTGATCAGAGATGCAGTCAAGAGGCCCATGATCACTCTGGATGAACTGCAGAGATCTACAGCTGAGGTGGGAGACTCTGTCCATAGGACAAAAATCAGTCGTATATTGCACAAATCTGGCCTTTATGGAAGAGTGGCAAGAAGAAAGCCATTTCTTAAAGATATCCATAAAAAGTGTCGTTTAAAGTTTGCCACAAGCCACCTGGGAGACACACCAAACATGTGGAAGAAGGTGCTCTGGTCAGATGAAACCAAAATTGAACTTTTTGGCAACAATGCAAAGCGTTATGTTTGGCGTAAAAGCAACACCCTGAACACACCATCCCCACTGTCAAACATGGTGGTGGCAGCATCATGGTTTGGGCCTGCTTTTCTTCAGCAGGGACAGCGAAGATGGTTAAAATTGATGTGAAGATGGATGGAGCCAAATACAGGACCATTCTGGAAGAAAACCTGATGGTGTTTGCAAAAGACCTGAGACTGGGACGGAGATTTGTCTTCCAACAAGACAAAAATAAACATATCCAGGTGTTAGAATGGCTAAGTCAAAGTCCAGACCTGAATCCAATCGAGAATCTGTGGAAAGAACTGAAAACTGCTGTTCACAAATGCTCTCCATCCAACCTCACTGAGCTCGAGCTGTTTTGCAAGGAGGAATGGGAAAAAATGTCAGTCTCTCGATGTACAAAACTGATAGAGACATACCCCAAGCGACTTACAGCTGTAATCGAAGCAAAAGGTGACGCTACAAAGTAAGGGGGCTGAATAATTTTGCACGCCCAATTTTTCAGTTTTTGATTTGTTAAAAAAGTTTGAAATATCCAATAATAAACAACAACAATAAATGTTGTTCCACTTCATGATTGTGTCCAACTTGTTGTTGATTGTTCACAAAAAATACACTTTTATATCTTTATGTTTGAAGCCTGAAATGTGGCAAAAGTTTGCAAAGTTCAAGGGGGCCGAATACTTTCGCAAGGCACTGTATCTCGCCGCTATTATTTAGAATTCATAAGATTTAGGTTAACTGTCTCTTCTGATTCAGTAATTTAATAAGACTCCATTCTCAATACGTTATTCCAGCAGACCATTTAGGCAAGACAACATATTACATCGAAATCGTCTCGCTATTATTTAGACTGGATTAGTCTTTCAATTTAACCTAAACAAGTTAATAAAACGTTCAGTTTATATCTTAAACACTAACAACCGTATCTTTCCAGGCAAAACCTATCAATCAGAATTCATTTTAGTCTATTGGTTGCATAGGCTGAGATGCGAACCCGAGTCTCCCGTGTTGTAGTCAAAAGTTCTACCCCTCGAACACCAACGCTATTGAAATGATTGAGACGCAACTAACCCTATTATTATAATTGTCTGTAGTCATAAACTCCTGCACGCGCTACCGAGACAATTACCAGAAAATAGCCCTAATTTAAAGACCCAAGCATTTCCCCAGAGAGGATTCTCATTGTCTCTGCCTGTCTCTTTCTCTCCCGATTGTCGCGCCTATCCCCATAGTTGAATTACTATTTCGGGGGTTGTGTCTTACTCGGTCACAATGTTTACAGCCTTACACTCCCGGGCGAAATGTCCTGTCTCATCGCAATTGAAACATTTTCTATCGTCTGATCCTGTCCAATTTTCCCTTCTCTCTTAGGTCCCTTCCCCTTAAGGCCTCCTTTATGTTTGTCTACAATTATCTGGAGGTGATCTGAGTCTGGCTGTAGGCGCCTTACCTTTTTCTCTCTGTTCTTGCCTTTGACCCTCTCTCCTATCCTTTCTGTCCTTTCTACAGCCTCTGTAATTGTGGCCCACCTTATCGCAGTGCATGCATTGTTCCTCACACTCCTTAGCCAAATGTCCTGGCTTGCTACAGTTGTAACATTTAGGTCCCTCTGTCTTTTCTCTTCAGAGTTCGTCTTTTCTCATCTACCATTAATTCCCGGATTCCCTTGGAGGATTTACTACTCATGTTTATTCAATTACTATTATCCATCCTATTTTGATAAATTCCTCCCGTTAATCTGTCCTAGAATTTTACAATAATTATTTGTATGAATCCTGATATATTATTTAAATCTCACACTTTATACGACTGTAAGTTCTACTTATTCTTAGTTATGACTTTCACTATTAAATATCTGTGTCCTTTTAAAATTCTGATTAAATTACTCCTATGTGTCTCACTATTGAAGTGTTTGTCACTACTCCCTATGTGTGAGCTCACACTGTGTATGTTTCTATCTCTTAACCTGTGTGCTTTTCCTTTCTTGAAACTTTATCTATAGAGGTGTCTTTCAATCGGACATTAGATCTCACCGTTTATAAGCTATTTTCCAGGGGTCGTAACCCCTAGTCAGCCGCCTATTTTTCTGTTGTTCCTTGTTCTTTTGACGTTAATATCTCGTAACTCACTCCGCTATATTAGGTTTCCCTTCTTTCTCAATTTTTTTGTACTTCATTTCAGTATTTTCTTTTGAATCGGATCTATGGCTAATTCACTTTTGTTAATTTACCATTTATTTGTTTGCATAGAATGACCATCCTCTCTCACAAACCTTAGCAATATCCTCACACTTTAGGTATGTCTTTTGAATTGGATCTATGGCTAATTTACCACATGTTAATTAACCATTTAAGTTCCCCTATTTGCACAAACTCCCCGTCCTAACTCACAGCACCTATTTATGTCATGTTTTGTCTTATATTGTCTTGTCATTTTGCTTTCCCTTCTGTTCGTTTCCCCCTGCTGGTCTTATTAGGTTCGTTCCCTTTTTTCTCTCTCCCTCCCTCTCTCTCCTCTCTCTATTGTTCCGTTCCTGCTCCCAGCTGTTCCTATTCCCCTACTCAATCATCTAGTCTTTTCACACCTGTTCCGTATCTTGCCCTCTGATTAGAGTCCCTATTTCTCCCCTTGTTTTCTGTTTCTGTCCTGTCGGATCTTTGTATTATGTTCGCCGTGCTGTGTCTTTGTCTCGCCCTGTCGTGTCTTGTTTCCCTCAGATGCTGCGTGTGAGCAGGTGTCTGAGTCTGCTACGGTCGGTGCCTTCCCGAGGCAACCTACAGTTAATGGTCGAGTCTCCAGTCTGTCCTCGTCACTACGAGTGGAATTAAGTTTTTTATGTTTTGTTTTCTGCTCTGATTGTCCAGGAGTATTGCCTATTTCCTTTACTGGAATAAAGAATCTGTTTTCGCCAAGTCGCTTTTGGGTCCTCATTCACCTGCATAACAGAAGGATCCGACCAAGAATGGACCCAGCGACTATGGATTCTCTCTACTCTACTCTCGAGTTCCAGGGAGCGATGCTCGGCAGACACGAGCAGGAATTGTCTGCTGCTCGGCATGCCGTTGAGACCCTGGCCGCTCAGGTCTCCGACCTCTCAGGACAGTATCAGAGTCTTCGTCTCGTGCCACCAGCTACTCCCGGGTCTTCCGAGCCTCCGGAACCTAGGGTTAATAACCCACCATGTTATTCTGGGCAGCCCACTGAGTGCCGCTCCTTTCTCACCCAGTGTGATATTGTGTTCTCTCTCCAACCCAACACATACTCAAGAGAGAGAGCTCGGATTGCCTACGTCATATCACTCCTTACTGGTCGGGCTCGGCAGTGGGGCACAGCTATCTGGGAGGCAAGCGCTGAGTGTACTAACGATTATCTGAACTTTAAAGAGGAGATGATAAGGGTTTTTGATCGTTCAGTTTTTGGGAAAGAAGCTTCCTGGTCCCTGTCTTCCCTATGTCAAGGTAATCGATCCATTACGGATTACTCTATAGAGTTTCGCACTCTTGCTGCCTCCAGTAACTGGAACGAGCAGGCGTTGCTCGCTCGTTTTCTGGAGGGACTCCATGCTAAGGTTAAGGATGAGATTCTCTCTCGGGAGGTTCCATCCAGCGTGGATTCTTTGATTGAACTCGCTATTCGCATTGAACGACGGGTAGATCTTCGTCACCGAGCTCATAGAAGAGAGCTCGCGTTAACTGTGTCTCCCCTCTCTCCGACACTACCATCTTTCCCCACTGACTCAGGTGTTGAGCCCATGCAGCTGGGGGTTATTCGCATTTCGACTAAGGAGAGGGAACGGAGAATCACCAACCGCCTCTGTCTCTATTGCGGTTCCGCTGGTCATTTTGTCATTTCATGTCCAGTTAAAGGCCAGAGCTCATCAGTAAGCGGAGGGCGACTGATAAGCGCTACTAGACGGTCCTCTCCGTCAAGTACCTGTACTACCTTACCGGTCCATCTACGCTGGAGCGGATCGGCAGCTTCCTGCAGTGCATTAATAGACTCTGGGGCGGAGGGCTGTTTTATGGACGAAGCCTGGGCTCGGGAACATGACATTCCTCTCAGACAGTTAGGGGAGCCCACGGTCATGTTCGCCTTGGATGGTAGTCCTCTCCCCAGTATATTATGTGAAACCCTACCTTTAACCCTCACTGTATCTGGTAACCATAGTGAGACCATTTCTTTTTTGATTTTTTTGTTCACCTTTTACACCTGTTGTTTTGGGTCATCCCTGGCTAGTGTGTCATAATCCTTCTTTTGATTGGTCTAGTAATTCTATCCTTTCCTGGAACGTTTCTTGTCATGTGAAGTGTTTAATGTCTGCTATTCCTCCTGTTTGTTCTGCTCCCTCTTCACAGGAGGAACCTGGCGATTTCACAGGAGTGCCGGAGGAATATCATGGTCTGCGCACGGTCTTCAGTCGGTCCAGAACCAACTCCCTTCCTCCTCACCGGTCGTATGATTGTTGTTCTGATCTCCTCAAGAAGCGTTTTGCATCCGCTCCTATCCTTGTTGCACCTGACGTCACTAAACAGTTTATTGTCGAGGTTGACGCGTCGGGGTGGGCGTGGGAGCCATTCTGTCCCAGCGCTCCGATACTGACGATGGGGTCCACCCTTGCGCGTATTTTTCTCATCGCCTGTCACCGTCGGAACGTAACTATGATGTGGCTAACGGTGAACTGCTCGCCATCCGTTTAGCCCTAGGCAAATGGCGACAGTGATTGGAGGGGGCGACCGTTCCTTTTGTCGTTTGGACTGACCAAAGGAACCTTGAGTACATCCGTTCTGCCAAACGACTGAATGCGCGTCATGCTCGTTGGGCGTTGTTTTTCGCTCGTTTCGAGTTCGTTATTTCTTATTGCCCGGGTACTAAGAACACCAAGCCTCATGCTTTATCCCGTCTCTTTAGTTCTTCTGTGGCTTCTACCGATCCCGAGGGATCCTTCCTGTTGGGCGTGTTGTCGGGTTGACTGTCTGGGGAATTGAGAGACAGGTTAAGCAAGCACTCACTCACACTCCGTCGCCGCACGCTTGTCCTAGTAACCTTCTTTTCGTTCCTGTCTCTACTCGTCTGGCTGTTCTTCAGTGGGCGCACTCTGCCAAGTTAGCTGGCCACCCCGGCGTTCGGGGTACGCTTGCTTCTATTCGCCAGCGGTTTTGGTGGCCTACTCAGGAGCGTGACACGCGCCGTTTCGTGGCTGCTTGTTCGGACTGCGCGCAGAATAAGTCTGGTAATTTTTTTTCTGCTTCTGCTCCTGGTCTTGCTGGGTCTCAGTCTGTTCCCTGCCACCGCATCTATCCTGTTCTTGTTCCTGCCCTTGCTGTGTCTCAGTCTGTCCCTAGTTGTTACTCTCCTGGCCTGTTTGGTCCTGTTTGCTCTAAAGCTTTCAGTTCTCTACCCGTGTCTCATTTTTTTTTTAGAGTAGTACCCTAGATTCCCTTTTTATCGTTTTCCGTTACGGTCTGAGGAGAAGAGTTGGGTTCTTTCTCGGGACGTGCTGGGCCGTTTGTGATCTATGATTTCCTCCGTTGCCGCCAGTGTTCCTCCTCGAGTGCGCCAGGAGGCGCTCGGTGAGTGGGGGGGGTACTGTCATGTTTTGTCTTATATTGTCTTGTCATTTTGCTTTCCCTTCTGTTCGTTTCCCCCTGCTGGTCTTATTAGGTTCGTTCCCTTTTTTCTCTCTCCCTCCCTCTCTCTCCTCTCTCTATTGTTCCGTTCCTGCTCCCAGCTGTTCCTATTCCCCTACTCAATCATCTAGTCTTTTCACACCTGTTCCGTATCTTGCCCTCTGATTAGAGTCCCTATTTCTCCCCTTGTTTTCCGTTTCTGTCCTGTCGGATCCTTGTATTATGTTCGCCGTGCTGTGTCTTTGTCGCCCTGTCGTGTCTTGTTTCCCTCAGATGCTGCGTGTGAGCAGGTGTCTGAGTCTGCTACGGTCGGTGCCTTCCCGAGGCAACCTACAGTTAATGGACGAGTCTCCAGTCTGTCCTCGTCACTACGAGTGGAATTAAGTTTTTTATGTTTTGTTTTCTGCTCTGATTGTCCAGGAATATTGCCTATTTCCTTTACTGGAATAAAGACTCTGTTTTCGCCAAGTCGCTTTTGGGTCCTCATTCACCTGCATAACAATTTATATCCCTTGCTAATAACCTCTCGGCCATCCCTCAAATAACCTTTCGGCCATTCCACAGACAGATTAAGCTATTTTTATTTATGGTAGTGCACATGTACCTCAGGTCATTGCGGACCTGCTCACTCAATCGATTTTTGGTTAATACACAAAATAAAAGCCTCCTAGTGAACCTGTTTAGAATAACTAAGCTCCTATTGATATATTCTAAGTATTTAGAACATCAAATCAAGGATATCTTAAATCATTCCCCTAAATTTGTGAATAAAGATTACTGACTTTGTCTTGTTGGTTGGATCCCGTCACCGTCTCTGTCGACCTTAGGTACAGTATATACTGGCCCGTTATGGAACCCCAATGTCAGGGGACAGGTCTTTAATTTACGGGTCAACGACCCGCCCGTGTACGGTATTTCAAGGTAGTACCTTCGGACGGCAGGGACAGGTATTGGGATCCGGCTTCGAAGGACCAAATTGTCACGAGAATTATGTTCTCGATGTTAATAAACCAATTCAATTAACTACTCAGCCTGCTAACCAAGATTTGGAATATGTAGTGGAGCGGGATGAGAGCTTCAAGTTCCTTGGTGTCCACATCACCAACAAACTATCATGGTACAAACACACCAAGACAGTCGTGAAGAGGGCATGACAAAACCTTTCCCCCCAAGGAGACTGAAAATATTTGGCATGGCCTCTAGATCCTCAAAAGTTTCTACAGCTGCACCGTCAAGAGAATCCTGACCTAATGCATCAACGCCTGGTATGGCAACTGCTCGGCATCTGACCATAAGGTGCTACAGAGGGTGGTGCATATGGCCCTGTACATCATTGGGGCCAGATGAAAGCCCATCAAATTGCCAGAGACTCCAGTCACCCAAGTCATAGACTGTTTCTTCTGCTGCCACACAGCAACCGGTACCAGAGCGCCAAGTCGAGGACCAAAAGGCTCCTTAACAGCTTCTATCCCCAAGCCGTAAGACTGCTGAAAAAATCATTAAAATGGCCACCGGACTATTTACATTGACACACCCCCTTCACCATTTGTTTTGTACACTTCTGCTACTCATTGTTTACTATCTATGCATAGTTACTTCACCCATACCTCCATGTACAAATTACCTTGACTAACCTGTACCCCCGCGCATTGACTCGATACCGGTAACCCTTGTATATAGCCTCATTATTGTTATTTTGTGTTGCTTTTTTTTATTTTTTTTTTTACTTGAGTTTATTTGGAAACCATTTTCTCAACTCTTGCTTGAACTGCACTGTTGGTTAAGGGCTTGTAGGTAAGCATTTAGCGGTAAGGTCTACACTTGTTGTGTTCGGGGCATGTGACAAAGTTAGATTTGATTTGTCATCTTTGGTTGTTTAGCAAATGGCCTCACATGTAAAAACTTAAAGATTATAGGGAGGATGTGAACAATGCTGAATGGGTGTAGACAAAGAGCTCTCCAGTAGGTGTACCAAAACATTCAAGGGACATTTTCTCAAAACTACTTAAGTTATAGGGGGCAGCATTTTCACTTTTGGATAAATAGCATGCCCAATTTCAACAACCTGCTACTCATGCTAATAATATAAGATATGCATATTATTAGTAGATTTGGATAGAACACACTGAAGTTTCTAAAACAGTTTGAATCATGTCTGTGAGTCTAACATAACTTATGTAGCAGGCAAAACCCAGAGGACTAACCGTTCAGATTTTTTTTTTTTTTTTTGATCTCTGTCTGTTCACTGAGGTTTCATTGGCAAACGATATTTCTTAGGAACTTGTTTTTAGTTCCTATCACCTCCACTGGATGTCACCAGCATTTAGAAATTGGTTGAGGTTATTCATTTCTGCAATGAAGAAGTAGGGCTAACTAGGAACTGGGTAACACTGTTAAGAGTTGCGCAAGGCTTGAAAAGTAGCGTTGGTTTGTTGTGTTCCTGTATTTAACACAGATAGACCCGTGTTCAATTTGATCGATTATTAACGTTTAAAAATACCTGAAGTACTATTACAAAAGTAGTTTGAAATATTTTGGCAAAGTTTATAGGCAACTTTTGAAATATTTTGACTTTGCGCATTTTGGAAGCAGTTTTTTTCTGGATCAAACGCGCCAAATAAATTGACATTTTGAATATATATGGACGGAATTAATCGAACAAAAGGACCAATTGTGATATTTATGGGACATATTGGAGTGCCAACAAAAAAAGCTCGTCAGAGGTAAGGCATGTTTTATATTTTATTTCTGCATTTTGTGTAGCGTGTGTATTGCAAGCGTCCCCTATACCATAAAAAGTTCAACTAGATGTGTTATGTCTTATTGCACTTTTAGCCCTTAGTTAATCTCTCTAGGGTATGTGAAACTGCAGGGAGCCAAATTCAAAACAACAGAAACCCCATCATTAAATTTCCTCAAACATACATGTATTTTACACCATTTTAATGTTTGGAAAAATAACGTTCCTAAAGGAAACGGCCTATTTCTCAGGACCAGATGATAGAATATGCATATAATTGACAGATTAGGATAGAAAACACTCTAAAGTTTCCAAAACTGTCAGAATATTGTCTGTGAGAAGAAGAATCCTTGAGTGTCAGCTGAAGACTTACTGAAATCTCTGGAACATGCTAACATCTCTGTTTACGGGTCTACGATATGTACAACACTAAACAGGAATGCTGTTCATGTGAGGACACCACAGAAGAAGCCATAGCTGTCCAAAAAAACCATTGCTGCACTTCTGAAGTTTGCAAAAGTACACCTGGATGTTCCACAGGGCTATGAGCAAAATATTCTGTGGACAAATGAAACTACAGTTGACTTGTTTGGACGGAACACACAACAATATGTGTGGAGAAAAAAAGAGGCACAGCACATCACCATCCAAACTTCATCTCAACTGTAAGTAAGTTGGAGGGAGCATCATGGTTTGGGTCTGCTTTGCTGCCTCAGGGCCTGGACAGCTTGCTATTGTCGACGGAAAAATCAATTCCCAAGTTTATTAAGACATTTTGCAGGAGAATGTTAGGCTCTCTGTCCACCAATTGAAGCTCAACAGAAGTTGGATGATGCAACAGGACAACGACCCAAAACACAAATGTAAATCAACAACAGAAGAAAATACGTCTTCTGGAGTGGCCCAGTCAGATTCCTGACCTCAACACGATCGAGATGCTGTGGAATGACCTCAAGTAAGCAGTTCACACCAGATCTCCCAAGAATATTGCTGAACTGAAATAGTTTTGTAAAGAGGAATGGTCCAAAATTCCTCCTGTTGTGTAGGTCTGATCCACAACTACAGAAAATGTTTGGTTAAGGTTATTGCTGCCACCCTGCACTGGGAATGTTTACACAGTGTTCAATAAATACATGAAAACATATAATTGTTTGTGTGTTATTAGTGTAAGCACACTAGGTTTGTCTACTGTTGTGTTCTAGATGAAGATCAAATCAAATTTTATGACCAATTTATGCAGAAATCTAGGTATTTCCAAAGGGTTCACATACATTTTCTTGCCACTGAACATCACAAGTGCGACATGTAAATTAAAACAACTTTGTGAGACATTGACCCAACAGATTTTGATGCTGCATTTTAAAGTATTTACTCTGTGCAAATCTCAACTGTAAATTCAGCCCTAACAAAACTATCACATCGACCCCTAATCCCCAAACTTTTACTCAGAGAGCAAGTGAAGCGTGGCTGCAGTTTAAAAATGTTTTGCATTGTTGTGATTCATTGTGTGGTGCTCAATCAATCGATCTGTTCCCTTTCTTCCTCTCCATCCCTCACCTGGTGAACGTGCCCTGTGTGTGCCCTACTAGCGTGTGGACCTGTGGCCTGCCTCTGTTTGGCTGGTTATTAATGGCAGCAGGTGCTCTGTCGGACTCATGACTCCACTGCCCCTGATCTCCTCTGGCACGTGGGGCCATTACTCTGCATCCCTGCCAGCTTCCCTCCTCTCCCCTGGCACCACTGGACCGCTGATTATACAAAGCTGCCCGTGACATTTAGCAGGCAGATATGTTTTTTTGTGGACTGTGCCTTCTTTTGAAGGAAAAATAAGGAAGAATGAAAAAGAAAGAAATAACTTGCAGGAACAGTGTTGAACTTCAGAGTGGGAGACAAATGTAATTTCCACTTTGATGTTTGTTCAGAGCGTTCCTTGGAGAGTATTTGGGCAGCAAAGAGAAAGAGGCTCGAAGGGAATGTCTCCTTCATAAACAGTGCATTCAGAAAGTATTCAGACACCTTGACTTTTTCCACATTTTGTTACGTTACAGCCTTATTCAAAAAACATTTACATTGTTTTATCCCCTCAATCTACACACTATACTCCATAATGACAAAGCTAAAACATTTTCATAAGTCCTCAGACCCTTTACTCAGTACTTTGTTGAAGCACCTTCCGACAATTACAGCCTCGAGTCTTCTTGGGTATAATGCTACAAGCTTGGCACACCTGTATTTGAGGACTTTCTCGCAGATAATCTCTGTCAGCTATTTAAGTCTCCAGAGACGTTTGATCGGGTTAAAGTCTGGGCGCTGGCTGGCCATTCAGACACGTCCCGAAGCCTCTCCTGTGTTGTCTTGGCTGTGTGCTTAGGGTCATTGTTCTGTTGGAAAGATAACCTTTAATTGCTCTGGAGAAGGTTTTCAACAAGGATCTATCTGTACTTTGCTACGTTCATCATTCCCTCGATCTTGACGAGTCCCACAGTCCCTGCCGCTGAAAAACATCCCATCAGCATGATACTGCCACCACCATGCTTCATTGTAGGGATGGTGCCAGGTTTCCTCCAGACATAACTCTTGGCATTCAGGCCTTGTTTCTCACGGTCTGAGAGTCCTTTAGGTGCCGGGCTGTCATGTGCCTTTTACCGAGGAGTGGATCTATCTGACCACTCTACCATAAAGGCCTGATTGGTGGAGTGTTAACAGAGATGGTTGTCCTTCTGGAATGTTCTTCCATCTCCACAGAGGAACTCCATTTGCTGTGTCAGAGTGACCATTACGTTTTGATCATCGCTCAGACCAAGACCCTTCTCCCCCGATTGCTCAGTTTGGAGGGTGGCCAGCTCTTGGAAGAGACTTTGTGGTTCCAAACTTATTCCATTTAAGAATGATGGAGGCCATTGGTTCCTGGGGACCTTCAATGCTGCAGACATTTTGTGGTACCCTTCCCCAGATCTGTGCCTCAACACAATCTTGGGCGGCAGGGTAGCCTAGTGGTTAGAGTGTTGGACTAGTAACCAGAAGGTTGCAAGTTCAAACCCCCGAGCTGACAAGGTACAAATCTGTTGTTCTGCCCCTGAACAGGCAGTTAACCCACTGTTCCTAGGCCGTCATTGAAAATAAGAATTTGTTCTTAACTGACTTGCCTGGTTAAATAAAGGTAAAATAAAAAAAAATCTAATAAATCTGGACCTCTACAGACAATTATTTCAACCTCATTGCTTGGATTTTGGTCTGACATGCACTGTCAGGTGTGTGCCTTTCCAAATCATGTCCAATCAATTGAATTTACCACAGGTTGACTCCAAATCAAGTTGTATAAACATCTCAATGATGATCAATGGAAAAGGATGCACCGGAGCTCAATATGAAAGTGTCAGAATGTTTATGTAAATGAGGTATTTCTGCTTTTTATTTGTAATACATTTGCAAACATTTCTAAAAACCTGTTTTCGCTTTGTCATTATTGGTTATTATGTGTAGATTGATAAGGATTTATTTTATAAGACTAACTTAACAAATGTGGTAAAAGTCAACAGGTCTCAATATTTTCCGAATGCACTGTGTAATATTAAACCACTTAAACACATAGCATTTAATCAGGGTTTTGGTTTTCGAAGCGGGGGAGGTCAATTTTTTAGAATCCAGGCGTCTGCATGGTCCTACAGCACACTGTTGCCTCGTTTAGTATCATGTTCCAACGATAAAACTGGGGGGGACAAAAATTGAATTTCAGAATGTGGGGGCGACATGTCCCCAGTGAATGCTGACTTTGGACATGTGTGTACAATCATGAAATAGTTATACTACCATCGATTACCATCGCCATTAGCAGAGTACAGTTTTTGAGATGATTCTTGCTGATTATGACCTTCAATATAACTCACATGCAAACTCATTTCACTTACAATTTCAGTGCCCAGTGTCAACCTGGGCCGGCCCCTCGTTTGTTTTGGTGTTGGGCTGTGACCTGCTTAGCTTGTTAAATCCTGGAATGAGGCAGCCCTCACCTTTCTCCCAACACACCGTGCCCAGGAGGCTAGCAGGTATCAGCGGCCATCCAGTTGTGAATCAAAGGATACCTGCTTCAAAAAGCCCCAAATTCACCAGGGGCACTGACCTGATAGATTTCCTGTCTGAATGTGCTGGTGATAACTCCTATAAAGAGTCACACAGGGCTGATTTGCTGTTTTCCGGTCAATAGATAATTCATAACTGATTTATTACAGGCATTTCACTGGTTTGGGAGAGGTTTAGGACTTTCTCCCTCTGTTTTATCCAGGTTATCTAGTTATAGCTGGGTGAGCTTGCAGCGGTATCTGACTTTTATATCAACTCTTTACCACTGCTTCACAGTATTCCCATCAAGCTACTGTATGTCTATGTATTTTTTGGGGCAAAGCACAGCACATATACCAGGCTCTAGTGTTGACAAACCTAAACTCAATAATATCCTTGCATTTCATTTGTTCCAGTTTTCAATTAATTACAGTGATCTGGTGAACATCCATGGTGGAAAAGATGGCTTTATTCCAATGGAGATGGATGGCACAGTTTATCAAAAAAGGCTTGACGCCAGAGAAACACCACAAATACTGCTACATAGCTAATTTACATCTTCAGTCCCTTTTTATCATAATGTCCAAGTTCCTGATATTGGTTAAGTAGTCAGAGTTCTGACTGAATACATTTTTTAAAACTGTAAAACTAAATGTTCTTGATGGTTGACAATTGGTTCAATTGCAGTCACGCTCTCTGGGAAGAAACTATCTTTTTCTGGATAAAATTCATGTTGTGCTATTTGTGACAGTTTCAGACATGTTTGAATCACACTTATGGGTGCTTTTAAAAGCTATCACAGAAATGTCAAAAAGCAATTTGACATCTCACAGTAAAAATGTCAATGCTGCCAATCTGAGACAAGCAGCCCTCCACAGATGCATTTTGTAGATGACCGCAGCAGATGTAGATTTCCTGGATCCATGAGAGCACCGTCCCAGTGTGGTACTGGGCTGTTTTCATCACCTGCTGGAGGGCCGTGTGGTCGTGGACGGAGCAATTCCTGGAGCAGGATGTTACACTTCCGGTCAGGACACTCAATGGTGCAGCAGTAGTATTTGGAGAGGACCCTAGGTGGCATGCCACATGTTGTTGATGGTCCGTGACAGCTCCTCAGTGATGTTGATGCCAAGGAACTTAAAATGTGTGACTCTCTACTGCAGTCCCATTGATGTGGATCGGTGCATGTTCCCTCCTCTGCTTCATACAATCATGATGCCTACCTCCATAAATTCATTAGGCCCTCATCTATGGATTCCACATGACGGGGCAGGGGTGCAGCCATGGGTGGGCCTTGGAGGGCATTGGGGAGCCAGGCCCAGCCAATAAGAATACGTTTTCCCCCCAAATGAGCTTTATTACAGACAGAAATATTCCTTAGCATGCCCCCACAACCCTTCAGATGATCCTGCAAGTGTAGAAGCATGAAATGCATGCCCAAATTCAACTGCCTGCTTCTCATCCTCAGAAGATAAGATGGGCATATTATTATTAGATTTGGATAGAAAACACTCTTGACGTTTCTAAAACTGTTTGAGTCATGTCTGTGAGTATAACAGAACTTATTTAGCAGGCCAAACCCAGAGGACAAACCATTCTGATTTTGTTTGAGGTCCCCCTCTTTTCAATTAGCTCTCAGTGAGAATCCAGATTTCTAAGGGACCTTCTTGTATTTTCCATCGCTTCCAATGGATGTCACCAGTCTTCAGAAATTAGTTGAGGTTTTTCCTTTGTGTAATGAAGAAGTACGGCCAACTATGAACTGGGTAACACTGTTGACAGTTGCACAAGACTTGAAAAGTAGCGTTGGTTTGTTGTGTTCCTGTATTGAACACAGATTGACCCGTCTTCAATTTGATTGATTATTAACGTTTTAAAATACCTAAAGTTGTATTACAAAAGTAGTCTGAAATATTTTGGCAAAGTTTATAGGCAACTTTTGAAATATTTTGTAGTGACGTGCTTTTTGTAAGCTGTTTTCTGGATCAAACGCGCCAAATAAATTGACATTTTGGATATATATGGATGTAATTAATCGAACAAAAGGACCAATTGTGATGTTTATGGGACATATTGGAGTGCCAACAAAAAAAGTGAGGGTAACTTGAAGTGTACTGTTATAGAGGCACTTGACCAGAAAGCTAGCTACAGTTTGTTTTCCTCCTGTATTGAACACAGATCATCCCGTCTTCAATTTTATCTATCATTTACGTTAAAAAACACCTAGAAATATTTTGGAAAAGTATACAGTCCCCTCCTGTACTCCCAGTTAACTCATGACTGCACAGCCAATCACGATTCCAACACCATTATTAAGTTAGCTGATGACACAACAGTGGTAGGACTGATCACCGACAACTATGAGACAGCCTATAGGGAGGAGGTCAGAGACCTGACCTTGTGGTGCAAGGACAACAACCTCCCCCTCAACGTGATCAAGACAAAGGAGATGATTGTGGACTACGGGAAAAGGAAGACCGAGCACGCCCCCATCCTCAGCTGCACCCATCCTCAGCTGCACCATTGAGAGCATCCTGACGGGTTGCATTACTGCCTGGTATGGCAACTGCTCGAACTCCGACAGCTTGCCACTACACAGTGTAGTGCGTACTGCCCAGTACTTCACCGGTGCCAAGCTTCCTGCCATCCAGGACCTCTATACAAGGCGGTGTCAGAGGAAGGCCCTAAACATTGTCAAAGACTCCAGCCACCCTAGTCATAGACTGTTCTCTCTGCTACCACACGGCAAGTGGTACCGGAGCGCCATGTCTAGTTCCAAGAGGCTCCTAAATAGCTTCTACCACTAAGCCATAAGACTCCTGAACAGCTTATCAAATTGCTACCCAGACTATTTGCATTGCCCTCCCACCTCTGGAATGTTGCTGCTACTCTGTTATTATCTATGCAAAGTCACTTTAATAACTCTACCTACATGTACATAATAGCTCAATTACCTTGACACCGTTGCCCCCACACATTGACTCTGTACCGGTACCCACTGTATATAGCCTCGCTATTGTTATTTACTGCTGCTCTTTAATCATTTGCTATTATCTCTTACTTTTTTTTTCTTAAAACTGCATTGTTGGTTAAGAGCTTGGAAGCATTTCCATGTCAGGGCTACACCTGTTGTATTCGGCACATTTGACAAATAAAATTATATTTAATTTGGGCCTAGTTCAAGTGTACCCCTTCAGAAGCCAAAATAGAAACTTGTTTTTCTTTAATGTCTCTAAGAGATTAAATCAGAATGTAAAACAAATTATAGAAAGGATAACAATGTTTGTTTTTTTAATAATGTCATTTTATGAAGGCGTAGAATGCCTTTACGTTTACCCACTGAGCATACTGTATGCCTCAAGGTCCTTTAGGGTTTGCTGAGGAAAATTGAGTGGACATCTCTATTGATGTATTTGTTTATGTCAATTCTGTCTCAGGGTGTCCACTGATCTTTATATATTAAAAATACTCAAAATACGGTCGAAGAATATGTATCTATTCATCTCATGTTCACGTTATATTCTTGTTATGATCTGTCAGGGGCATGACATCTAGGGTGGAATAATTTCTCTGTATTTCACAAATGTTCCATCCCATCCCTTTTCTCCCAGGTAACCCGGTATTTTCCGCCATAAACGGAAGTGTTGGATTTGATTAGAGATTTGATTGACCATTCAAGCCTGAGCCTGATGTGCCCTACATTAAAGACATTTTATGAGCCCAAGCCCAAAAAAGCCCAAATGATCCAATACATATATTACATATAGACTACTGCACATTACGCAAAACAGAGAAAGCCCATAGATGTAGCTTTCTTGGGTAAATCAATTAAACAATCTCCTTGAATAATATAGGACTAAAAGATTGAATTGTAATGAGTCTGAACAAATAACTGCTATAGCCTACCGCCACGGCGTGTTCGCTCTTCTTTCAAACTCCCTGTGAGTTCAGTTGGCTAATGTATTTAAAATTCAGAAAACAAGAGCTTCGTCGCTCTTCGAATTGTCTATTGGTATAAGAAATGTAAGAAGTCAAATGTCCAGCAAGCTATTCTAATCGAGCTTTTCCGATATGGGACTCCAAGAGCTAATGAGCATTTATTAAGGAGAGAGGTCAGCGGAGCACAGGTGGGTGCATATCGCGCAAGAGACCGTGGTTATTTAGAAGCTTATTATGCATAACCCATCATTCAGTAGCTATATATAAGGCTAATAATAATGAAAGAGGTAGGCTAGGACATATATCTCAATCTTATACAGGATTTTGATGCAATTTGAATGGAATTGATGAGAGAGAGTAAGACTGCTTGTCTTACTGCTCTGATTTAAAGCAATGATATTCGAGTGATAGGCTGTTTCAAAACTCTGCAGCTGCAATAAAAAAATACTTTACAAAGAAAAGAAAATGAAGGTGACCCCCAAAAGCCAGATGTAGATGTGGAAATTGGTCCTTGTATTACTGTAGCATAGGCTATGCTGCAGCAAATGTAAGCCTACCTGTCACAAGAAAAATAGTTACCATGATGAGATAGGTCTACATGCATTGTGAGACACATTCTGCACATTCTGAGATGGGCTGACTGTTCCCACCATGAGCATTGATTGATCATGCAGAGACCAGAGAGAAGGCTGTAGAGAAGCCATATTTAGACATTGCATATCATTTAACAGTTCCATTTTACTTCATGCTGTTGATAAATTATTTATCCCAAGAAAATGGAGTGGTTTTGGGTGGAAAATCTCGGTAACCAGGTTCCCACCATTTAACCCTATTGACCTCTATCTAAAGTAGAGGTCGACAGATTAATTAGGGACGATTTCAAGTTTTCATAGAAATCGGAAATCTGCATTCTTGGACACCGATTTGGATGATTTAAAAAATATTTTTACATCTTTATTTAACTAGGCATGTCAGTTAAGAACACATTCTTATTTTCAATGACGGCCTAGGAACAGTGGATTAACTGCCTCGTTCAGGGGCAGACCGACAGATTCAACCTTACAGTTAACTAGTCCAACGCTCTAACCACCTCATTACATTGCACTCCACGAGGAGACTGCCTGTTCCGCGAATGCAGTAGAAGCCAAGGTAAGTTGCTAGCTAGCATTAAAATGATCTTATAAAAAAACTATCAATCAATCATAATCACTAGTTAACTACACATGGTTGATGATATTTCTAGTTTATCTAGCATGTCCTGCGTTGCATATAATTGATCCAATATGTACCTAACCATAAACATCAATGCCTTTCTTAAAATCAATATAACATCAATATTTTTAAACCTGTGTCACTTCTCTTGGGTTCATTGCACGCAGAGTCAGTGCATATGCAACAGTTTGGGCCGCCTAATTTCCCAGAATTTTACGTAATTATGGCATAACATTGAAGGTGCAATGTAACAGGAATATTTAGACTTATGGATGCCACCCGTTAGATAAAATACGTAACGGTTCCGTATCTTACTGAAAGAATAAACGTCTTGTTTTCGAGATGATAGTTTCCGGATTCGACCATATTAATGACATTAAGTCTATGATTTGATAGAGCCGTCTGACTAAGCGATGGAAGGCACCAGCAGGCTCGTAAGCATTCATTCAAACAGCACTTTCGTGCGTTTTGCCAGCAGCTCTTCGCAAGCACAGCACTGTTTACGACTTCAAGCCTATCAACTCCCGAGATTAGGCTGGTGTAACCGGTGTGAAATGGCTAGCTAGTTAGCGGGGTGCGTGCTAATAGCATTTCAAACGTCACTCGCTCTGAGACTTGGAGTAGTTGTTCCCCTTGCTCTGCATGGGTAGCGCTGCTTCGAGTCCAGGTAGAAGCGAGGAGAGGGACGGAAGCTATACTATTACACTGGCAATACTAAAGTGCCTATAAGAACTTCCTATTGTCAAAGGTTAATGAAATAAAAATGGTATAGAGAGAAATAGTCCTTTTATAACTACAACCTAAAAGTTCTTACCTGGGAATATTGAAGACTCATGATAAAAGGAACCACCAGCTTTCAAATGTTCTCATGTTCTGAGCAAGGAACATAAACGTTAGCTTTCTTACATGGCACATATTGCACTTTTACTTTATTCTCCAACACTTTGTTTTTGCATTATTTAAACCAAATTTAACATGTTTCATTATTTATTTGAGGCTAAATTGATGTTATTGATGTGTTCATTCAGTATTGTTGCAATTGTCATTATTACAAATAAATACATAAATAAATCGGCTGATTAATCAGTATCGTCTTTTTTTGGTCCTCCAATAATCGTTATCGGCGTTGAAAAATCATAATCGGTCGACCTCTAATCTAAAGTGTTTTAGCCTCAGTATCTGTCACTATCTCACTAGTCAATACCAGTCCTACTGTGTATCATTGCCATGGAAAGGTATTTTATTTTGATAAACAATAAGATCATTCCAAGGCAGTGGCCTAGCCTAGTGGTTAGAGCGTTGGACTCGTAACCGGAAGGTTGCAAGTTCAAACCCCTCAGACGACAAGGTACAAATCTGTCATTCTGCCCCTGAAAAGGCAGTTAACCCTATGTTCCTAGGCTGTTATTGAAAATAAGAATTTATCCTTAACTGACTTACCTGGTTAAATAAAGGTAGCTTTCTTTTTAAATGTTAAAGTGTAAAAACTCCAGACCTCCAGGGGCTGGATGCTATATATGTCTGGCTGCCTATGGAGACTGTAGAGATGGATTAGTACCTACTCATGGGCAAAGACTGAAACAAAGAACAGAGCAGCTGATGCTGAACTCATGCTAAGTTCTGTCTTGTACAACTGTTGAAATACACTCCCCTTCCCACCTACTTCCATGATTAATTACTCACTCCTCGATCTCCATACCTTCGCCTACCCATCCATTCTCACCTTCTCCATACCTACCTCCTTCCACCTGCCTGCCCCCTCTATCCACTTTCTCCTTCATCCACTCCCCCCTCCTCCATCGCCATACCTCCCTCCATGCCAGCCCCTCTGACACTGCATCACTCTGGCAGCACCGGGGCGGGTTCTGCTCTGCTGTTGGAGGATGGCCGGTGGTTCCGGGAAGCAGTCCAAGTGGTGAGTCAGTGGGTCACAGCAGATGCATGCCTTGCCTGCTGATTGATCAACGCCCGCTGATGTGGTCCCTGAGTGGGCTGTGGCATGGCCCTGATAGGGAGGTGATGGTGTCTTGTGTCACTGCCCCTCAGGTGGTCCAACCCAGGAAAACTACTAGGCTCCTCACATCTCACAGACAGTGTCATGGAACACAGAGGGGTCAGTGGGGTAGTGGGGGATGAAAATACAGTAGCAGTCCTCTACATTGTTGTGAGAGAGAGTGACAATCAGTGCAAGTGCCTGTTTATGAACAGGAAGATGGTTGTGTGATTAAACTTTGCGTTTATCATAAAGCCTGTGTTGTTGATAGGTGCTTGTGACTTATTTTCCTAGAGATAAGGCATCCTTTTTAAAGGGGCAATCAGCAGTTGGAGAATATCACTTATAAATGCCTCGAGCTTAGTTCAACTGTTGTACCCCATCAAAAGCCAAAATATAAGCTTGTTTTACTCCAATGTTGGTAAACAAAGTACATGTAATCAAACACTATATAGCCTCAAAACATGGTTAAAATCATAATTTTGATATCATGGGTGGTCAGTCCTTGCATCCATCCGTCTATGAATTTGAGCGGGTTTACATTTCTCCAGCCCCATGCCTTAGCTTTTTAACAAAACAGGGGTGGTGAGTTGGCTTTGTTATTGTTTCAACTGCTGAATGCCACTTTAGAAGTGTAGTATTTCTGACTAGAATGCATGGCAAATTGCAATTAGGTTAAGCGAGATCTGACTGAAGAAATAACCTAATAATTTGATTGTACACACGACATTTAAACAATGTATTATCTCCCTACATCATTTTCATAATTAGATTTATTTGAAGTAGTAATTTGAATACATAATCATCTTTGGCATTCGACTAAATCTGGTTTCCAATTTTGTCTATATCATTTACTCTCCAATCTATTTACCTTTGTCCTTTTTTCCTCCTCAACAATTTGTCAGAGAATTATAGATGCCTGTAAAAATGGGGAATCAACACCTGGACTGGTTAAAATAATTTGCCAAACTACAGTAACACAGTCAGTATGCTTGTTGTCCTCAGCCAATTATTACCCGTAAAGGGAACTGACATGGAAAACATTAAATTTCACATTTCTGAAAAAGCTTGCTCCAACCCCAGTAAAAAATTATGGGGTCATTATTTTATCCCCTCTTTCCTGAAGATGATAGGGTCGTTCAAAACTCAATTACACATTAGTGTGATGGTTTCTGCCTTTACCTATGATACCTAATCAAGTGTAGTCCAACCTCACACTAATGATTACCCATTAAAACTATCACACTGACCAGAGAGTAACTGCACAAGGTCCCACTTCCAGGTCTTCAATGGTTGAATATGGTCATAAACCCAATAATGGAATGGATTTTGAAAAATGTACGGCATGCGTAAGCTAACAAGAGGGCCTAGCAGGGGATAGCAGCTTTCTTATGGGCTCCTGAGCAATTGTTTTATGCTGATTTTAACTTTTGTTGTACATAATGTCTCTGCCGTAATTTCATATGACCAAAAACAGCTTCTGCACATCAGATCAGCATTCATTATCATCGATTTGGATGAACATTTCTACTACAATGAGTCGGCAGCTCTGGACAATCTGCCTACTCCAGAACAGGCCCTGGTCCCCAGAGGAAGCAGCAGCGAAAAGAGAGGCTACGTTGGTGGGCACATAGACTGCCACTGGCGAATCTGCAATCACTGGAGAAGAAACAGGATGAGCAGCCCTTACAACGAGACCTAAAACCTTACAACGTGACCTAAAAACATGAATATCTTATGTTCCTCAGGGTTGTAGCTTAACAAGGACAAGTATATACATTTCAATGGAAGGGTAGTCTCTGATGTTAAGGAAGTCTGGAGTTTTTGCCCGCTTGATTTAGGATAAGCTGCAGACCATACTATTGTTTTTGTCTATTTACCACCAAAAACCATTGCAGACACTAAGACCACACTCAACGAGCTGTATAGGGCAATAAGCAAACAAGAAAATGCACAGTCAGAGGCGGCGTTTCTCATGGCCAATTTCCAGCATGCCAACTGGAGGTGACATAAATCTATATCGTCTTTATTCCATTTCACCCTCCCATTGTCAAATCAGACCATTACTCTATTCTCCTGTTTCCAGCTTGCAAGCAAAACCTCAAACAGGAAGTACCAGTGACTTGCTCAATATGGAAGGGGTCAGATGACGCGGATGCTACGCAAGCACAGACTGGAATATGTTCTTGGGGAATACACCACCTCAGCAATTGGCTTCATCAATAAGTGCGTCGATGACGTCATCCGAAAAAGTGACTGTACGTACATATCCCAAACAGAATGCACGAAAACACCAGCTGTTCTGGATGACTGTGTAATATCGCTCTCGGTAGCCAATATGAATACAACCTTTAAACAGGTCAACATTCACAAAGTCGCTGGGCCAGACGGATTACCAGGACGTGTAGTCAAAGCACGTGCGGCCCGACTGTCATGTGTCTTCACTGACATTTTCAATCTCTCCCTGACCGAGTCTATAATACCTAAGGGTTTTAAGCAGACCACCATTGTCCCTGTGCCCAAGGAAGTGAAGGTGACCAGCTTAAAGCCCGTGGTACACACGTTGGTAGGCATGAAGTGCTTTGAAAGGCTGGTCATGGCTCACATCAACAGTATCCTCCCAGACCAACTCCAATTCGCATACTGCCCCAACAGATCCTCAGATGACGCAATCTCAATCGCACACCACACCGCCCTTTCTCAGCTGGACAAAAGGAACACCTATGTGAGAATGCTGTTCATCGACTACAGCTCAACGTTCAACACCATAGTACCCACGAAGCTCATCACTGAGCTAAGGACCCTGGAATTCTGATGGGCCGCCCCCAGGTGGTAAGAGTAGGCAACTATACGTTGATCCTTAGCGCTGATCCTTTGCAATGGGGCCCTTCAGGGGTGTGTACTTAGTCCCCTCCTGTATTCCCTGTTCACCCACGTTTGTGTGGCCAAACATGACTCCAACACCGTCATTAAGTTAGCTGATGACACAGCATTTGATGGCATGAGTTGGTCGAGAGTTTCAAGTTCCTTGGCGTCTACATCACCAAAAAAATATCATAATCCAAATATACCAAGACAGTCAGAGCCCCCAGATCCTCAAAAAGGTTCTACTGCTGCACCATCGAGAACACCCTGACCGGTTGCATCACCGTCTGGTATGGCATCTGACCATGAGGCGCAACAGAGGGTAGTGCTAACGGCCCCGTACATGAAGCTTCCTGCTATCCAGAACCTATATAATAGGCGGTGTCAGAGGAAAGCCCATAAAATTGTCAGAGACTCCAGTCACCCAAGTTTTCTCTGCTGCCGCATGGCAAGCGATACCGGAGCGCCAAACCTAGGACCAAAAGACTCCTCAACAGCTTCTACCTCAAGCCATTAGACTGCTGAACAATTCATAAAATTTGCAGCTGGATAATTTACACTGACACTCACCCCCTCTTGCACACTGCTGCTACTCACTGTTTGTTTGTTACCTATGCATTGTCACTTCGCCCCCACCTACATGTACAGATTACCTCAACTAGCCTGTACCGCTGCACGCTGACTCAGTACCGGTGCCCCCTGTTTATAGCCTCGTTATTTTTGTGTTACTTTTTATTATAAATGTTTATTTTAGCCAACTTGGTAAATAGTTTCCTCTTCTTGAACTGCACTGTTGGTTAAGGGCCTGTAAGTAAGCATTTCACGGTAAAGTCTCAACTTGTATTTGGCGCGTGTGGCAAATAAAATTTGATTTGACCAGTGAAGTGTTCTGATGAAGTGGATACTAATCTACAGGACTGTTTCGCTAGAACAGATTCGAATGTGTTCCAGGATTCATCCAATAACATTGAGGAGTTTATCACATCCATCACCAGCTTCATTGATAAGGGCATCGACGACGTCGACCATACATATACTGTACATACCCCCAAAAATAAACTATGGACTACAGGCAACATCCGCCCTGAGCTAAAGGCTAGAGCTGCTGCTTTCAAGGAGAGGGACACCAATCCGGACACTTCAAGAAATCCCACTCCGACCTCCAACGAGCCGTCAATATATGAATAAGATCAAATCCTACAACGCCTTCTCTGACACTCGACGGAAATGGCAGGACTTGCAAACTATCAGGGATTACAAAGGCAAACCTAGAGTTGCCCAGTGATGCGAGCCTACCAGACAAGTTAAATGCCCTCTATGCCCACTCCAATTGCAAATCCGCCCCAACAAATCCACAGATGTGGCAATATCTATTACGCTCCACACTGCCCTCACCACCGTTTTTACAAAGGAATACATACTGTATGTAAGAATGCTGTTCATTGACTATAGCTCAGCATTCAACCCCGTAGTCCCCTCCAAACCCATCACCAAGCTCAGGACCGTGGGACTGAACACCTCCCTCTGCAATTGGATCCTGGACTTCCTGACCACCAACATGGGTGGCCCCTCAGGGGTATGTGCTTAGTGCCCTTCTGTCGTCACTTTTCATCCATGACTCCAACACCATTATCAAGTTCGCTTAAGACACGACAGTGGTAGGACTGATCACCAACGACGATGAGGCAGCCTATAGGGAGGTCAGAGACCTTAGCAGAGTTGTGCCAGGTCAACAATCTCTTCCTCAAAGTAAGCAAGACATAGGAGCTGATCGTGGACTACAGGAAACGGAGGGGTGAACATGCCCCCATCCACATTGATGGGGCGTTAGTGGAGCGGGTCAGGAGCTTCAAGTTCCTCAGTGTCCACATCACTAAGGAATTAACATAGTACACACATAACCGCACAGTTGTAAAGAGGGCACAACTGTGTTTCTTCTCCCTCACAGACTGAAAAGATTTGGCATAGGTCCTAAGATCATCAAAAATGTTTACAGCTGTACCATTGAGAGCATCTTGACTGAATGCGTCACCGATTGCTACGGCAACTGCAAGGCACCCAACCACAAGGTGCTACGAGGGTGGTGAGTACGGCCAAGTACATAACTGGGGCCGAGCTCCCTGCAATCCAGGGCCTCTATACCAGGTGGTGTCAGAGGAAGGCCCCAAAAATGTTCAACTCCAGCCACCCAAGCCATAGACTATTCTCTCTGCTACAACACAGAAGGGGGTACCAGTGCACCAAGTCTGAAAACAACAGGGCCCTGAACAACTTCTACACACAAGCCATGAGACTGCTAAACAAGACAGCTTAATAGCTAATCAAATGGCTACCTGCTGCTGCTACTGTCTATCGTCTATCATGTTTCCTAACCACTTTAACCCTACCTAATGTATGTATACATAGCTACCTATATTAACTCATAGCCATGCACATCAACTCGGTACTAGTTCACCCTGTGTATAGCCATTTTATTTTTACTCATCATTGTCATCCATTATTTTTGTATTTAATCCTTGCGTCATTAATAAAAAAAAATGTATTTTATCTTTAACTCTGCATTGTTGAAAAAGGACCCGTAAGTAAGCATTTCAATGTATGTGACAAATGCAATTTGATGACATACAGAAGTGAAGTGAAAGGAAAAACATGGGATTCTTTTCTCGAGGGACTGCGTTCTGGAGGGACATCTTTCAGTTTTAGACTACTTTCTGGAAGGACTCATTTCTCAAATAAGTGACTAATATCTGGCCGACTACTTTTTGGAAGGACTACTTTCTGTAGTGACTGATTTCTCAAAGAATGCACTACTTTGGAGGGACTAAGGTCTGTAAGGACTACTTTCTGTAGTGGCTACTTTGTGGTTTGACTTCTTTATGTTGTTAAAATATTATACAACATAGAAAACCTACGGGAAAATGAACAAACTTCAGTGAGATCCAAACAGCAATGCATTCATTTTAAAAAGAAACAGGCCTGAGGAAGGCACCTTGGGTTGTGAGTCTCACCAATACCACAAGGCTAATTTCTCTCAAATGTACTTTGATGGAGGAATAATGAACTGTCACCAGCTTAAATAGGATCGATTTCACATACCTCTTCAGAGCCACGCGAGCCAAGCATCACACCCCCACCTCCTACTGACTACCCCCACCTCAGTGCTTCCATGTTGGATGGCTGGACCGGAGTTAGCTTCTGGGCTCTGGCATACATGCATATCATGATACTGGCGCCCAAAATTCATGTTGTTATTATTCTGTCTTATGTTCAAGGTCATCCATCTAGCTGACGTGTGTGTAGTGCTCTTATGAGGTCTTCCTCATGCATTACTTCAACAGAGCTTGCTGGAATAGTTGGAAGCTTAGTGTAGTAAATTTAATAAATGCAGTTAAGATGCATTATGATGCCAATCAAAGAAACATGTGCTACCATTATACTTTTTCATTTCAACAACTTGTTCCAATGCAAGGAAGGAATTGTCTTTAATTATTCTAGTACATGATAAACACATTTATCCTTTTCATCTCTCGCTCTCACTTGCAAAAATACACACACACACAGATTCATTAAATGACCGTATTTGTATTCCACTTGATTAGTGATATGTATTTGAATTGCTCTTTGTTCTTATGGGCTAAATGCTATGTTATACATGCACTTCAGAATTTACAGCCATTAGCCTTTTGCTGCACAATCCTTTTCATGAAACCACTTCACTGTCCATGTTTAATGAGATGACACTCAATTCACACTTTAAAACAGCTTAATTTCTGTTTTGCATTAACGTCCATATATTTGACATGTTACCATGCCACACTACAAATGTTCTCATCTCTAACAAAACCATATATTCCTCAGGACCACAATCCAGCTTCTCCAATCAAGAACATTATAACTTTTTGAGTAAAAAAAACATGAACATGCATGTATTACCAATGTTACACTACATTGCTTCATTTCCCCAGCCATCTGTGTCTGAAAAAAAATAGTTAACATATGAGGTTTACTTGAGTTTACCCTCCACAAATTCAAATGTAGGGGAGGCAGCTCATTAGAATATTGTGGGGCCTGATTTGCACGCCACTTTTGTGCAACCGTGAGAGAAAGTGTCATACCAGTTTAACTAATGTGTTGTGTTAGACCATTCAACATTGTGTGATATAGCCATTGACATATACTATTGTTTCCCAGTTGTCTTGAACATGCTGAAGTCAGAAGTCTGAGATTTTGAGTTGTACATTCTGAGTTTCCAGTTTTTTTTACCTTGGCATTAATTCTCAGAGGGAAATGGCAGGCTATTTGAGTCGAACCAAAACTCCTCTGTAGTGACCTGTAAATGCATTGTTTGCAGCATTCATTCACATGACAGCTTAATCAGCTTTTTAATTTAACTTACCAGGATGTGAACTGAGCCAGGTTCACAGACAAAAGTATTGGGAAGTAGTTCCCAAAGTGCTCTTCCAAGCACTGGAGGTGATCACTCATCACACTTGCATAGCCGTGGGAAAAGGTGTACGGTTAGCTTTTGATGAAAGACTCTCCAATAATAATAATTTCCTCTGAATGCACTAATTCAGTCACTCACATGTAGAATGTTTTTGTATTTTCCCTGCATGATTTGTTCAGTTTAATAAATATGTCTGTTATTGTCATGCCTTGGTCATTGTATTTTGTGTTTTCGTTATACATTTGGTCAGGCCAGGGTGTGACATGGGTTTATGTTATTGTATTTTCGTATTGGGGTTTGTAGTATTTGGGATCGCGGCTGATTAGGGGTGTTGTATAGGCTTGGCTGCCTGAGGCGGTTCTCAATCAGAGTCTGGTGATTCTCGTTGTCTCTGATTGGGAACCGTATTTAGGTAGCCTGGTTTCGCTTTGTATTTCGTGGGTGATTGTTCCTGTTTCTGTGTAGTTTCACCAGATAGGCTGTAATTAGGTTTCACGTTCCGTTTGTTGTTTTGTATTTTGTATCGTTATTTCATGTGTCACTTTTTTCTATTAAAGTCATGAGTAACCACCACGCTGCATTTCGGTCCGACTCTTTTTCTACAAACAAAGAACGCCGTTACAGAATCACCCACCACACCCACCACATCACCCACCACGGACCGAGCAGCGTGTTAACAGGCAGCAGTGAAGAGAGGACGTTATGGACAGCAGAGGCTTGGAGTATACGACGTGGGAAGAAATAAACTGGTGGGCGGCCGACCCAGAGAGAGTGCAGGAGCCCGCCTGGGATTCGCTAGAGCAGTGCGAAGAGGGCTATAGGCGAATGGAGTCGAAAAGAAAGACACGGCGGCGCAGAGCGAAAACCGAAAGTAACCCCCAAATATTTATTGGGGGAGGGCGCAGAGAGAGAGTGGCTGAGTCAGGAGTCAGACCTGAGCCTACTCTCCCTGTTAATTGTGAGGAGCAGCAATATAAGGACTACTGGTCTTGGGAGATGATATTAGACGGAAAAGGACCCTGGGCGCAGCCGGGAGAATATCGCCGTCCCAAGGAAGAACTAGAGGCGGATAAAGAGGAGAGGCGCTGGTATGAGGAGGCAGCACGGCGACGCGGATGGAAGCCTGAAAAGCATTGATTAAACTGATTAAACAGCAGCATAATCAATACACAGGTACACCTTGTGCTGGGATCAATAAAAGGGCACTCTAAAATGTGCAGTGTTGTCACACAACACAAGGCCACAGATGTCTCAAGTTGAGGGAGCGTGCAATTGGCATGCTGACTACGGGAATGTTCACCAGAGAATTGCATGTTCATTTCTATACCATAAGCTGCCTCCAATGTCATTTCAGAGAATTTGGCAGTGCATCCAACCGGCCTCAGACCACGTCTAACAACAGACCACATGTAACCACGCCAGCCAAGGACTTCCATATCTGGCATCTTCACCTGCAGTATCGTCTGAGACCAGCCACTTGGACAGCTGATGAAACTGAGGAGTATTTATGTTTGTAATAAAGCCCTTTTTGTGGGGAAAAACTAATTCTAATTGGCTGGGCCTAGCTCCCCAGTGGGTGGGCCTTGCTCCTAAATTGGTGGGTCTATGCCCTCACAGGCCATATCATGGCTGCGCCAATTCCCAGTCATGTGATATCCACAGATTAGGGTATAATTAAATTATTTAAATTGACTGATTTCCTTAAATGAACTGTAACTCAGTAAAAGCGTTGAAATAGTTGCGGTTATATTTTTGTTCAGTATAGTTTGCAATTGAAGTTACCTGCTCCAGTATATCTTTGAGTTCTGTGCTCAGCTCTTTGGCCGCCAGTTGCTCTCGGCGTATCACACAATGTGTCCATCGTGGGAGACACAGTTGTTGTTGTTGCCAATATAGCCACACAGCACACTGAACATCACCTGTGCCGTTCCATGTTCGGTAATCATGAGACAGAACAGTGTGTCCTTGAGAATAGCTTCCCCAGACATGTACAGCGAACAAAAGTAAATACATGGGCATCTCGGCCCCCACAGTTTATTTATCTATTTGGAGAGTATACGCTGGGGAGTTTGAGTCATTCAGAGTTTCCTTTAGATTGATAGTAAAAGCATACATTTTTCGTTTTACAGTATTATCTGAGAAGGGTATTGGTTTGATTTTTCTGTGCCTCTTCCTCACCACACATTGTTTTCACCATAAAAATTGTGGCCGGTAATATCAGAGACTTTGTAATAGTGTGTGGTTTCATAGTGTAGCGGGCCTAGGCATTCCTCGTGGGAATGATTCAAGTCAACCATGAAAGTGCGGCCTTTTCCCATGATTTAAGAGTGCTCTGTTTGAATTTGTATTTTTTAATTTTTAAGGTTTACAATATTATGATATGTTCGAAAGTTTGGGGTCACATAGAAATGTCCTTGTTTTTGAAAAAAATACATTTTTGCCCATTAAAATTATCAGTGTAGACATTGTTCATGTTGTAAATGGCTATTGTAGCTGGAAACGGCAGATTTTTTATGGAATATCTACATAGGCGTACAGAGGCCGATTATCAGCACCATATGTTCCAATGACACGTTGTGTTAGCTAATCCAAGTCTATAATTTTAAAAGGCTAATTGATCATTAGAAAACCCTTTTGCAATTATGTTAGCACAGCTGAAAACTGTTGTACTGATTAAAGAAGCAATAACACTGGCCTTCTTCAGACTAGTTGAGTATCTGGAGCATCAGTATTTGTGGGTTCGATTACAAGCTCAAAATGGCCAGAAACAAACACTTTCTTCTGAAACTCGTCAGTCTATTCTTGCTCTGAGAGATGAAGGCTATTCCAATGCGGAACATTGCCAAGAAACTGAAGATCTTGTACAATGCTCTGTACTACTCCCTTCACAGAATGGCACAGAACTGGCTCTAACCAGAATAAAGAGGATTTGGTGGCCCCAGTGCACAACTGAACAAGAGGACAAGTACATTAGTGTCTAGTTTGATAAACAGAAGCCTCACAAGTCCACTACTGGTAACTTCATTAAATTGTACGTGTTAAACACCAGTCTCAACGTCAACAGTGAAGAGGCAACACTGGGATGCTGGCCTTCTAGGCAGAGTTGCAAAGAGAAAGCTATATCTCAGGCTGGCCAATACAAATAAAATATTAAGATGGCAAAAGAACACAGACACTGGGCAGAGAAACTCTGCCAAGAAGGCCAGCGTCGTGGAGTCGCCCCTTCACTGTTGATGTGACTACTAGTGACTACTACTAACCTACTTGAATTGTTCTTTATTGAACCGTAGGAAAGGGTTCTTTATAGCACCATAGAGGTTCCATTTAAAATCTTAAGAGCATGGTTCTTTATTGAACCTTCAAAAAAGGGTTATACACTGAGTGTACAAAACATTATGGACACATGCTCTTTCCATGATATAGACTAACCAGGTGAAAGCTATAATGCCTATTTGATGTAATTGTTACATTGTTAAATTGTTAAATCGAGTTCAATCAGGTAAAAAAATGATTTTTAAGCATTGAGGTATGTGTGCCATTCAGAGGGTGAATAGGCAAGACGAAGGATTTATTAAGCCTCTTTGAACTGTGTATAGTAGTAGGTGCCAGGCGCCCCGCTTTGTGTCAAGAATTGCATCGCTGCTGTCTTTTTCATGCTGAAAAGTTTCCTGTGTGTATCAAGAATGGTCCACCACCCAAAGGACATCCAGCCAACTTGACACAACTGTGGGAAGCATTGGAGTCGACATGGGCCAGCATCCCTGTGGAACGCTTTCGAAACCTTGTCGAGTCCATGAATTGAGGCTGTTCTGAGGGGAAAAGGGGAGGGGGTACACTCAGTGTATATATCACCAAAGAACCCCCATCTGGTACTATATTGAACCATTATTCTTGTGTGTATTAGTAATATTAAACTTTTCATGTTTTTACATATAATGTATGACATGATCACACTTGTTGGTTTCACACACACAAAGTGCTTTCTCTTGTTGAGTGTATGGGGCAGTATTTTGATGTTCGGATGAAAAACGCACGCAAATTAAACTGCCTATTTCTCAGGCTCAGAAGATAGAATATGCATATAATTGTCAGATTATGTTAGAAAACACCCTAAAGTTTCCAAAACTGTCAGAATATTGTCTGTAAGTATAACATAACTGATATTGCAGGTGAAAACCTGAGGAAAACCAACCAGGAAGTGCCTCTTATTTTGAAACATCCCTGTTCCATTGCATGCCTTCCCTACATTTAAAGGAATATCAACCAGATTCCTTTCCCTATGGCTTCCACATGGTGTGAACAGTCTTTAGACATAGTTTCAGCCTTGTATTCTGAACAATAAGCGAGAACGATTACATCCCGTCAATGGATAGCTGAGCGCCAGCAGAGTTTTGCATGCACCAACAGATTGGAGCAGACATTTTCTCTCTCTCTTCTATTGAAAAAGCTACGGTCCGGTTGAAATATTATCGATTATTTATCGTAAAAACAACCTGAGGATTGATTATAAAAAATGTTTGACATGTTTCTACGAACTTTACAGATACTATTTGGAATTTTCGTCTGCCCCACCGTGACCGCTCAAGCATGTGTATTACTGAACATAATGCGCAAACCGAATGGAGGTATTTTGGATGTAAAAAATAATCTTTATGGAACTGAGAGTCTCGTGAGTGCAAACATCCGAAGATCATCAAAGGTAAGCAATTAATTTTATTGCTTTTCTGACTTTCGTGACCAATCTACTTGTCTGTTGAGAGAGAAACCTTACATAAACACTTGGTTTACTTTCTCTTTAAAGCTTTTAAATCTGACACACCATGTGGATTAACAACAAGCTAATCTGTGTTTTGCTTTATTGCACTTGTGATTTCATGGAAATTTAAAAAAAATAGTAATTTAATTGGAATTTGGCGCTCTGCAATTCAGCGGATGTTGACGAAAAGGATTCCACCAAGAAGGTAATTGGAAACATGAATGAGGTTCTTGTATTAAGTAAGCATTTCACTGCAACAGAAACCTGTTGTATTCGGCGCATGTGACTAATGCAATTTTATTAGTCATTTAGCTCGTCTGGTAGGCTCATATCACTGGGCAACTCATGGCTGTGCTTCCCTTTGTAGTCTGTTGTCACGTTTGTCATAATGAGGAGACCAAGGCGCAGCGTGATATGAATACATTCTTCTTTATTTAAACGAAGAACACTAAACAAACTAACAAAACGTCTGTGACGCTATAACACGAGTGCTGACACGCAACTCCACATAGACAAAATCCCACAAAACCAACATGGAAAATGGCAACCTAAATAGGATCCACAATCAGAGACAACGACAAACAGCTGCCTCTGATTGCAACCAATTCAGGCCACCATAGACCTATATATACCTAGACAAACCAAAACCCCATAGATTAACAAAAAAACATAATAATAACCATAATAACAAAGATAACTAAGGTCAGGGCATGACATCTGTAATAGTTTGCCAGCCCTGCCATATCCGATGAGCATCGGAGCTGGTGTAGTACGATTCAACCTTAGTCCTGTATTTATTTATTTTACCTTTATTTAACTAGGCAAGTCAGTTAAAAACACGTTCTTATTTTCAATGACGGCCTAGGAACCGTGGGTTAACTGCCTTGTTCAGGGGCAGTAGTTCGTCCACTTTATTTTCCAGCAATTGTACGTTGGCCAATAGTACTGATGGCAAAGGCAGATTAGCCACTCGTTGCCGGATCCTTACAAGGCATCCTGATCTCATTCCATGATATATCTGTTTCTTTCTCCTGCGAATGATGGGTATGAGGGTCTTGTCGGGTGTCTGGAGTAAATCCCTCTCGTCTGACTCATTAAAGAAAGAATATTTGTCCAGTTCCAGGTGAGTTATTACTGTTCAAAATTAAGTACAAAATAAGTTACGGAAAATACAAAAAAACATGCCCATTAACCTCTCTAGGATATGTAGAACAGTAGCGTCCCACCTCGCCAACAGCCAGTTAAAGTGCATGGCGCCAAATAACAACCAGAATCTCATAATTAACATTCCTCAAGCATACACGTATTTTACACCATTTTAAAGATAAAATTCTCGTTAATGCTGCCACAGTATCTGATTTCAAAAATGCTTTACAGCGAAAGCACCACAAACGATTGTTAGGTCACCACCAACTCACTCAGAATGCACTCCCAGGAATCCCAGTTCCACAATAAATGTTTGTTTTGTTTGATAATGTCCATCATTTATGTCCAAATAGCTTCTTTTGTTAGGGCGTTTGGTAAACAAATCCAAAAGCGTGTTCAAGTTCCCACCGAACGTCGGACAAAAAGTTCCGTTAGAAAAGCAATGGAACGAGAGCTAACTTATTCCTCTCTCATTTGGTCCCACTTCACAGTAGAATCCTCAAACAAAGTTCAATAGACTGTTGACATCTAGTGGAAGCCTTAGGAAGAGCAACATAACAAATATCCCACTATCTACAATAGGGGCTGAGTTAAAAAATACTACAAGCCTCAGATTTCCCACTTCCTGATTGGATTTTTCTCAGGTTTTCACCTGCCATACTCACAGACATCATTCAAACAGTTTTAGAAACTTCAGAGTGTTTTCTATCCAATACTACTAATAATATGCATATATTCGCATCTGGGACAGAGTAGCAGGCAGTTTACTCTGGGCACCTTATTCATCCAAGCTACTCAATACTGCCCCCTTGTCACCAAGAAGTTAAACGGCAGCCATCCCCTCCGGTGCCATCTTGTCAAGAGAATTATGTCCTCAATATTTTATCCTCTATTGCCCTTTCTACCACGATATACACTTGCTCTTATTTCAGAAAGCACACCAGATAACTTCTTGCGACTCTCAAACCCGGATCCTTGAGCGTAATCATCGCCTCAAACTAATTAGCATAACGAAGCGGACATAAATATCCCTAGAGAATCTTCCTATTCATGAAAATCACCTAGGTACACCTAGGTTTTTATAGTTGTCCACATATTCTAAGTCAGAACCGTCCAGAGCAGTGATGCTAGTCGGGCAGGCGGATGTGGCCAGCGATCTGTTGAAGAGTATGCATTTCATTTTTTCTAGCATTTAAGATCAGTTGGAGGCCACGGATGGAGTGTTGTATGGTATTGAAGCTTGTTTGGAGGTTTGTTAAAACCTCTTGATACTACCCATCCCGGATCCGGGAGCGTAATCATCGCCTGAAACTAATTAGCATAACGCAGCGGACATAAATATCCCTAGAAAATTTTCCTATTCATGAAAATAGGATAGGATAAGTAATCCCTCTCACCCCACCCCCCCTAAGTTTTAGATGCACTATTGTTAAGTGACTGTCCCACTGGATGTCATAAGGTGAATGCACCAATTTGTAAGTCGCTCTGGATAAGAGCGTCTGCTAAATGACTTAAATGTAAATGTAAATGTAAAATCACAAATGAAATATATTGAGACACAGCTTAGCCTTTTGTTAATCACACTGTCATCTCAGATTTTCATAATATTCTTTACAGCCAACGCTAGACAAGCATTTGTGTAAGTTTATCATAGCCTAGCATAGCATTATGCCCTGCTAGCAGCAGGCAACATTTTCACGAAAATAAGAAAAGCAATCAAATTAAATCATTTACCTTTGAAGAACTTCGGATGTTTTCACTCAGGAGACTCCCAGACTCCCAGATAGTAAATGTTCCTTTTCTCCAAAAATATTATTTTTGTAAGCGAAATAGCTCCCGTTTGTTCTTCATGTTTGGCTGAGAAATCGCCCGGAAAATGCGGTCACGACAACGCCAAACTTTTTTCCAAATCAGCTCCATAATATCGACAGAAACACGGCAAACGTTGTTTAGAATCAATCCTCAAGGTGTTTTTCACATTCTCAATAGAAGCGATTGGAAAAATGACTACTTCTGTACTTTAGGCAAGATTTTCTGTGGGAGCCATCATGTGACCACTTGCTCAATGTGGTCCATTACGGCTATTCTTCAACATAAATGCGTAAAAAGACGTCACAATGCTATAGACACCTTGGGGAATACGTAGAAAGTGTAAGCTCATTCGTAGCCCATTCACAGCCATATAAGGAGTTATTGGCATGCTGTTACGGTTTTCTTCCGTCGAAGGAGAGTGGGACCAAAATGCAGCATGATAATTTTCATACATGTTTAATGACGAAGAAAAACGAACAATACAAAAACAACAAACGGAACGTGAAAACCTATACAGCCTATCTGGTGAACACTAACATAGAGATCACCCACCCACAATGACCCATGAAATACTCAAAGAATATCGCTGCGTAAATATGGTTCCCAATCAGAGACAACAACAATCACCTGACTCTGATTGAGAACCACCTCAGGCAGCCATAGACTATGCAAGACACCCCACAAAACCCCAAGACAAAAACGCACCACAATAACCCATGTCACACCCTGGCCTGACCAAATAAATGAAGACAAACATAATATACTTCGACCAGGGCATGACAGCACCCCCCCCCCCCTCCTAAGGTGCGGACTCCCGGACGCACATCAAAACAATAGGGAGGGTCCGGGTGAGCGTCTGTCCATGGTGTCGGCTCCGGCGCGGGACGTGGACCCCACTCTATCAATGTCTTAGTTCATCCCCGTCGCGTCCTAGGATAGTCCACCCTCGCCGCCGACCATGGCCTAGTAGTCCTCACCCAGAACCCCACTGGACTGAGGAGCAGCTCGGGACTGAGGGGAAGCTCGGCACTGAGGGGAAGCTCAGCACTGAGGGGAAGCTCAGCACTGAGGGGAAGCTCAGCACTGAGAGGAAGCTCAGGCAGGTAGTTGGATCCGGCAGATCCTGGCTGGCTGGCGGATCTGGAAGAGTCTGGTTGACTGGCGGATCTGGAAGAGTCTGGTTGACTGGCAGATCTGGAAGAGTCTGGCTGACTGGCGGATCCTGGCAGACTGACGTATCTGGAAGAGTCTGGCTGACTGGCGGATCTGGAAGAGTCTGGCTGAATGGCAGATCTGGAAGAGTCTGGCTGACTGGCAGATCTGGAAGAGTCTGGCTGACTGGCGGATCCTGGCAGACTGACGGATCTGGCTGCTCCATGGTGACTGGAGGCTCTGGCTGCTCCACGCTGACTGGCGGTTCTGGCTGTTCCATGTAGACTGACAGCTCTGGCGGATTCTTACAGACTGGAAGCCCCTTGCAGACTGGCAGCTCCTTGCAGACTTGCAGCTTCTTGCAGACTGGCAGCTCCTTACAGACTGGCAGCTCTGGCTGCTCCATGCAGACTGACAGCTCTGGCTGCTCTATGCAGACTAGCAGCTCTGGCTGTTCCATGCAGACTGGCAGCTCTGGCTGTTCCATGCAGACTGGCAGCTCTGGCTGCTCCATGCAGACTGACAGCTCTGGATGCTCCATGCAGGCTGGCAGCTCTGGCTGCTCCATGCAGGCAGGCAGCTCTGACTGCGCTGAACAGGCAGGAGACTCCAGCAGCGCTGTAGAGGAGGAAGGCTCTGGCAGCGCTAAACAGGCGGGAGACTCCGGACGCACAGGAGAGGAGGAAGGCTCCAGCAGCGCTGAACAGGCGGGAGACTCCGGCAGTGCAGGAGAGGAGGGAGGCTCTGACAGCGCTAGACAGGCGAGGCGCACTGTAGGCCTGATGCGTGGTGCTGGCACTGGTGGTACTGGGCCGAGAACATGCACAGGAAGCCTGGTGCGGGGAGCTGCGAGGACTGGTGTGTGGAGGTGGCACTGGATAGACCGGACCGTGCAGGAGCTCTGGAGCTCTTGAGCACCGAGCTTGCCCAACCTTACCTGGCTCGATGCCCACTCTATCCTGGCCAATACGAAGAGCTGGTATGTACCGCACCGCGCTATGCACCCGCACTGGAGACACCGTGCGCTCCACAGCATAACACGGTGCCTGCCCGGTCACTTTACCCCCCCCGGTAAGCACAGGAAGTTAGCGCAGGACTCCTACCTGTCATAGCCATACTCCCTGTGAGCCACCCCCCAATGCATTTTTGGGGCTGACTCTCGGGCTTCCATCCGTGTCGCCGTGCTGCCTCTTCATACCAGCGCCTCTCCGCTTTTCTGCCTCCAGTTCTTCTTTGGGACGGCGATATTCTCCAGGCTGTGCCCAGGGTCCTTTTCCGTCCAATATCTCCTCCCAAGTCCAGAAGTCCTGTGATCGCTGCTCCTCACGATAAACAGGGGGAGTTGGCTCAGGTCTGAACCCTGACTCTGCCACACTCTCCCTGGGCCACCCCCCCAATACATTTTTGGGGCAGACTCTCAGGCTTCCTTCTGCGCCGTCGTGCTTTTCTCTTCAACTCCATTCTCCTATAGCCCTCCTCGCACTGCTCCAGCGAATCCCAGGCGGGCTCCGGCACTCTCTCTGGGTCGACCGCCCACCTGTCTATCTCCTCCCAAGTAGTATAGTCCATACTCTTGCTGTCCATAACGTCCTCCCATGTCCATTCCTCCTTTCCCTGCTGTTGCTGTCACTGCCTGTCACCACGCCGCTTGGTCCAGTTGTGGTGGGTGATTCTGTAACGGCGTTCGTCTGTTGAAAGAGGAGCGGACCAAAATGCAGCGTGGTAATTTTCATACATAATGACGAAGAAAAACGAACAATACAAAAACAACAAATGGAACGTGAAAACCTATACAGCCTATCTGGTGAACACTAACACAGAGACAGGAACAAACACCCATGAAATACTCAAAGAATATGGCTGCCTAAATATGGTTCCCAATCAGAGACAACGACAATCACCTGACTCTGATTGAGAACCGCCTCAGGCAGCCATAGACTACGCTAGACACCCCACAAAACCCCAAGACAAAAACGCACCACAATAACCCATGTCACACCCTGGCCTGACCAAATAAATGAAGACAAACATAATATACTTCGACCAGGGCGTGACACATGCAGCGCTTTCAAAAAATGGGGCACTTCCTGATTGGGTTTTTATCTGGGTTTCGCCTGTAACATCAGTTCTGTTGCACTCACAGACAAGATCAACGTCAGAGTGTTTTCTATTCAGAGCTGTCAATTATATGCATAGTCGAGCATCTTGTCGTGACAAAATTTCCCGTTTAAAACAGGAACGTTTTTTATCCAAAAATGAAAATACTGCCCCCTAGTCACAAAAGGATAATATGGCATTATATGGCAATTTACATTTTTTTTGTCCATTGTGTATTTCCATTTGCGGAATATTTAGGTAAAGACTGGAATAAAAAAAAGTGCAACTAATATGTAATACTTAGCGTCTATGTGGTAAATGGCATGTGTGTATATAGATTGTATATTGTCTCCCATACGAATATTCTACTTGTGCCAGACTGGGTTCAAATTAATTCTGTTGATTTTGTATTTTATTCTGTATTTATTTATCTGTACATGTTATGTATGTAAGACCAGTTGAAGTCAGAAGTTTACATACACCTTAGCCAAATACGTTTCAACTCAGTTTTTCACAATTCCTGGAATTTAATCCTTGTAAAATTCACTGTCTTATGTCAGTTAGGATCACCACTTTATTTTAAGAATGTAAAATGTCAGAATAATAGCAGAGTAAATTATTTATTTCAGCTTTTATTTATTTCATCACATTCCCAGTGGGTCAGAAGTGTACATACACTCAATTAGTATTTAGTAGCATTGCCTTTGAATTGTTTAACTTGGGTCAAATGTTTTGGGTACTTCCTGACTAATGTCTTGAGATGTTGCTTCAAGATATCCACGTAATTTTCCGTCCTCATGACGCCATCTATTTTGTGAAGTGCACCAGTCCCTCCTGCAGCAAAGCACCCCCCCGCAACATGATGCTGCCACTCCTGTGCTTCACTGTTGGGATGGTGTTCTTCGACTTGCAAGCATCCCCCTTTTTTCTCCAAACATAATGAAGGTCATTATGGCCAAACAGTTCTATTTTTGTTTCATCAGATTTTTCCAAAAAGTCCGATTTTTTTGTCCCCATGTGCAGTTGCAAACCATAGTCTGGCTTTTTTATGGCGGTTTTGGAGCAGTGGCTTCTTCCTTGCTGAGCGGCCTTTCAGGTTATGTCGATATAGGTCTCGTTTCACTGTGGATATAGAAGCTTTTGTACCTATTTCCTCCAGCATCTTCACAAGGTCCTTTGTTGTTGTTCTGGGATTGATTTGCACTTTTTAAATCAAAGTACATTCATCTCTAGGAGACAATGTGTCTCCGTCCTGAGCGGTATGACGGCTGCGTGGTCCCATGGTGTTTATACTTGCGTACTATTGTTTGTATAGATGAACGTGGTACCTTCATGCGTTTGGAAATTGCTCCCAAGGATGAACCAGACTTGTCGAGGTCTACAATGTTTTTTCTGAGGTCTTGGCTGATTTATTTTTATTTTCCCATGAAGTCAAGCAAAGAGGCACTGATTGGCCAATTGGAGGTGTACCTGTGGATGTATTTCAAGACCTATCAGAAGCTTCTAAAGCCATTAAATAATTTTTGGGAATTTTCCAAGCTGTTTAAAGCAGTCAATTTACTGTATGTAAACTTCTGACCCACTGGAATTGTGATACAGTGAATTATGAGTGAAATAATCTGTAAACAATTGTTTGAAACATTACTTGTGTCATGCACAAAGTAGATGTCCTTAACCGACTTGCCAAAAGTATAGTTTGACAGAAGAAATTTGTGGAGTGGTTAAATAACGAGTTTTAATGACTCCAACCTGAGTGTATGTAAACTTCTGACTTCAACTGTATACTATGTATGTATGTATGTATGTATGTATGTATGTATGTATGTATGTATGTATGTATGTATGTATGTATGTATGTATGTATGTATGTATGTATGTATGTATGTATGTATGTATGTATGTATGTATGTATGTATGTATGTATGTATGTATGTATGTATGTATGTATGTATGTATGTATGTATGTATGTATGTATGTATGTATGTATGTATGTATGTATGTATGTATGTATGTATGTATGTATGTTATTTTACTGTTCCAGGGATGTAATTATTGTTTGGATAACCTTATTTACTATTATGTATTGATTTTGACAGTACTTTTTTGAAACTCTTTATGCTATGCATAATGCAGAGAACACCGGAAGAATAATTATCATTTAATTACCATAGTGAAGAATTGTAATGTTTGTTTATGCGCCAATTAATCCCATCAGGGATAGGATGCCAATTGGCGATTTGACACGTAAAAAGAATTTAATTAATTCATTACATTCATTCACTACCAATACAAACTGATTGTCATACAGAAGCTAGCCACCACGCATGAATCTGAAGATAGCTAAAGATAACCAACTAGGTTTAATGTTAACTAGCTAGCTCACATTAGGCAATAACTAGAATTGCAAATAGCTTTCTGAGATACAAATACAATTACTACAAAGACCATTCACATAGCGTTAGCTAGTGATCTAACAGTACGCTTTAACTTGCAATGAAAATGACTGACAAAATTAGAAAAATAACTGAAAATGTAGCTAGCTAGACTGTTACCTGTATACATGGATGAACGCTTCTCCCTCTCTGTCACGGATGCCATGGTTGCCCTTAGTTTGAAGATGTAATCCGGAGACAGGGGTTTTACACAGCCTTCTGTGATCTTTTCAACTCCCTCTGCATATTTGAAATCAAAGGGCAGAATTTTGTCCATATCCTTAGCTATCATGTATAATGCATGACAGAGCAAAAACCAAGCCATGAGGTTGAAGCTATTGTCCATAGAGCTCTGAGATAGGATTGTGTCGGGGCACAGATCTGGGGAAGGGTACCAAACAATTTATGCAGTATTTATAGTCCCCAAGAACACAGTGGCCTATATCATTATTAAATGGAACAAGTTTGGAACCACTAAGACTCTTCCTAGAGCTGGTCGCCTGGCCAAACTGAGCAATCAGGGGAGAAGGGCCTCGGTCGGGGAGGTGACCGAGAACCCCATGGTCACTCTGACAGAGCTCTAGAGTTCCTCCGTGGAGATGGGAGAACCTTCCAGAAGGAAAACCATCTCTGCAGCACGACACTAATGAGGCCTTTATGGTATAGTGTCCAGACAGTAGCCACTCCTCAGAAAAAGGCACATGCCATGCAGCTTGGATTTTGCCAAAAGAAACATAAAGACTCTCAGAACATGAGAAACAAGATTCTCTGGTCTGATCAAACCAAGATTAAACACTTTGGCCTGAATGCACAGCGTCACGTCTGGAGGAAACCTGTTACCATCCCTATGGTGAAGGATGGTGGTGGCAGAATCATGCTGTTGGGATGTTTTTCAGCATCGGAGACTGGGAGACTAGTCAGGAATAAGGCAAAGATGAACAGAGCAAAGTTCTGAGAGATGATTGATGAAAACCTGCTCAAGAGCGCTCAGGACCTCACACTGGGGCGAAGGTTCTTGAACCAAATGGAACATCTCTGTGCATCTCTGTGCAGCAACACTCCCAATCCAACCTGACAGAGCTTGTGAGGATCTGCAAAGAAGGATGGGAGAGACTCTCCAAACACAGGTGTGCCAAGCTTGTAGCGTCATACCCAGGAAGAATCAAGGCTGTAATCCATGCCAAATGTGCTTCAACAAAGTACTGAGTAAAGGTTCTCAAAACTTATGTACATGTGATATTTCCATTTTTTAGACCTGTTTTTGCTTTGTCATTATGGGTTACTGTGTGAAGATTGATTGGAAAACATTTTTTAAAATCAATTTTAGAACAAGGCTGTAATCTAACAAAATGTAGGAAAAAAATCAAGGGATCTGAACACTTTACGAAGGCACTGTACATGGTACCAAACAGGGTCCTCCTATGGGGACAGCCACGTAAACCTTTTGGAACCTTTTTTTCTAAGAGTGTACATATCTATCCAACCTATCAATGAACAACACTCACCCCATGCCCAAAGACATCGCCAGTGTTGCTGAATGTAACAATATTTGCTTGTTGCTGAATTAAACCAAAGTCAGAAATCAATGCATGGATTAATTGTTGAGCATGTCTTATTGATTCATTTTTCAGCATGATCCGGGTAAGAGTAATACTCGAGGCGCCAGGGTATCAAACCATGTCTGCAGTTCAAATTGAAATTTGTCTGAGCTGTCACTCAAACTGCTGAGTAGTGGAGCCAGGTTTTGGTTCTCACAGTGCAACTGGGCAGCTGTGTAATAATTTACAAATGTGTTTCTTCTTTAAGAGTGGTCACCCATGTGGTCAATTCAGGTCAAGATCACAAAACATTGCGGTGAGAGGGATATTTTCATTTTTCGTGGGTGAAATTAAATATTCATATGCTTGTTATTTCTTTAATAAATAGTTGTATGATGGGAGTGTCCTTAAACAACTATGTGTAATGAAAAGGGGAAAGGGTTAGCTTTATTTCAAGCCTATTTGTGAGTTCCTAGACAAGGTGAAGCCATGTGATAACTTGATTCTTAAAAACTTCTTACGGCTAGGCATTCCGTCCCGCCAGCGGGACACCTGTCGACAACTTCCGGTGAAATTGTAGGGCGCACAATTCAAATAAATAATCATAAAATTATGGATATTAAACACTTAGGTATATACAAGTGTTTTATATCAGTTAAAAGCTTAGTCTTTTTCATCTAACTGCATAGTCCAAATTACAATAGGCTTTACAGCAAAAGCATGCCATGCGATTGTTTGAGGATGGCACCCCACATCAACATATTTTTCAACCAGCACAGGCTTCATAAAATCACAAATAGCAATTTAAATATTCACTTACTTTTTGAAAGTCTTCCTCTGATTTGCATTCCAAAGGGTCCCAGCTATAACATGCATGTGTAACGACTTCCGCCGAGGTTGGCTCTCCTGCCCGTTCAGGCGGTGCTCGGCGGTCGTCGTCACCGTCCTACTAGCCACTACCGATCCCTTTTCGTGTATCTGTTGGTTTTGTCTGATTGGTTTCACCTGTGTGTTGTTTAGTTAATTAGTGTCTGTATATAATGTAGGTTGTCCCGCCCTTGTTTTGTGCGGGATTGTTTATTTTGTCATTCATTTCGTCTGTCGGTGTTATTGTGTTTCTTATTCTCTGGTTAGTCTGTTATCCTGTATTGGATCATTTCACCCTGTGTGTATTTGGGTTGACCGTGTTTATTTTGTTCACCGGAGAATAAACTTTATATCGCTATCTGCTCTCTGCGCCTGATTCCACCCACCTTGATTAGACGTGACAGAATCCCGCACCACCATGGAATCAGCAGGAGCAGCAGCGTCTCCTCTCCCATCGATGGAAGAGAGGGTCCTCCATCATACCAGCGTGCTTCACCAGATTGGTTCTGCTATGGACCAAATGATGGAGAGAATGGATCGATGGGAGAGGAGTGGCCTCCCCACCTCATCTCTAGCAACCCCTTCTCCAGCACCTCCTGTTTCTGCGACCACATCTGGCTCTGGGGCTCTTCGGCTGACACTCCCACGGGAGATTGACGGATCGGCGGCTGGGTGCCAGGGTTTCCTCCTTCAGCTGGAACTATACCTGGCTACCGTGCGTCCTGCTCCCTCTGGAGAGGAGAGTGTGTGTGCCCTCGTCTCCTGCTTGACTGGGCGAGCCCTTGAGTGGGCCAACGCAGTGTGGAATGGTCCGTACTCGGCTAAGGATAATTACCCAGAGTTCACCCGCTGATTCCGAGCTGTTTCTGACCATCCACCCGAGGGTCGGGCGGCGGGTGAACGGCTGTTTCACCTGCGTCAGGAGACGAGAAGCGTGCAGGATTTTGCCCTAGAGTTTAGGACTTTGGCAGCAGGAGCAGGATGGAACGACAGGACCTTGATTGATCATTTTAGATGTAGTCTCAGGGAGGACGTCTGCAGGGAGCTGGCATGTCGGGACACCACATTCACACTGGATGGACTTATCGATCTGGCTATCCGTCTCGACAACCTGCTGGCTGCTCGCGGGCGTTCGGATCAGGTCCTGTCGTTTCCAATCCCCAGCCCCCCTGTTTCTATCCCTATGGAATTAGGAGGTACGGCTTCGAGGGGGACCGGAGGAGAAGTGTCCTCCTGCACCAGTTGTGGTCGATGAGGGCACACGTCCGACCGGTGCTGGAGGAACTCGTCTAGGAGTCGGGAGGACAGGCGGAACACTGCTCGATCACCCCAGGTGAGTAAGCACCAAACTCATTCAGAGCTTCCTGTCGGTCATGTGTTTTTGTATTGATTTCTTTCCCTGGGTTTTCCCCCTCTCTACAGCATAAGGCGCTAGTCGATTCAGGCGCAGCTGGGAATTTTATGGATCGTGGGCTTGCGTTAAGGCTAGGGATTCCCCTGGTGTCGTTAGATCGACCTTTGCCCGTGCACTCCTTAGATAGCCGACCATTAGGGTCAGGAGTAATTAGGGAGGCTACGGTGCCGCTGGACATGGTAACGCAGGGTGATCATAAGGAGCAGATTAGCCTGTTCCTTATAGATTCACCTGCGTTTCCAGTGGTGTTGAGGGTTCCCTGGTTAGCTCAACACAACCCAGTGATTTTCTGGCGACAGGGGGCTCTTAAGGGGTGGTCAGAGGAGTGTTCAGGTAGGTGTATAGGAGTTGCTGTTGGTGCGACTACGGTGGAGAGTCCAGACCAAGTTTCCACCGTGCGCATTCCCTCTGAATATGCCGATTTGGCTATCGCCTTCAGTAAAGGGAAGGCGACCCAATTACCACCTCATCGTCGAGAGGACTGCGCGATAAACCTTCTGGAAAACGCTGCACTTCCTAGGAGTCACGTGTATCCATTGTCCCAGGAGGAGACAGTTGCGATGGAAACATATGTTTCGGAATCGCTGGGACAGGGGTACATTCAGCCCTCCATATCACCCATCTCCTCAAGCTTCTTTTTTGTGAAGAAGAAGGATGGAGGTCTGCATCCGTGTATTGATTATAGAGGTCTAAATTCCATCACAGTGGGGTTTAGTTACCCACTACCTCTCATCGCTACGGCAATGGAATAATTTCACGGGGCGCGATTCTTCACAAAACTCGACCTGAGGAGCGCGTATAATCTGGTACGTATCCGGGGAGGAGATGAGTGAAAAACCGCATTTAGTACTACTTCTGGTCATTATGAGTACTGCGTCATGCCATACGGGTTGAAGAATGCTCCAGCCATTTTCCAATCCTTCGTAGATGAGATGCTCCGAGACCTGCTCGGGCAGGGAGTGGTAGTGTACATTGATGACATCTTGATCTATTCTGCCACACGCCCGGAGCATGTGTCTCTGGTGCGTAAGGTACTTGGGCGACTACTGGAGAATGACCTGTATTGCAAGGCGGAGAAATGTGAGTTTTTCAAACAGTCCGTTTCCTTCCTAGGGTATCGTATTTCCACCTCCGGGGTGGTGATGGAGGATGATCGCGTTACAGCCGTGCGTAATTGGCCGACTCCGAACACGGTGAAAGAAGTGCAGCGGTTTTTAGGGTTTGCCAATTACTACCGGAGATTTATATGGGGTTTTGGTCAGGTGGCTGCTCCCATCAACTCACTGCTGAAGGGAGGACCGGTGCGCTTGCGCTGGTCAGCAGAGGCGGGCAAAGCTTTCAGTCGTCTGAAGGAGCTGTTCACCAATGCGCCCGTGTTGGCGCATCCGGACCCCTCTATAGCGTTCATAGTGGAGGTGGATGCGTCCGAGGCTGGGGTTGGAGCCGTGCTGTCCCAACGCTCGGGCGTGCCATCCAAACTCCGCCCGTGTGCTTTCTCTTCGAGCAAGCTCAGCCCAGCGGAGCGAAAATATGATGTGGGGGACCGGGAGTTGTTAGCTGTAGTCAAGGCTCTGAAGGTGTGGAGACATTGGCTTAAGGGGGCTAAATACCCTTTTCTCATCTGGACTGACCATCGTAATCTCGAGTACATCCGGGCAGCTAAGAGACTAAATCCACGTCAGGCTAGATGGGCCATGTTTTTTACTAGGTTCCAGTTTACCCTCACATATCGGCCAGGCTCCCAAAACACCAAAGCTGACGCACTGTCTCACCTCTATGATACCGAGGAACGGTCAGTAGAGCCAACTCCCATCATTCCACCATCATGTCTCGTGGCACCGGTGGTATGGGAGGTGGATGCTGAGATAGAGAGGGCCTCACGGTCAGAGCCGGCTCCTCCTAACTGTCCAGTAGAGACCAAGTACGTGCCGAGGGTGGTCCGGGACAAGCTCATTAGGTGGGCTCATACTCTTCCCTCCTCGGGTCATCCTGGTATCAAGAGGACAGTGCAGACTCTAAGAGGGAGATACTGGTGGCCCACACTGGCTAAAGACGTGAGATTTTATGTCTCCTCCTGCTCAGTGTGTGCTCAGAGCAAGGCTCCTCGGTACCTACCAAGAGGGAAATTACAACCCCTCCCCGTTCCACAACGGCCGTGGACACATTTATCGGTGGATTTTCTTACCGACCTTCCCCTGTCCCAGGGAAGTACTACGATCCTGGTCGTTGTGGATCGGTTTTCTAAGTCCTGTCGTCTCATTCCATTTCCCGGTCTTCCTACGGCCCTGCAGACTGCTAAGGCTTTGTTTACCCATGTCTTCCGGCACTATGGGGTGCCTGAGGACATCGTCTCTGATCGGGGTCCCCAATTCACATCCAGAGTGTGGAGGGCGTTTATGGAGAGACTGGGGGTCTCGGTTAGCTTAACCTCAGGTTTTCACCCCAAGAGTAATGGGCGGGTGGAGCGCGTTAACCAGGATGTGGGCAGGTTTCTGCGGTCCTATTGTCGGGACCGGCCTGTTGAGTGGGCAAGGTATGTTCCATGGGCCGAACTAGCCCAGAACTCCTTACGCCACTCCTCTACTAACTTGTCTCCTTTTGAGTGTGTGTTAGGTTACCAGCCGGTCCTGGCTCCATGGCATCAGAGTCAGACCGAGGCTCCTGTGGTGGAGGAATGGGTACAGCGCTCCAAGGACACCTGGAAAGCCGTTCAGGACTCATTAAGGTTAGCGGGAGAACGGCAGAAGAGGAGCGCTGACCAGCACCGCAGTGAGACCCCCGTGTTTGCACCGGGGGACAGGGTCTGGCTCTCAACCCGAAACCTGTCTCTCCGCCTGCCCTGTCGGAAGCTGGGGCCGCAGTGTGTGGGGCCGTTCAAAGTCCTGAGGAGAATAAACGAGGTGTGTTATAGGTTACGACTTCCTAGGTATTACCGTATTAACCCCTCGTTTCATGTGTCTCTCCTCAGGCCGGTGGTGGCTGGTCCCCTGCAAGAAGGTGAGGTGTCTGAGGTCCCTCCGCCCCTCTGGACATCGATGGGCCCCCGGCGTATACAGTCCGAAGCATTCTGGATTCGAGACGCCGGGTGGGGGGCCTACAGTACCTCGTGGACTGGGAGGGGTACGGCCCGGAGGAGAGATGCTGGGTTCCGGTGAGGGACATTTTGGACCCTTCTCTCCTGATAGAATTCCACCGCCTCCACCCGGATCGCCCAGCACCACGTCCTCGAGGACGGTGGCGGCGCGCTGCGGGAGCCACGCGTCAGGGGGGGTTACTGTCACGACTTCCGCCGAGGTTGGCTCTCCTGCCCATCCAGGCGGTGCTCGGTCGTCGTCACCGTCCTACTAGCCACTACCAATCCCTTTTCGTGTATCTGTTGGTTTTGTCTGATTGGTTTCACCTGTGTGTTGTTTAGTTAATTAGTGTCTGTATATAATGTAGGTTGTCCCGCCCTTGTTTTGTGCGGGATTGTTTATTTTGTCATTCATTTCGTCTGTCGGTGTTATTGTGTTTCTTATTCTCTGGTTAGTCTGTTATCCTGTATTGGATCATTTCACCCTGTGTGCATTTGGGTTGACCGTGTTTATTTTGTTCACCGGAGAATAAACTTTATATCGCTATCTGCTCTCTGCGCCTGATTCCACCCACCTTGATTAGACGTGACAGCATGGTCGTTTTGTTAGATAAAATCATTCTTTATATCCCCAAAAGTCTGTTTCGTTGTCGCCATCGATTTGAGTAATCCACACGTTCAGCATGCAGAGAAAGGAATCCAAAAAGCTACTGCTAAACTTTGTTAAAACAAGTCAATATGTTTCTATTTAATCCTACAGTACCCTAAATTGTAATGAAACTATAATATTTCATACGGAAAGAAGTATGTTCAATAGAATAGCAAAATAAGCAGGTGCACATCCTCTTCGTTGCACGCACAGTCTGATTTTCAAGTCTGACTCCCAGTACCAAAACTCGAAATTATTCCTCGTTTTGGAAGAAACAAGCCTGAAAACTTGAACAAAGACTGTTGAGATCTAGTAGAAGCCATAGGAATTGCAATATGGAAGCTGGAATTACAATAGAAAGCTATGGGTTATATGCAAGAGGATGGGCTCTCAAAAATAATCTGGTTCGTTTTTCTTTGGATTTTCTCCTACCATATCAATTGTGTTATAGTCTCATACATTATTTTAACATTTCCATACACTTCAAAGTATTTTCTATCCAATGGTACCAATTATATGAATATAATTGCATGTAACAGGTAGTTTACTTTTGGCACATCAGTCAGACAGGAAGTGGAGAAAAATAGACCCTAGCCATATTTGCATTGGATGTAGGGCTGCCCAGCTTGCAAAGTGACACTTTACACTCTATGCGAAAGCTTTGTCTTCTCAGGAATTTATTATTCTCTGTGTTGTTCTTTCTATCCCCCATTCTGTAACACCTCTTAGAAGTAACGGTGCCGTTGTCATTCAATCCTTTAGGTCTGATGTTTGATTGGAGGTTAACTTAGCAGTAATGCCATTGTTAGTGTGCAAGGTGAATACGTGGTCTGTCGTATGGTAATTTGGTAAAAAGCCAATTTAGCATTTGCTCAGTACATTGTTTTTACTGAGGAAATGTAAGGGTCTGGTCGAGTGGTCGCATCGGCGCTTCGCTCCCGCAGGTAGTATAACTTTTTACATTTCATTATATTTCATTATAGCACAACGGTTTGATTTGTCTAATCTTAGCAATTTCTTCTCAGCTAGCTACATAGCCGTCTTTGTATCAAAGATAATTGCGTAACTATCGTATTTCGCCGTCCTAACGTAGTCTTCACTAGCCAGCTAGCTAACGTCCACTGATTAGCTGCACTGGGAAAACTATTACACTCAACTGAACGACTTGATCGGTGTAGTGTTAGCTAGCTACATAGCTGTCTTTGCTGTCTTCGTATCTTCGTTCCAAGATAATTGTGTTGTTTAGGTTTAGAGTGTGTAGTCTTAGAGTGATTATCTTAATTTACCGAGGTTAGCTAGCCAGCTATTTGTCGTCCTTAACGTAGGAGACTCTGCTAGCTAGCCAACAGCTAGCCAACGTCTTCCGAATAGAACTCAACAACCCGGTCGCATTCACTTAACGTAGGAGACTCTGCTAGCTAGCCAACAGCTAGCCAACGCTAGCCAACGTCTTCTGAATAGAACTCAACAACCCGGTCGCATTCACAGGTAGTATCACATTTTCATTTCATTTCATTACATTACAACGGTTTGATTTGTTTCATCGTAGCTAGCTACATAGCCATCTTTGTATCAAAGATAATTGTGTAGCCTATAGCGATTTTCTAGGTTAGCTAGCCAGCTATTGTCGTTCTTTTAACGCAACGTAACGTAAACAACACTACTAGCTAGCCAGCTAGCCCCCCGAATAGCAGCACTGTAGAAACTATTACACTCAACGGAACGACTTGATTAGTGTAGTGTCAACAACACACCCACTGCCAGCTAGCCTACTTCAGCAGTACTGTATCATTTTAATAATTTTAGTCAATAAGATTCTTGCTACGTAGCTTAACTTTCTGAACATTCGAGATGTGTAGTCCACTTGTCATTCCAATCTCCTTTGCATTAGCGTAGCCTCTAATGTAGCCTGTTAACTATGTGTCTGTTTATCCCTGTTCTCTCCTCTCTGCACAGACCATACAAACGCTCCACACCGCGTGGCCGCGGCCACCCTAATCTGGTGGTCCCAGCGCGCACGACCCACGTGGAGTTCCAGGTCTCCGGTAGCCTCTGGAATTGCCGATCTGCGGTCAACAAGGCAGAGTTCATCTCAGCCTATGCCTCCCTCCAGTCCCTCGACTTCTTGGCACTAACGGAAACATGGATCACCACAGACAACACTGCTACTCCTACTGCTCTCTCTTCGTCCGCACACCCCGAGAGCTTCTGGTCAGCGGGGTGGTGGCACCGGGATCCTCATCTCTCCCAAGTGGTCATTCTCTCTTTCTCCCCTTACCCATCTGTCTATCGCCTCCTTTGAATTCCATGCTGTCACAGTTACCAGCCCTTTCAAGCTTAACATCCTTATCATTTATCGCCCTCCAGGTTCCCTCGGAGAGTTCATCAATGAGCTTGATGCCTTGATAAGCTCCTTTCCTGAGGACGGCTCACCTCTCACAGTTCTGGGCGACTTTAACCTCCCCACGTCTACCTTTGACTCATTTCTCTCTGCCTCCTTCTTTCCACTCCTCTCCTCTTTTGACCTCACCCTCTCACCTTCCCCCCCTACTCACAAGGCAGGCAATATGCTCAACCTCATCTTTACTAGATGCTGTTCTTCCACTAACCTCATTGCAACTCCCCTCCAAGTCTCGGACCACTACCTTGTATCCTTTTCCCTCTCGCTCTCATCCAACACCTCCCACACTGCCCCTACTCGGATGGTATCGCGCCGTCCCAACCTTCGCTCTCTCTCCCCCGCTACTCTCTCCTCTTCCATCCTATCATCTCTTCCCTCCGCTCAAACCTTCTCCAACCTATCTCCTGATTCCGCCTCCTCAACCCTCCTCTCCTCCCTCTCTGCATCCTTTGACTCTCTATGTCCCCTATCCTCCAGGCCGGCTCGGTCCTCCCCTCCCGCTCCGTGGCTCGATGACTCATTGCGAGCTCACAGAACAGGGCTCCGGGCAGCCGAGCGGAAATGGAGGAAAACTCGCCTCCCTGCGGACCTGGCATCCTTTCACTCCCTCCTCTCTACATTTTCCTCCTCTGTCTCTGCTGCTAAAGCCACTTTCTACCACGCTAAATTCCAAGCATCTGCCTCTAACCCTAGGAAGCTCTTTGCCACCTTCTCCTCCCTCCTGAATCCTCCTCCCCCCCTCCTCCCTCTCTGCAGACGACTTCGTCAACCATTTTGAAAAGAAGGTCGACGACATCCGATCCTCATTTGCTAAGTCAAACGACACCGCTGGTTCTGCTCACACTGCCCTACCCTGTGCTCTGACCTCTTTCTCCCCTCTCTCTCCAGATGAAATCTCGCGTCTTGTGACGGCCGGCCGCCCAACAACCTGCCCGATTGACCCTATCCCCTCCCCTCTTCTCCAGACCATTTCCGGAGACCTTCTCCCTTACCTCACCTCGCTCATCAACTCATCACTGACCGCTGGCTACGTCCCTTCCGTCTTCAAGAGAGCGAGAGTTGCACCCCTTCTGAAAAAACCTACACTCGATCCCTCCGATGTCAACAATTACAGACCAGTATCCCTTCTTTCTTTTCTCTCCAAAACTCTTGAACGTGCCGTCCTTGGCCAGCTCTCCCGCTATCTCTCTCTGAATGACCTTCTTGATCCAAATCAGTCAGGTTTCAAGACTAGTCATTCAACTGAGACTGCTCTCCTCTGTATCACGGAGGCGCTCCGCACTGCTAAAGCTAACTCTCTCTCCTCTGCTCTCATCCTTCTAGATCTATCGGCTGCCTTCGATACTGTGAACCATCAGATCCTCCTCTCCACCCTCTCCGAGTTGGGCATCTCCGGCGCGGCCCAAGCTTGGATTGCGTCCTACCTGACAGGTCGCTCCTACCAGGTGGCGTGGCGAGAATCTGTCTCCTCACCACGCGCTCTCACCACTGGTGTCCCCCAGGGCTCTGTTCTAGGCCCTCTCCTATTCTCGCTATACACCAAGTCACTTGGCTCTGTCATAACCACACATGGTCTCTCCTATCATTGCTATGCAAACGACACACAACTAATCTTCTCCTTTCCCCCTTCTGATGACCAGGTGGCGAATCGCATCTCTGCATGTCTGGCATACATATCAGTGTGGATGACGGATCACCACCTTAAGCTGAACCTCGGCAAGACGGAGCTGCTCTTCCTCCCGGGGAAGGACTGCCCGTTCCATGATCTCGCCATCACGGTTGACAACTCCATTGTGTCCTCCTCCCAGAGCGCTAAGAACCTTGGTGTGATCCTGGACAACACCCTGTCGTTCTCAACCAACATCAAGGCGGTGGCCCGTTCCTGTAGGTTCATGCTCTACAACATCCGCAGAGTACGACCCTGCCTCACACAGGAAGCGGTGCAGGTCCTAATCCAGGCACTTGTCATCTCCCGTCTGGATTACTGCAACTCGCTCTTGGCTGGGCTCCCTGCCTGTGCCTTTAAACCCCTTCAACTCATCCAGAACGCCGCAGCCCGTCTGGTGTTCAACCTTCCCGAGTTCTCTCACGTCACCCCGCTCCTCCGTTCTCTCCACTGGCTTCCAGTTGAAGCTCGCATCCGCTACAAGACCATGGTGCTTGCCTACGGAGCTGTCAGGGGAACGGCACCTCAGTACCTCCAGGCTCTGATCAGGCCCTACACCCAAACAAGGGCACTGCGTTCATCCACCTCTGGCCTGCTCGCCTCCCTACCACTGAGGAAGTACAGCTCCCGCTCAGCCCAGTCAAAACTGTTCGCTGCTCTGGCCCCCCAATGGTGGAACAAACTCCCTCACGACGCCAGGACAGCGGAGTCAATCACCACCTTCCGGAGACACCTGAAACCCCACCTCTTTAAGGAATACCTAGGATAGGATAAGTATTCCCTCTCCCCCCTTTAAGATTTAGATGCACTATTGTAAAGTGACTGTTCCACTGGATGTCATAAGGTGAATGCACCAATTTGTAAGTCGCTCTGGATAAGAGCGTCTGCTAAATGACTTAAATGTAATGTAAATGTAAATGTTTATGATAATGCTGAGGATTTTCCCAAGGTTGCTGTTGATGCATATCCCACAGTAGTTATTGGGACCAAATTTGTCTCCATCTTAGTGGATAGTTGTGGTCAGCCTTTGGTTCCAAATATTGGGGAAGTTGCCAGAGCTAAGGATGGTGCTAAAGAGTTTAAGTATAGCCAATTGGAATTTGTTGTCTGTATATTTTAGCATTTCATTTAGGATACCATCAACACCAAAGGCCTTTTTAGGTTGGAGGGTTTGTATTTTGTCCTGTAGTTCATTCAAAAGTAATTGGAGAATCCAGTGGGTTCTGGTAGTCTTTAATACTTGATTCAATCATGTATATTTTTTGCTGTTTCTCAAAAAGATTGGATTAGTGGTTTATCCATACATCTCTGTTTTGGATAGATGTTTTAGTGTGTTCCAATTTTCCCAGAAGTGGTTAGATTCTGTGGATTAGTCAATTACATTGAACTGATTTCTAACGTGCTGTTCCTTTTCCCATGGTTTATTTCCGTGTTGTTTAAAAAATTCATGAAAGTGAAGGCGTAGACTCAGGTTTTCTTTGTCTATGGTTTTGGTTGGATAGGATTCTCAATTTCTTTCTTAGGTATTTGCATTCTTCATCAAACCATTTGTCATTGTTTTTCATTTTCTTAGGTTGTCTGCTTGACATTTTTAGATTTGATAGGTAAGCTGAAAGGTCAAATATACTGTTAAAATTAAATTGCTTACTTTCCCCTCTTAGTAGCAGTAAGCAAATAGTGTCGCTGGATGGTCCTTGAGGAGTTTATTTTTGTGCTTATTCTGTTCAGTGTTATTTTTAATATCCATGAGGTACTCTATTGTAATGACCTGTGCACAAATTGAGGGGGCTTCAAAGGCCTCTCCATTTGGTGGGGAGGCTGCAAAACTCTCCTGCCGTTGTTAGGCTCATGAGTTTTGACATCTCACTTCACACATCAATGCTAATTGAAGATGCAGACAGTTCTGTTCCGTCCTAGCAGCTTGGTAACTTAGTAACCTTAGTAACCTTATTTGCTACGCTTTATATAACAAATTATATGGTTTCAGCAGTAGGTTCAGACTGAACATTACTCACTCAGTTTTGTGTTGGATGGTATTTCCATGGTATTTCCAGAAATTTCTATGGATTCTTCAATTACATTGAAATTATTTTTGATGTGCTGTTTCTTCTTTTTTTGTATTTCTGTATTGTATTAGTGATTCACGATAGTAAAGGCATAGACTCAGGTTTTTCTTGTCTATGTTTTTGGTTGGATAGGTTTCTCAATTCCTGTCTTATGTATTTGCATTCTTCATCAAACCATTTGCCATTGTTTTTCATTTTCTTAGGTTGTCTGCTTGACATTTTTGTTGTTGCCTAATTGTTTTTTGGTAGGTTTCTACACTACTTTCCTTCCATCTATAGCATTTCTTAATATTGTGCAGTTCCTTTGGATTTGATGCCTCATGATTGAGTATTGCTCTGTTCAGGTAGACTGTGATTTTGCTGTGATCTGATAGGGGTGTTGATGGGCTGACTGAACACTCAGAGAGTCATTGATAAAGTAAATCTACAGTACTACTGCCAAGAGATGAGCTGTTGGTGTACCTACCATATGAATTATACTTGAAGCCTACCATTGACTAATGAGTGTATGATAGAGCTGCAGGAGTTGTGACCCTTTTTTGGGGGTTGTTTCGTCATAGTCTAGGGGGACATATTTGGGAGGGAATATTGTCACCTCCACATGTGTGCTGAGAGTGTTAGGTTCTTTCAGTGCAGGTCCTTCGGGAGGGGGTCTACCAGGTCTGAGAGAGTGTCTCATTGGTTGGTGGGGTGTCCGTTGCTCTATTGCTCCCGTGTGAGGTGCTGGGGTTGCGGTTGTGGCTGACGTCCTTCAGGGCCCTGGCAAATTTTGGGATTGCTGCCTTGTAGAGATAGACCTGTTCGTAAAGGCTATTCAAGTCCTGGGTGTAGTGGTGGGCCAGGTAGACATTAGGTTTCGAGGCACAGTCCCAGGAAATACTTGAATTCACCTGCTGTATTGTGGCGGATGTCTTTTCATGGTAGTAGGGTGGAGATAACCAATTGTGCGTTGGGGAAAGTGGAAGAAGTTTTTTCAGTCACTCCCTTGAGTGCTGTGGCCACCATTTCCTGCTGGGCCCTCAGGTCATTCGTGCCCGTGTGAATGAGGATGTGCCTTGGGGACCCTAGTCTGTGCTCTGACAACAGCTCCAGGGCATGCTTAGTGTTTGGGCAACAGAGTTTACCACTTTGTATTTGGGAAAAAGTTTATTCTATTTAATGTATTTTCCATTTGAGTCAATGAGGAGCACAATTTCTGGATTTGTGTGTCCTCAGTGGATGTGTGTGGGTTCTCAGGAGGGCTATCAGGAGTTGTTAGGATGGGGTGTGGTCTGTTGGGTTGGTGTGTCCTGTGTTGTCTGTCCGACTGTGGTCCGGGTCTGAGGTTGCCTGTTCTCCTGGCTTCTTTGGGGGAGTTACCTGCTCTCTGTCACACCTCAGCTTTCTCACCTCCTCCTTTAGTGCTGTTATCTGTCGCACGTGTTCCTCTCCCTCCTACTTCGGTGCTGTTATCTGTCCCATGTGTTTCTCTCCCTCCTCGTTCAGTGCTGTTATGTGTTGCATATGTGCATCTCCCTCCTCCTTAACTGCTATTAGCTGTGCCATATGTGCCTCTCTCTCCTCAGGTTTTCTCACCTCAGTCCAGAGTGTAGCCAGCTCTCTCAGACAGCTGTCCATCTCCACCTTCAGCCATCCAGATCTTGTTGGATGTGAGTTTGTTCTGTCTGGATTGTGTGGACTTGCTCTCTGAGCTCCACAGTGTCTCTCTCCAGCTCTGTGAATGTATCCCTCTCAATGATGGACGAGCATTGCAGTTGTGGACCTGGGTTTGTTCAGTGCTGGGGGGTTGACTATCCTCGTCTGCAGGACAGTTTGAAAGGTGATCAGAATCACTCAGGATGGGGGAGTCATCACAGAGAGAGAGCTTTTCCTGCTGTGCTCTCTCTTTATCCCATAAATGTCCCGCTGGAACTGTTTGAGGATGCCCTGTACCATTACTGTCCCAAACTTGAAAACGTTGACAGAGGTTGTTTCAATTTCCTCAATGTCTAGTATTCTGTGTTTCCACCCTGAGCCAATACCCTCTCTCTTAACATAGGGCCAATGTGCTCTTATAGCACTGTGCCATGCCAGGAGTCTGTGTGGAAAATTAAGTTGCTTACATTCCCCTCTTTGTAGCAGTAGGCAAATAGTGTCTCTGGATGGTCCTTGAGGAGCTTCGTTTTGTACTTATTCTATGCAGTGTTATTTTTAATATCCATGGGGTACTCTATTGTAATGACTTCTGCACAAAGAGAGGGGGCTTCAAAGGGCTCTGCATTTCGGTGGGGAAGGCTGTGAAACTCTCCTGCCATTGTTAGGCTCAAGAGCTTTGACACATCTCACTTCACACATCAATGCTAATTGAAGTTGCAGCCAGGTCTGTTCTATACTAGCAGCTTGGTAGCCTAGTAGCCTTGATAGTCCTTTGTAGTAATAATCCATTCAGATAGTTTTGTCCAAAATCAAGATTTTAGGTATTGAATTTTGATTTAATTGACATTTATTATCCAACTCTAATTCAATTTTTTTCAGAAGAACTCAGAAGCCCATGACGTCTCTCTCGCTCTCACTATTCAAGTCAAGGGGCTTTATTGGCATGGGAAACATGTTAACATTGCCAATGCAAGTGAAATTGTCACGGGTGTGTGGAGACGGACCAAGGTACAGCATGATTAACGTTCCACATCTTTATTTTATTGAAACTTTCAAACAAAACAAGACACAAACAGTGAGCCAAGGGCTCTCTATGGTCAGGGCGTGACAGAGATAGATAACAAGCAAAATGAAATAAACTATAAAAGAATGAACAGTGAACATTAAATCCACAAAAGTTCCAAACGAATAAAGTCACTTCAAATGTCATATTATGTCTATATATAGAGTTGCAACAATGTGCAAATAGTTCAAATGCAATAGGGAAAATAAATAAACATAAATATGGGTTGTATTTACAATGATGTTTGTTCTCCAGTGGTTGCCCTTTTCTTGTGACAACAGGTCACAAATATTGCTGCTCTGATTGCACTCTGGTATTTCACCCAATAGATCTCTCTCTCACTCTCTATCTCTCCCGCAAGAGCTATGGGCCATGGCACAAGCCATTGATTGTTTGTCTTTCTCTGATCATACCAATAGATACTTGATGCTTTGTTAATGCCAGTATTGTAACTTGAGCTTCATGTCTTATATTATGCCTGGATTTCATACATTTTACAGTGTTAATAAGTCAAATACAATTCTCAGACATTTCTTTACCTTTCTGTTACTGTCAACTATAGTCTCTTCCATACATTATTGCTAAATCATCTTTATGGGATCAGATATTCCGTTTTAATAAACCGTCTTATTACGGGTCGTATGTGAGGTACAGTGCCTTCAGAAAGTATTCATATGTCTTGACTTATTGCACATTTTGTTTGAGCCTTAATTCAAAATGGATGAAATATATATTTTGTCTCACCCATCCACACACAATACCCTATAATGACAAGAAGGCCAAGAAGGTCATCAGGGACCCCAGCCACCCGAGTCATGCCCTGTTCGCCCTGCTTCAATCACTCAGACACAGGCAGTACAGGAGCATCATGGGAAAACTGAAAGACTGGCCAATGGTTTCTACCTTCAGACCATCAGGTTGCTGAATAACCACCACTAGTCAGCTACGTACTCGATATGTACATTTTCCCCTTCATCCCCTCAAGTCTTTACTCTGCCTCCTCCCCAGTGGACATTAATTTATTCATTACTGTCACAGTTATTATGTATATAGTACTATTTTTTATTTATATTGTTGTTTTTATTACCATTTTCATTCATTTATTCCACTTAGTCTTGCTTGTACCTGTATGGCTCCCGAGTGGCGCAGCGGGCTAAGGCACTGCATCTCAGTGCTAGAGGTGTCCCTACAGATCCTGGTTCGATTCCAGGCTGTATCACAACTGGCCGTGATTAGGAGTTTCATAGGGCGGCCACAGTTGGCTCAGCATTGTCCGGGTTAGGGTTTGGCCGGTGTCGGCCATTATTGTAAATAAGAATTTGTTCTTATCTGACCTGCCAAGTTAAATAAAATAAACAATTGTTGGAGCTCAAGCCTACAACTTTTACTATACTCTGCAATCTCACCTGCAACCCTGTGCATGTGACTATTAAACACTGACTCAGAATTTCTTTTTTACTCATCTACCAATATGTACCATTCTTTGTGAGTCACTGGAAAACCTCCCTGGTCTATTTGGTTGAATCGGTGTTTGAAATTCACTGCTCGACTTAGGGACCTTACAGATACAGTGCCTTCGGAAAATATTTAGACCCCTTGATATTTTACAAATTTTATTACATTACAGCCTAATTCTAAAATGTATTCAAATATTTGTTTTTTTCCTAAGCAATCTACACACAATCCCCCAAAATGACAAAAATAAAACAGGTTTATAGATTTATTAGCAAATGTATGTCACGTTCGTCGTAATAATGATCGGACCAAGCTGCAGCGCAATATGGTTTCCACATAATTTATTAAAGTGAAGAACCTAGAACAAAACAAATAAACAAACAAACAACGAACCATGACTAACGAGATGCTACGTGCACTAACTCAAAACAATATCCCATAACACACAGGTGGAAAATTTTTACTTAAGGACGATCCCCAATTAGAGACAACGATAGCCAGCTGCCTCTAATTGGGAATCTTTCTAAAACGCCAACATAGAAAAAACAAACTAGAATCCCACATAGAAAATATAAACTAGACTAAACCCCTAGTCACGCCCTGGCCTACTCTACCATAGAAAATAAAGGCTTTCTATGGTCAGGATGTGACATGTATAAAAAAAAGAAACAAAAATACCTTTTTTACATAAGTATTCAGACCCTTTGCGATGATACTCGAAATTGAGCTCAGGTGCATCCTGTTTCCATTAATAATCCTTGAGATGTTTCTACAACTTCATTGGGGTCCACCTGTGATAAAATCAATTGATTGGACATGATTTGGAAAGGCACACACCTGTCTATATAAGGTCCCACAGTTGACAGTGCATGTTAGAGCAGAAACTAAGCTGTGAGGTCGAAGGAATTGTCCGTAGAGCTCCGGGACAGGATTGTGTTGAGGCACAGTTCTGGGGAAGGGTACCAAAACATGTAAACTGTGCTGTACAAACTTGTGAAACATACACGTCTATTATTGGTTCAGATTTGGTCTAGTCCGGACATGCTTGTCAAAATATTTTATCATGTGACTCCAACTGAGAGTCAGATACATTCACACACACTTGCACACATACAAACCTGTTCTTGTTTGAAAAATAATTTCTTATTTTCAACAACAAATGTACATAACACAAATGTTGACAGCTTTACTTTTTTTCACTTCATAAAAATATTTAATTTTCATCCAAATATCAGGTGGGTACTATTGCTACAGAGGGTGGTGCATACGGCCCAGTACGTCACCAGGGCCGAGCTCCCTCCCTCATACCAGGCGGTGTCAGAGGAAGGCCATAAAAATTGTCAAAGACTCAAGCCACCCAAGTTACAGTGTTCTCTCTGCTACCGCACCGCAAGCAGTACTGGAACTCCAAGCCTGTTACCAAAAGGCTTCTGAACAGCTTCTACCCCAAAGCCATGACTAATGAACAGTTAATTAAACCCTACCTACATGTACATACTACTTCAATCAATCACCCAACTACCTCGTACCCCAGTACACTGACTCAGTACTGCTACTAATTGTACAGTATATAGCCTCATTATTATTATTTTACTCTTATGTGACTATTTTTTATCTATTTGTTAATTTTCTTTCTTCTTAAATACATTGTTGGGAAAGGGCTAGTAAATAAGCATTTCACGGTAAAGTCTGTACTTGTTGTATTCGGGTCATGTGAGGAATGCAATTTAATTTAATCTGATTTTTGATTTGATTTAATATTTAAATGACACCCAACGTGTGACACCCAAAAAGCGTGACACCCAACCCCGGTCTCCCCTAAATCCTATGTGCCGTGCACATATCAAACATTTTTTTCTTCAGTTTCCCATTACTGTAAGAAGCAAACATATTTCTAAGCCTCTTTAACAATCCACAGCAATCCACAAACCACAATGCAAAAGCTCCAATTAGAACACTGTACTGTACAATAGATTTATTGTTAAGTGCATGGCTATAAGAAAGAGCCTTGAGCAACCTGTCTTGAAATAATTATCCTGTCTTGAGAAATGGGAGAGAAGAGCACATCAAGACAATCCAAAAGCTTTTACAATTTGTTTTTGTTCATCCATTTTATAATAATTAACACCTTTCTATTCATCAATCTGTAGGTTAATAACCTTTCTCTTAAACGATTAAACTTTCAACTCACAAGTTGAAGAAGATAAGGAATGTCTGGCAACATTGTCATTTCCGTGTATGAAATTAACATATAAGTGCACATGTACACCAACTGTTGCTCTGACAACTTCTTTCCAACCCATACCTCCTCTCTTCCTCCTCTGTCATTATAACTATGGGGTCATTTGGAATATGTCTGTCTCATCAATTTCTCCACATGCTCTTTTCTCTCCAATCCAACCTGTGACACCCACCTCCCTCTCGAGCTGCTCGCTTCTCTCCATCTCTGACCCCTTACTCTCCACTACGACACTCCTCTTCTCTATTTGGAGCCCTCACCCATTACCTCCATTTTGCTTGAATCTCTGGCGACATGGGCTGATTGACATCATTGATAGCAGAGAAGAGAGAGGTTAATAAGGACCAACTGTTCCCTGTTCCCCACCCCCGGCACAATGAGGACGTTTACAAGCTCTGGTTTAGCAATAATGATGCCAATGATGAAGTTGCTGCAATTCTACAGTAGTCAGATTCATGATTAAAAGGACTATATGGGTTATAAGGACATATTTGCATTGCATTTGATGGGAATTATGGAGTTACACATAGTGTCTGCTGCACACTTGTTTAAAACAACAAATGAGTATCGAGGCACTGGACTTAAGTAATAGCATACATATTATACATACAGTAATAGCATACATACAGTAATATAAAACATACAGTAACAGCATACGTACAGTAATAGCATACATATCATACATACAGTAATAGTATACATACAGTAATAGCATACATACAGTAATAGTATACATACAGTAATAGTATACGTACAGTAATAGCATATGTATAGTAATATAATATATACAGTAATAGTATACATACAGTAATAACAGACGTACAGTAATATAATACATACAGTAATAGTATACATGTAGTAATATAATACGTACAGTAATAGTATACATACAGTAATAGCATACATACAGTAATATACTACATACAGTCATAGCGTACATGCAGCACTACTGCTTTTTCTATGTATCAGAACATATAGCTAACAGATCTAAAACACAGCCACCATATTGTGGGACTGACAGATACATTATGAATGCACACTCTGTGATCCAGTGGAGGATACTGATAGCATCTCTTTCATTTCCTCCACACACTCTGCTGAAACACAGGCCCCTGTGGTGCTGGCCACTTCTGATAACCTTGGAAGGGGAAAGATGGAAGAAATAATTTACTTTCATAGCAATCTAATAAGAAATCTCAGGTCTGTCTGTCTGAGACAGCAAAACAGACTTTCTGTGTTTTCCCCCTCTCCTCATATAGCCTTTTTTTATAGCTTTGACAAACAGTTCAAACCAGCTCATTCTTAGTACTTTGAAAGTTGAGCTTGAATTATTCAAGACGGTCTTAAAAATTAATCTGGCCGAGAAAAATGAAAATAAGCATGGTAAAAGGAAAATCTAAATAAGTTGTGAACGTTGAGACGTATTTTTCAGTAGGTAGCTGTCATCGTGCTCAGGAAGAGCCAACCAATGTGGCTGCAGGGTGGAAAGACTGTTTATCTGAAGAGAGGCTACGGTAAACTATTAACTAAGCAGAACATGGATGTCATGGGCAAAGAAGGCACATGCAGCTGGAGGCAGCCAGGGGCCGCTGGAATGTTTTGTAGAAGTATTGCCAAAATCCTACTACTGTATGTGAATATATCAGACGTCTAATGACTTCTAGTTGTCGTGGTTTCTCTCGCAATATGCAATTTTGACGTCTTCTTTTGTGTCTGAAATTGCCATCTATGCTAAGAAGATTCACTTCCAAAATAGGGCATTGGAGGCAAGCATACAGTAAATGATACTGAGCTCCTACAATTGAAACTCAATAATGAAGGTTCAACACGTGGTAATTCAGAGAATGACACAAACTAAATGTGATCATTCAAACTATAGCTAGCTACCACATTAACTAAATTGTCCTCAGGGTATCAAGAGGGCATCACTGCAACCGTTGTTGTTGATACACCCAAACAAAAACTGGTATTCAATCCAAAATAGAGTCAGCCTACAAAACAAATGTAGTCACATTTCCAATTCCAGACATTTATGTTGGTGGTTTTTCAGAAATTCCTGGGACATATTACCGTCAAATCCTTTGAGAATGCGGTGCTGGGAATATTGCCGGGATGAGCAACATTGAGAGGAGTCAGTGAATAGCTGTTGGGCCAAGCACGCCCATTGTTTCCTATCCATTTCCTCCCAGTGCCAGAGGATTAAATATTGCCTTAAACCCCATGCCAGGGTCTCTCCAAACAACAGAAAAACAGAAAAAGCAATCATGCGAATATTGTTAGTGAACAAAAGGAACTGAGCACATGCACGTCTGGAGACACAGAAAAGGCATTTAAGATGAGAGCATGAATATTAATCAACCCAAATGTTTTAACAGTGTGTTTAATTCATTAATTTATTTTGTGCTCCTTGGTTTGCAGTCACAAGGAGCAGAGGAAGTCTCACCCTCTGTCAGTCTATGTCCCTGTGTCTCCCTCTTTCAATCTCTTTCAATCTCTTTCAATCTCTTTCACTCTCTCGCTCTCTCTATATATATATGTTTTCATTCAAGTATGAGTTTGTGCAGGGTAACCTAACTGATTTGTTCATCTTAACTTAACCTAACTTAACCTAAAATGGCCAGGTATAAGATCACTCATATTGTATAAGTGTTTACATTGTACTACAGTACACTATGTGTTTTATAATTGTTACTATGTTATTTGCTGTGAATAAGGCATTTCATGTAAGAAAACCCATGGATTTTATTTTTAAATGGATCAACATTTAGTCACTTTGGTTATGGCACTTCTTACAACATATTCATTTTTCTGCCGACAACTCCCCTGAAGCTTTAAGTGAGTGCTAAATGTTCGTGGTGTTGGGGAATAATCAGAATTGGTTGGTGACATAGGTAAGATGTTTTATATTCATTATATGTTTGTAAGTTACTTCTCATCAGAATGTTATTTTTGTATAATACTGTGGCGGGGTTGCAGTATCTGTTCTATGTCAAGACTAAGTTGCTTGGGCCGGAGAGAGCGGAGAGGTCAAGCGTATCTCTTGGCTCCACAATGTCTGTGCCAGTCAGTGTGTCTCTGTGATCTTGTAAAGATAGGATTTTTTTGTACCTTTATTTTACTAGGCAAGTCAGTTAAGAACAAAATCTTATTTTCAATGACGGCCTAGGAATAGTGGGTTAACTGTTCAGGGGTAGAACGACAGATTTTGTACCTTGTCAGCTCGGGGATTTGAACTTGCAACCTTTCGGTTACTAGTCCAATGCTCTAACCAATAGGCTACCCTGCCGCCCTGTACATGGATTTGATATATACCTGTTGATATGGAGGATTTGTTTATGGTTCTGATTTTGAGAAGAGAGCAAAGCTGAACAATAAATTATGCCTATGCTGTCGATCTATGTGTGTCTTTTGCTATTAACCTCTTAGGTCGACCCGACACGCAGGCGTCCAATCTAGACATCTGGAAATGCAAATGCGCTATGCTAAATGCTAATAGCACTCGTTAACACTCAAACGTTCATTAAAACACACATGCAGGGTACTGAATTAAAGCTACACTCGTTGTGAATCCAGCCAACAAGTCAGATTTTTTAAATGCTTTTCGGCGAAAGCATGAGAAGCTATTATCTGATAGCATGCAACACCCCTAAAGACCCGCAGGGGACGTAAACAAAAAAATTAGCATAGTCGGCGCTACACAAAATGCAGAAATAAAATATAAAACATTCATTACCTTTGACGATCTTCTTTGTTGGCACTCCTAGATGTCCCATAAACATCACTATTGGGTCTTTTTTTCGATTAAATCGGTCCATATATAGCCTAGATATCGATCTATGAAGACTGTGTGATCAAGGAAAAAAACAGCGTTTTATAACGAAACGTCATTTTTTTTTTTATTAAAAAAGTTTACGATAAACTTTCACAAAACACTTCGAAATACTTTTGTAATGCAACTTTAGGTATTAGTAAACATTAATAATCGATCAAATTGATCACGGGACGATGTATATTCTATAGCTCTACGTCTTGAAATAATGTCCGGATAAACCTCAACCAAAATATCCAGTCGGAGACCGGAGGAAATGCGTTGCCTTGCATCTTCTTCGTTTGACCAAGAAACAAAGCATAGGCAATTGACAAGACTGGTGACATCGTGTGGAAGCTGTAGGAATTGCAATCTCGGCTCCAGGTAATGTGGTTTCCATTCAACAATACATTCAAGTGGCGCATTGATATATTTTCCCATTTTCAATGATCAGATTTTCCTGCGCTTTTCGATGAAACTCACGTTCTGTTATAGTCACAGCCGTGATTTAACCAGTTTTAGAAACGTCTGAGTGTTTTATATCCACACATACTAATCATATGCATATACTATATTCCTGGCATGAGTAGCAGGGCGCTGAAATGTTGCGCCATTTTTAACAGAATGTTAGAAAAAGTAGGGGGTAGGATCAACAGGTCAAAGGATCTCAGCTGCAATGTGTGTGGGACTCTCAGAGAATTCATTGATAGACACTGAATTGATCTGAGAGTCACAGGGTGTCACGTTCTGACCTTTATTTCCTTTGTTTTGTATTTATTTAGTATGGTCAGGGTGTGAGTTGGGTGGGCAGTCTATGTTTGATTTTCTATGTCTATGTTTCGGCCTAGTATGGTTCTCAATCAGAGGCAGGTGTCATTAGTTGTCTCTGAGTTGAGTTGAGAATCATACTTAGGTAGCCTGGGTTGCACTGTTTGTTTGTGGGTGATTGTCTTTGTTAGTGGCTTGTGTCAGCACAGGTCTAATTTGCAGCACGGTCGTCATTGGTTTATTGTTTTTGTTACTCTTTTGTATAGTGTTTCAGTGTTCTCTTTATTAAAATTCACTATGATCACATACCACACCGCATTTTGGTCCTCTGATCCTTCTCGCCTCTCCTCTTCAGATGAAGAGGAGGAAGACCGTGACACAGGGTTGTGATAGAGCTAAATATAATTAAAGATGGACTTTGATAACTAACTCTGACTTGTGTGTGGTTTGCTCTCATGATTTGGTAAATAGAGGACATTTCCACGACAGTGGGCATCTGAAAGTTTAAACGACGGCCGTAAAGCGTGTGGATGTCGTAGAGCAAAACAAATGACAGTGTCGTGTTCATGAGAGTCTCATCCTTTGATGGAGTTGCGAGGATTTTACAGATAATTTATTGACAATTTTCTCGTCTGGATTGTCTCACGTGTAGAAAACACAGTTTTCACAAGCCCCAGGTTATGGAATAGGCACACACTTTATATCGGCGGAAAGAGGGGATTGAGCTGCAGCCACTGTAGGCTGATGCCACGGTAACTCTCTAGCATAAACACAAGTGGACCTGAAGGAAAAATATTTCAAACCATTCAGCTCCAGCAGGAAATTTAGATGGTCACTGGAGTGGCAACGCTGTGTCTGGCTGTCCCTGGGTGACCTCTAGGTTCCTCTTGCCTGCCTTGGATCCCAGCAGACAAGGCTGGTGGGAGGAGTTATAGGAGTATGGGCTCATTGTAATGGCTGGGATTAAATAAATGGAAAGAAGTCAAAGGTGTTTGATATCATTCCATTTATTCTATTCCAGCCGTTACAATGAGCCTGTCCTCTTATAGCTCCCCCCACCAGCCTCCTATGCATCCCAGGTGTTTGTGTAATGATTGAGAATGTTAGCTGACTGTTTTATCATTGTTGAGCTCATTCATGCTTTCTGAAGATTCACTATCTGACTGACTCCTTCAGATGCTTCTCGTGTAATTCAGTGGGGAGCTGAAGTGGATCGAATGGAACTAGCATTGAATTTATTTATTAATTATGGTTTTGGGGAAGTAAGCAGGGGTTCTTCATGTGCAAAGTAGGTTTTTCAGAATCTGTTTATACTGAAGAGTGATGGTTTTCACAGTTTTATGTTTGGTGTTTTTGGCATTTTGCATTCAATTTGATTTAGTAATTTTAGAACTTTTTACATTTCAACACTTTATTTGATATGTTCCTACTTTATGTTAAGCACCTATCATGTTTACTCATTATTTGATTGCATACTGCCTTGTGTGACATTGTTAGTTACTTAGGCTATTAGACATTTTCAGATGCCAATTATTGTTAACTGTACTGGATCATTATAGCTTATAACTACTTATAGCTTATAAGAAACTAATATTGCTGTGTCATACGTGGAAAAATAAAATACATTTTAACCAGAAGGGGACTAGGGTTCCAATTTTGGAACACCCCCCCCTCCCCACGTTCAGCTGGAAGTTGAGAGATAAACACCGTGTTTATCTACCCAGCAAGTCAGATTTCTAAAATGTTTTACGGAGAAAACATAGCACATATTTATGTCAAACCACCACCGAAGACACAGCTAATTTGCACAGCCAAGCTGAAAAAAATATGCAATCAACAAACGCAGGATTAAAATAAAAATAATGCACTAACCTTTTGAAATCTTCATCAGATGACAGTAATATAACATGTTACACAGTACATTTATGTTTTTTCAATAATATGCTATATATATCCATAAATCTCTGTTTACAATGATGCATCGTTCAAAAAATGCTACTCAAATGTCCTGAGAAATGACGATAGCTCCGGCAGATAACGTCAGCTAACAAGGAATACACATCATAAACTTTGACTAAATATGCATGTTCTACATATATATAGTTAGATACACTTCTTCTGAATGCAATCGCTGTGTTACATTTATTTTTAACGTTACAGGTTTCGTTCACTAGGCTATACTATGAGTCGGCGCTCAAAAAGTAGCATTATGGCTCCTCTATCTTGGAGTCCACATAAACCCAAATTTACCACATAAATATTCCCTTACCTTTGCTGTTCTTCCATCAGAAGACCAGGAAGGTATTATACTTACCAAAAACAGCGTTTAGTTTTGCAGTCTGTGTCTTTCGGTTCTCAAACACGACACATTTCGGTTGAAATGTAGCCAAAAGTCAAGTGGATGCGCACCAAAACGTCGAACTTACATATTATATGTCGATTAAACTTGTCAAACTAACTTCATAATCAAGCTTTAACATGTTATAAAGGTGTACAGCAATCGTGAGGACGAACAGAAACGCATGCATTGTATAATCGATCTTGGAAAAAAGACAGGACCGGAGCAGAGCGCGCATAAAAGTGACCTGTTTTTTCGCGTGACCGAAAGGTTTCGGCCCGCCTCTCGTGAGCGCGCGATTCTCACAATGAGAAGCCCCATTAAAAGCTGAGATCGCGCTGAAGACAGAGATACTGTTCCCAGACCTGTAAGTGCTTGGGAAGGGTGGGATCGATGACGTCAAAGTTGGGCCAACTTTTCTGATGACAAGAGAGAGTTTGGGAGAATGACTGCCCTGAGAGTTCTGCTTTACACATTTAAACGGTTTTAGAAGCTTTAGAGTGTTTTCTATTCAATAATATGTTTTATTAGCATATATTAGCAACTGTTGACAAAAAAAAATTATGTTTACTATGGGCACGCAATTACTCCAGCGGGGGCAGTAGACAGCCCTATCCCCAACAGGTTTTAACCAGATATTTTTTAAAATCTCTAATCATAAATATATATCCAAAGACACATTCAATGTGTCTCACCTTAAAGAATGCATGGAGGCCAATTCATAGCAATGGCTTTGATAACATCCACCATTTATCACAAACCATCCCAGAGGTCAGCTTATAACAGGGCTCTCCAACCCTGTTCCTGCAGAGCAACACTCCTGTAGGGTTTCACTCCCCCAGTTGCAACTAACCTGATTCCTCTTATAAACCAGCTAATTATTAGAATCAGATGCGCTATATTAGGTTTGGAATGAAAACCTACAGGATGGTAACTCTCGAGGAACAGTGTCGTAGGGCCCTGGCTTATAATATTTAAATGGTGTCAGTTTAAGCAACACAAGAATGTCACCTTTATCACTCATTCTCATTCAGACACACTATTAAAATGGAAATGATTGCTCAATGGCGGCACATGACTCGCATTTTACCTAAAGCAGACAGACATACATAAATAAGTAATGCTTTGCAACCCTGGAAGCAAGACGGCCAAATGACACCAGAATATTTACCTCCAGGCAAAGGTTAGGAAGCTCACCGGATCATTGTGTGTTGGTTATCCTTAGATAAAGCTGAAGCGTGCAAAGAAAGTTCCTTTACAAATACACAGCGTAAAAAAAAACTGGGAGAGCTGTGAGATGCTGAAAATGAATGAGATATCCATCCCGCTATTATTCATATTATTTTTGCCCGTCCATCGTCTATGTACGGTGCCAGATTGCAAAATGCTTATGCACTTACTCCCAACTACCCCTCTAAACACACACACACACACACAGACACACACACACACACACGGTCTGTGGATTGAGTAGATTGTTGCAATGCACAGTGGTCATTAGCGGGCCAAGCCTCCCACTGAAGAGGCAGCCGATGAAAGCACGGCTATAATTGTGAGCCCTACATTTAACATTCTATTCTCACCCAGCGCCTACTTTCCTTTTATACTTTTGGCTGCCGAGTTAATCTCACATCGATTCTTCTGAGCACATCCAACAAAACAAATCTTTAATGTTGATGTTTGTACACCTTTTATTGTCTCTCCATTTGCAATAATAACACGTTTTAAGCAATAACATGAGGCCATGGCTTATGACATTTCATAATGGCTGTGACGTGGTCATAGCCACGAGTTTAAGCCGAGTGTCGTAGACCACCACAGACATAATAGAAATGTCATAACACATGGACTCAGGTATATTATTGATTTTATACAATGGGTTACCAGCATTAAAAGCTAGTTTAATTCCCAGACCATCAAAAAAAAAAATATATATATATATATATATGTTACATTCACTAACACTGGTGATCAATTGCAATTGTAGGTCTTCAAATCAAATTGTATTTGTCACATACACATTGTTTGCAGATGTTAATGCGAGTGTAGCAAAATGCTTGTGCTTCTAGTTCCGACCATGCAGTAATATCTAACAAGTATTCCAACAATTTCACAATTAACTAATACACACAAGTGTAAAGGAATGAATAAGAATATGTACATACATATGAGCTATGGCCGAACGGCATAAGACGGCATAAGAAAGATGCATTAGATGGTATAGAGTACAGTATATACATATGAGATGAGTACTGTAGAGTACGTAAACATTATGTAAAGTGGCATAGTTTAAAGTGACTAGTGATACATTTATTACATCCCATTTTTAATTATTAAAGTGGCTAGAGATTGAGTTAGTATGTTTGCAGCAGCCACTAAATGTTAGTGATTGCTGTTTAACAGTCTGATGGCCTTGAGATAGAAGCTGTTTTTCAGTCTCTTGGTCCCAGCTTTGATGCACCTGTACTGACCTCGCCTTCTGGATGAGAAGAGTGAATAGGCAGTGGCTCAGGTGGTTGTTGTCCTTGATGATCTTTTTGGCCTTAGTGTGACATCGGGTGGTGTAGGTGTCCTGGAGAGCAGGTAGTTTGCCCCCGGTGATGCGTTGTGCAGACCTCACTACCGTCTGGATAGCCCTACGGTTGTGGGAGGAGCAGTTGCCATACCAGGCGGTGATACAGCCCGACAGGATGCTCTCGGTAGTGCATTTGTAAAAGTGTGTGAGTGTTTTGGTGGCAAGCCGAATTTCTTCAGCCTCCTGAGGTTGAAGAGGCGCTGCTGCACCTTCTTCACCATGCTGTCTGTGTGGGTGGACCATTTCAGTTTGTCCGTGATGTGTACCCCAAGGAACTTAACTTTCCACCTTCTCCACTACTGTCCCGTCGTTGTGGATGAAGTCCACGATCATCTCCTTTGTTTTGTTGACGTGGAGTATTTGGTTATTTTCCTGACATCACACTCCGAGGGCCCTCACCTCCTCCCTGTAGGCCGTCTCGTCGTTGTTGGTAATCAAGCCTACCACTGTAGTGTCGTATGCAAACTTGATGGAGTTGGAGGAGTGCATGGCCACGCAGTCGTGGGTGAACAGGGAGTACCGGAGAGGGCTGTGAACGCACCCATTTGGGGCTCCAGTGTTGAGGGTCAGCGGGGTGGAGATGTTGTTTCCTACCCTCACCACCTGGGGGCGGCCTGTCAGGAAGTCCAGGACCCAGTTGCATAGGGAGTGGTCGAGACCCAGGGTCTCGAGCTTAATGATGAGTTTGGAGGGTACTATGGTGTTAAATTCTGAGCTGTAGTCGATGAACAGCATTCTTACATAGGTATTTCTCTTGTCCAGATGGGTTAGGGCAGTGTGCAGTGTGAAGTGTGATTGTGATTGCGTTGTCTGTGGACCTATTAAGGCGGTAAGCAAATTGGTGTGGGTCTAGGGTGTCAGGTAGGGTGGAGGTGATATGATCCTTGACTAGTCTCTCAAAGCACTTCATGATGACAGAAGTGAGTGCTACGGGGCGATCGTCATTTAGCTCAGTTACCTTAGCTTTCTTGGGAACTGGAACAATGGTGGCCCTCTTGAAGCATGTGGGAATAGCAGACTGGGATTGATTAATAATGTCTGTTAACACACCAGCCAGCTGTTCTGCGCATGTTCTGAGGACGCGGCTAGGGACACCGCCCGGGGCGGCAGACTTGCGAGGGTTAACTGGTCGTTAGTTCTATTTGTATTGACTGCCATGTAAAGAAAAATTGCCCAAGCGCTGGTTGATATTTCCAGAACTTTGGCTTATAGAGACGCTGTCCATGGTTCTGAAAACAGTGCATGTCTATGCATAGGCAAATTGAAAGCCATATCGAAATGATGTATAGGGGAGCTGTCCAGCTCAGGTCTATGCATAATAATAGGCTACCTCTTATATGATGTAGGTTACCTCAAAATATATATATATATATATATAGTAAACTCTCATGTTTTATTGCCCTGAAGCATTGTAGCAAAAGCATCGATACAGCAGATCAGAATAGAAACCACAATTACATGTTTTTTTTTACACATTGACTGTTATTTATTTATGATGCACATTTCCGTTCAGTGTACAATTAGTGAAATAGCTAACGCCAGGGTCTCAGCTGGGCACCATTTCTCAGGAACAACTGCCTTGTTGTTCTACTAAGCTTTTAGTATGTTAGTCCATCTCCTCTTGTTTTCTGTGGACAGCTTCTAAGAGAGCTTTGCATCGGAGAGCTGCTGGATGTTAGTCATCCTGATGCAGTGGTTGGTATACTCGGGGTCGGTTTTCATGTCATAAGAAGGAATAGCCCTCTGCCACGGCCACAAATCGGTGAAAATTCCCATTGTAGAAGAGGCAACTGCGTCATAATTATTTTTATACAGATATAACTAAACATGCTGAAAAGTGTCTGTGTTGTTCAATGTACGTGTAACCAGGCCAAAAATCCTGACCTTAGGTTCGCATTGCTCCCAGAGTGGGAAATTGTGTTGACCCGGTTTCAAAGTGCATGTAGGTGTTGGTTGGTGGAATCCCCATCGACTGAGGATGAGGGGTCACCATTATGTGGTTGAATGAATATTATGTTCAATACTAAACTATGTTAATCAGTCTGACTGCATAATAATGTGAATGAATGCATCATACCCTGTGTCTCTGGAGGATTTAGACAAGGTAGTGAGCCTTGCATCACCACTCAGTATGACTATAATGAACACGTGTCTAACTAACCGTTTTACAATTATTAACCTGTCTGGGAACACCTCGCTAACAGCCATTGAAATTGCAGTCTGCAAAATACAAATCAACATAAATCTCATAAATACAATTTCTCAAACATACAAGTACTAGGCACCATTCTAATGATACCATTCTCATTAATCCAGCCACAGTGTCGGATTTCAAAAATGCTTTACAGCGAAAGCTCCACAAACGATTGCTCGGTCACCAACAAGTCACAGAAAAACCCAGCCATAAAATGAATCACTACCCTTTGCTGATCTTCATCGAATGACACTCATAGGACTTCATGTTACACAATACATGTATGTTTTGTTCGGTAAAGTTCATATTTATATCCAAAAATCTCATTTTACATTGGTGTGTTATGTTCAATAGTTCCAAAACATGCAGTGATTCTGCAGAGCCACATACATTTACAGAAATACTCATTAGAAATGTTGATGAAAATACTGTTGCGCAGTCAACATTAGTCAGAAATAGCATAAAAATATTCACTTACCTTTGATGATCTTCATCAGAATGCACCCCCGGGAATTTATGTCCAAATAGGTTCTTTTGTTAGGGCGTTTGGTAAACAAATCCCAATGCACGTTCAGGTCCAGCCGAACGTCGGACGGAATGTTCAAAAGGTTATATTACAGGTCGTAGAAACTTGTCAAACTAGGTATAGAATCAATCTAGGATGTTTACTACTTTGTAAAAGACACAAGTCATTTTTGAGTCAGAAGTTTACATACACTAACTAAGTTGACTGTGCCTTTAAACAGCTCGGAAAATTCCAGAAAATTATGTCATGGCTTTAGAAGCTTCTGATAGGCTTAATTGACATAATTTGAGTCAATTGGAGCTGTACTTTTGGATAGTTTTCAAAGCCTACCTTCAAACGCAGTGCCTCTTTGCTTGACATCATGGGAAAATTCAAATAAATCAGTCAAGACCTCAGAAAAAAATTGTAGACCTACACAAGTCTGGTTCATCCTTGGGAGAAATTTCCTGAAGGTACCACGTTCATCTGTACAAACAATAGTACGCAAGTATACCCACCATGGGACCAGGCAGGCATCATACTGATCAGGAAGGAGATGGGTTCTGTCTCCTAGACATGAACGTACTTTGGTGCGAAAAGCGCAAATCAATCGCAGAACAACAGCAGGAGGATCTTGTGAAGATGCCAAGCAATCTGAATGACCCCAACAAACTTCCAAAGTTGGGAAATTTTACTATGATTAACCTCTTGCTTCTACCTGGCATGCAGGCGTCCCATCTAGAGCTCTGGAAATGCAAATGCGCTACGCTAAATGCTAATAGTATTAGTTAAAACTCAAACTCAAACGTTCATTAAAATACACATGCAGGGTATTGAATTAAAGCTACACTCGTTATAAATCCAGGCAACAAGTCAGATTTCTAAAATGTTTTACGGCGAAAACATAGCACATATTTATGTCAAACCACCACCGCAGACATAGCTCATTAGCATAGCCAAGTAGGAAAAAATATGCAATCAACAAACGCAGGATTAAAAAAAAATCATTTCACTAACCTTTTGAAATCTTCGTCAGATGACAGTAATATAACATGTTACACAGGACATTCATTTTTTTTCAATAATCAGCCATATATATCCATAAATCTCTGTTTACAATGACGCATCGTTCAAAAAAATGCTACTAAAATGTCAGGAGAAATGAAATAGCTCCGGCAGATAACGTCAGCTAACAAGGAATACACATCATAAACTTTGACTAAATATGCATGTTTTACATATGTATAGGAAGATACACTTCTTCTGAATGCAATCGCTGTGTTACATTTATTTTTAATGTTACAGGTTGAGTTCACTAGGCTATACTAGGAGTCGGCGCTCCAAATGTATCATTATGCCTCCTCTATCTTGGAGTCGACAGAAACTCAAAATTAACACATAAATATTCCCTTCCCTTTGTTGTTCTTCCATCAAAAGACCTGGAAGGGATTATACTTACCAAAACAGCGCTTAGTTTTCAAGTCTGCGTCTTTCGGTTCTCAAAATAGCCACATTTCGGTCGAAATGTAGGCAAAATTCAAGTGGATGCGCACCAAAACGTCGAAAATATATATTATATGTCGAGTAAACTTGTCAAACTATGTTCATAATTAAGCCTTAACATGTTATAAAGGTTTACAGCAATTGTGAGGACGAAGCGAAACATACACGTCTTTTAATCGATCCTGAAGAAAAGACTTCACCGGAGCAGAGCGCGCATAATCGGACACTTTTTTTTCGCGTGACCGAGACCTTTCAGCACGCTCAACGTCTCGTGAGTGCGCGATTCTCACAATGAGAAGCCCCATTGAAAGCAGGCTTCGCGCTGAACACGTACAGACTGTTCCCAGAGCGGTAGTTGTTTGGGAAGGCGTATACGATGACGTCAAATTTGGGCCAACTTTTTCCATGACAAGAGAGACTTTGGGAGAATGCATGCCCTGAGACTTCTGATTTACATAGAGAGAAAATGTAAACGGTTTTAGAAGCTTTAGAGTGTTTTCTATTCAATAATATTTTTTATATGCATATATTAGCAACTTTTGACAAAAATTGATCCTGTTTTATATGGGTACCCAATTCCTCCAGAAGGGGCAGTAAACAGGGCTAGGCTTAACAGGTTAAATGTCAAGAATTGTGAAAAACTGAGTTTAAATGTATTTGGCTAAGGTGTATGTAAACTTCCGACTTCAACTGTATGTTGTGGCATGTAGGCTAATTAATAATGTACATTTACATACACTTGTTTTTCTTAACAGAATAGCTAGTGTTTTTCAGTTTTCAAATCTATTTAATTGACTATTTTGGTAATTGGCCTCTGTAACCTAGCAGATGTCCTGGCAGATTAGGCACCTCTTGTACGCCAAATGGCCTTGCCCCTAAAATCGTGAAATGCCAGGCTTGCTGCTATGGTTACATCAACACAAACTGACACATTGATCATATATTGTGTGCTGCTGGTGAGAAAGAAAGGATGCAACAAGGCTCTCTGCAGGGACATGCAACCAGTCGATGGGGCCGAAGGGGCTGGGGTCTACCGAACCAGAGAGACATCATGACCCCCTTGTCTTTTCCTCTGAGCAGCATGCGCCGGTGGGGCATGTTGGTGGATACAGTTGGTATGCCCTGGTAGCGTGCTAGGGCTTGCGGGCAGACACAGGTCAAAGTTTATCCAAACAGCAGATGGTTCCGCGGGACATAGAGGGAGTGTTTTGTGCGGTGGAAGAGTGGAACAGTGGAGGAATGGAGGCACGCAGGACTCAGCTTTATCTGCTTCCACTGGGCTGGGCTGTTATACACATCTTGGAATCTATGATAGCAAAGCACACAGAGCACACAATACTCAGAATATACACTCAAAGCAGACACACACACACAAGCAGGCAAACACACATACACACTATATTTGAATTGATAGAACACAAGAAATACCCAATCTGGCATAGAATGTACATTTAAAAAAGACACATCTCATAATATAATGCATAGCTCATCAATGCAGCACATACCAATTATGTAAATGCGTGAGATTGTAAGGGCACATTGTTATACTGATTTGAGATGTTTTGTGAAGCAATCGTCTCCAACATTACCAGAGAGAGGATCTCTAAGCACCTGGAACAAATCCCCACCCTTGAAGTTTGTTGTTCTAATTTAGACCAACGCTTTGAATCTGAGGCACTGAACAGCACATTTCACAAATTGAAATGGAGAGAAATACATACATATGCTGTGTGCAGTGTGAACCATGCACAAAGCAAACCAATTCTCCTGTGGTTGACTTGCTCTAAGCTCGCTGCACAAACAAGCTTTTCCTGCTCAAGGCCTTGAGCCTGGGACACTGGTAAGTTAGGCCTTGTTTTTGACTGATGACATTGGTTCCAATGCTCCACTGCATCAGTCTACACAGGGGAAAGAAAGTCACAATAATTCAAAATGAAGTGTAAATTTGATAAGAGACTGCACATGGAGTAGAGCATGTCGCCCAAGTGGTTATTCCTGTCAATACTGGGCTTACATCATCAATAAGAGTTCTTTCTGGAACATGGCAGAGACGTGTTTTGCTCTCATGCTGATCAGAGATTGTGCAACTCAGGGGCATAGAACCAATATATGTAGACATTAACCCACATAACTACTGTACATTAAAACCAGTTGGTTGATTTTCCACTTAGAACATTTTTCCACTGAGAAAATTGTATGGTATTCTGTGTACATTATCTACTTTACTGTTTCTTCCTACATATTGCTCAGAATGCTACATATCAAACACATGTCGATAACATTGACAGTATTCACAAATATGCACTTGTCAGCAATGGTTGGAATCAGTTCAGGGAACAGAACCGAAACTGGGAAAATAACATTTTTCAAAAAACGGTAACAAAAGTGATCTCTAGATTTAAAAAGGGAATACATGTTTATTTATTTATTTGGGAACTAGTTAATAATGTATTTTATGTTTCAAGCACAAAAAACACCATCACAGTGCTTATGCAAAGCACTCAGTCTGTCACTCAGAAACTGCTCCAGTGTCTGCCTGTCAGCTAGTTTTCTAGGATAGTTAAGGATACTGTAGTTATCACGTTTCACATTGGATGCATTAACCCATAAGAGCCTAAGCCCTGTCTAAGCAAGGGGAGGGGAGTTTAGGGGTTCTAATTAGATATATGGATTTTCTTTGGTACAAAAATTATATTTGATTAACATTTTTATTTGGCCTTACTGCTATTACATCGAACAATAGCTAGTACCCCCAAAAAATCTAAAGGAAGTTTGTTCTGAGAGATATAATGAAGATCAGGAAAGATATAAATACATTTTGTACATGTATATACATTTTCTTACATGTATTTAACCCCTTATTGTTGGCACTAAACTTTCTCCATAAATACTTCCATTGCTTTTTTTCAACTGGTACTGGGAACCAGACAAGTCTTGAGGCCTGTGTCAAAACAATTGAAACAATTGAGAGTCTCATCTTTCCATTGAGGGGTCATAATAGTTTGTAGACCAAACCGTTCGAACGCTACAGATTATTTTGTGAGAAGAACGATTTTAGGGATGTCGCCTATCACTGCAGATGTGAAAATCAAATCAAATCAAATTGTATTTGTCACATACACATGGTTAGCAGATGTTAATGCAGTGATAACCAACAAGTAATCTAACTAACAATTCCAAAACTATTGTCTTATACACAGTGTAAGGGGATAAGGAATATGTACATAAGGATATATGAATGAGTGATGGTACAGAGCAGCATACAGTAGATGGTATCGAGTACAGTATATACATATGAGATGAGTGTGTAGACAAAAGTAAACAAAGTGGCATAGTTAAAGTGGCTAGTGATACATGTATTGCATAAGGATGCAGTCGATGATGTAGAGTACAGTATATACATATGCATATGAGATGAATAATGTAGGGTAAGTAACATTATATAAGGTAGCATTGTTTAAAGTGGCTAGTGATATATTTACATCATTTCCCATCAATTCCCATTATTAAATGAAAGTGTGACATAGGTGGATGCCGTGGATTGAGACACATCCAATTCAATGGACATACACAAAATAGTCCAAATAGTCCAAAAGTGAAATGAAATAATTACTTGTTAAAAAAATTTAAAAAGATTTCAAACGGAAAAATGGTGTGCATATGTATTCACCCCCATTTGCTATGAAGCCCCTAGATAAGATCTAGCGCAACCAATCTCCTTTAGAAGTCACATAATTAGTTAAGAAATAAAGTCCACCTGTGTGCAATCTAAGTGTCACATGATCTGTCACATGATCTCAGTAGATATACACCTGCTCTGAAAGGCCCCAGAGTCTGCAACACAACTAAGCAAGGGGCCCCACCAAGCAAGCGACACCATAAAAACCAAGAAGCTCTCCAAACAGGTCAAGGATAAAGTTTTGAAGTTCAGATCAGGGTTGGGTTATAAAAGCATATCAGATACTTTGAACATCCCACGGAGCACCAATAAATCCATTATAAAGAAATGGAAAAAATATGGCACCAAAACAAACCTGCCAAGAGAGGGCCGCCCACCAAAACTCACGGACCAGGCATGAGGGCATTAATAACCCTGAAGGAGCTTCAAAGCTCCACAACAGAGATTGAAGTATCTGTCCATAGGACCACTTTAAGCTGTATACTGCAAATAGTTGAGCATCAATGAAGAGTCCTCCAGAAACAAGCCGTTGCTAAATAAAAAAATAAGCAAACACGTCTGGTGTTTGCCAAAAGGTATGTGGGAGACTCCTTAAACATATGGAAGAAGGTACTCGGGCTTGATGAGACTAAAATTGAGCATTATGGCCATCAATGAAAATGCTATGTCTGGCACAAACCCAACACCTCTCATCACCCCGAGAACACCATATCCGCAGTGAAGCATGGTGGTGGCAGAATCATGCTGTTAGGATGTTTTTCATCGGCAGGGACTGGGAAACTGGTCCGAATTGAAGGAATGATGGATGGTGCTAAATACAAGGACATTCCAGAGATTTGAAACTGGGATGGAGGATCACCTTCCAGCAGGACAATGACCCTAAGCATACTGCTAAAGCAACACTCAAGTGGTTTAAGGAGTAACATTTAAATGTCTTGGAATGGCCTAGTCAAAGCCCAGAATGCAATCCTATTGAGAATTTGTGGTATGACTTGAAGATGGGGCTAGGGGGGGCAACATTTTCACTTTTGGATGAAAGGCGTGCCCAGAGTAAACTGCCTCCTACTCTTTCCCAGATATTCCCAGAATATATGCATGTTATTATTACTGGTGGATAGAAAACACTCTGAAGTTTCTAAAACTGTTTGAATTATGTCTGTGAGTATAACAGAACTCATATGGCAGACAAAAACCTGAGAAGAAATCCAAACCTTTATAGTAGAATCATACAACCAGAATCTAAAGACAGTGACATCTTGTGGAAGCCCTAGGAAGTGCATTCTCATCCATATCCAAGATGGACATCCAATGGCACTGTTTTCTAAATTGAGTTCTCACTTCCTGTTTGGATTTCTTCTCAGGTTTTCGCCTGCCATATGAGTTCTGTTATACTCACAGACATAATTTCAAACAGTTTTAGAAACTGCAGAGTGTTTTCTATCAAATACTACTAATAATATGCATATTAGCATCTGGGAAAGAGTAGCAGGCAATTTATTCTTGGCACATTATTTATCCAAGCTACTCAATGCTGCCCCCCCTGTCACCAAGAAGTTAAACCATGTGGCGATACACAATTTAATTTAAACATCCACATGACTTCTCTTTGGAGTAATTTCTTATCATAACTCTGCGTGGTTAATTAACTTTTCCTATCCTGACTCACAGCAATTCATTAATCAAGTGATTTTGTTCTGTAAAGTGTCTGGCAACTGGCGAGGTGATATCTTGACGTCTAATAGTGGATGTATCAGAATGTTCAGAATGAAACGATTGGGATATAATTTTGGCTCCAAAGGCAATATGTCCCATGCAATCTGTTTGCAGTAGAGAGGTGATTTAGTATCACTGGCTATCGAATCAAATGAGAGAGTAGGAGCTGAAGAGTTGTGGACAGTAAATTGAGAAAAAATGATCAGTAAATTGTGCGGTGCGGGAGAGGAGATAGTACCTGTGGAAACAGTTATTTAATGAGAGTTTGATACTAAGTAGAGAGAACAGAAACCTGGAGGCAACTCGCCTTTTCAATTTGATATAGCTCAGCAGCACCGCTCACAGGCCCTTTCCCCCTGACACCTCACAACTATACAGTGAGCAAGTGTTTACAACTTTACATAAGTCACCAAACTTTTCAACTCAGACGGGTGTGCAAAGCGAGGGGAGGGCATCAGTAGATTTCTGTGCCTTTAGATTATCCCTCAAGTTTACCCCATGTGTACTTAATATAAACCACCTTTAAGCCCAATGTAAGACGTTGACAATCTGTTGAGTTTTAGATCACACCTGCAGAACATAAGCTCAGCACTGATAAATGTATTAATACCAGAGATGACAGGAGTGACACTCATGGCAGGGACTGCTATAGACTGCACACTTCATGATCCCAGTTTAGACACACCCATATGCCTTGCCTCCTCTTCTATGGCAGGGGGGACGTCCAATTGGAGGAGGCTCCCACACTGACTGCCTGGCTGACTGACTGGCAGCCATGTCCTTATGGCTCATCTTCCCTCTCCTCCTCCTCTGGCTCATATTTAGAGAATTGGAGGCGGCTGCACCATCCATCATGAGGAAGAAGGAGAGCAATAGAGGGAGAGTGAAAGAGGGAGAAAGAGGGAGAAAAAAATAAAGATAGAAAGGAGAGGGTTAGAGTTACATAAAAATGAGAGAGAGAGAGAGAGAGAGAGGGGAAGAGAAAAATAAAAAGAGAGAGGACAGTGTTAAGGAGAGAAAGAAAGACAGAGAAGGAGGAGAGAGGCATCTAGGTTGGTAGATAGGCTCTCTGGCGGGGCCTTGGCAGGAGTGATGGATGGAAGGAGAGGTGTAGTCCTCTCACAGCCCAACGACTGTCCTCCCTTTCAGGTGCGTTATGCACCCATTATTTTAGAGGGGGCACAAAGTATGTGAAGAAGAAGGGGGTGGAAGTGAAAGAATTTTGAATTTTTAAAACACCTGAAAAGGTTTATTTCTTGCAATCTAGAGCCATAATCCTTACGTCTAATTCTCTGTCTATTTTTTCTGCATAGGTTATCTAAGCATACTTCTTGTACGCAACTGTTCAATTGAAATTTTAATTATCGATGGACATTGATTATTTTGATAACTTTTGTGCCTTAGCAGTTTAGTACAACTGCCACACTGGTTTATAGTGTCATCAGGGGCGGCAGGGTAGCCTAGTGGTTAGAGCCTTTGGACTAGTAACCAAAAGGTTGCAAGTTCAAATCCTGCCCCCGCACAAAGCAGTTAACCCACTGTTTCTAGGCTGTCATTGAAAATGAGATTTTTTTCTTAACTGACCTGCCTAAAATAAGGTCCAATTTAAAATAAAATAAAATTCTTGCCAGCAGGCATGCCAGCTAAGATAGTTAGACAAGCTACAATAACTTGATTCATAGCCTGAAATGGCTTGAATGTTAGTTATGAGGTTCGGAAATTGGGAACCTACTGTATCCAGCTCGTTAGTTAAAGCCAACTTCATAGAATTGCTAGGTGGCTAGTACTACAGACAAACAATACATTTTAGTTTTATTCATTCATTAATAAGGAATCAATAGGCGACAGAGCTTGATCAAATTAATTTACAAATATACCTCCTGCGAGTCCTGGCCACCACCGACAGCGAAAATCAAACCAAACACTCTGTCACTCCTCCACTGGCGTAGAACATCTTTAGGCTTAAAAATTAAGTTTAGTAATTAATTGAACATCTGAAAATTTAAACAAACTGGACAAATCTCATGGGGCATGTTTCTTTGTGCCCCGTATGGGCATGACACCTTTGCCCTCCTCCTCTTGGACAGTGGAGCTCAAAACCACAGACAATTCTCACTGTCTGAGAAGTCTCACAAGTCAACCATGCAACAAATCAGGTTTTTCAAAAGTTTTTTTATACCTTTCTGGCTATTTATTTGAAGGAAATAAACCATACCAATACAGTAATTCTCAATTTACTTTAATAAAGGTGACAATGTGCAAAAACAACTACTTTGCATAAAAAAAACGTGTCAAACTATTTCTAGGCGTTTAATTTGTTATTCAGAATAAAGTGGAAATAGAATGTAGAGAAAACAAGTTGTTTTGTTATTGGTGTACTTGTGCTTTTGACTGTTTACAATGGGATCAAACACATACCGTATACTATGTGTCATTCGAAAGTAGAGATGGATGCTTTTGTGAAACTTACACTCAATTATTCAACTGAGGTGCTTGCATGTCTGACTGTCTTCTTGGCTGAATGGATTGAACTGAATCTATGTGAATGAGATTCACATTGTGAGAATTAAGAAACAACAAACAAACAAAGAGGTCCTTCTCATTGTTTGTGGAGTGTTAAAGAATTGTTGAAAAAGCCTCCCATGCGTTTGGAAGGCGTAAGCAGTATCATACCTCCCCAAAATAAAGCCTCATACCTCTGACTTCCTTTATGAGAGCGAGGGAGAGGGAAAGAGGGAAAAGAAAATATAGATTCCGAGACAGAGAGAGATATCCTCCATTCAATTTATCTTCCCTAGCTGACACATACTGGATGCATAATCAGTTAATGCTGATGGTAAAACAGTCTGACTAGTATTACCGAGGCAGTTACGGGCAGATCTGTATGTGCAACACCGGTATGCCAGCCCATGGGCACCCTGAGCTCTGTGTCTGGATAATCTATATGTATATCTCGCCTTCTTTCTTTCTCTCTCTCGGAGGACCTGAGCCCTAGGACCATGCCCCAGGACTACCTGACATGATGACTCCTTGCTGTCCCCAGTCCACCTGGCCATGCTGCTGCTCCAGTTTCAACTGACCTGAGCCCTAGGACAATGCCCCAGGACTACCTGACATGATGACTCCTTGCTGTCCCCAGTCCACCTGGCCATGCTGCTGCTCCAGTTTCAACTGACCTGAGCCCTAGGACAATGCCCCAGGACTACCAGACATGATGACTCCTTGCTGTCCCCAGTCCACCTGGCCATGCTGCTGCTCCAGTTTCAACTGTTCTGCCTTACTATTATTCGACCATGCTGGTCATTTATGAACATTTGAACATCTTGGCCATGTTCTGTTATAATCTCCACCCGGCACAGCCAGAAGAGGACGGGCCACCCCACATATGCTCTCTCTAATTCTCTCTTTCTTTCTCTCTCTCGGAGGACCTGAGCCCTAGGACCATGCCCCAGGACTACCTGACATGATGACTCCTTGCTGTCCCCGGTTCACCTGACTGTGCTGCTGCTCCAGTTTCAACTGTTCTGCCTTGTTATTATTCGTCCATGCTGGTCATTTATGAACATTTGAACATCTTGGCCATGTTCTGTTATAATCTCCACCCGGCACAGCCAGAAGAGGACTGGCCACCCCACATAGCCTGGTTCCTCTCTAGGTTTCTTCCTAGGTTTTGGCCTTTATAGGGAGTTTTTCCTAGCCACCGTGCTTCTACACCTGCATTGCTTGCTTGTTTGGGGTTTTAGGCTGGGTTTCGGTACAGCACTTTGAGATATCAGCTGATGTACGAAGGGCTATATAAATAAATTTGATTTGATTTGATTTGATATACAGTATTTATTGCATGTTCCCTCTCATGGAGTTGGTTAGCCTGTTTGCGTCTGCTTAACCCCTGGACTGTTTTCACTGCCACACCACTTCATTATATGATATGTCATAGTTTGCTTGTTTGTAAATTAAATAGTTGTTATAGTTTGGAGTTATCTTGGTGTGTGGGTCCTTCTGTAAGAGCCCCCTTATTACGATCTGCAGTGTGTCATGGGTTTAAGTGATTATGAATGGCTGTGTAATTGGCATGGCTGGCAGAACGTCATTTTCCTTGTCAAGGAGATTGACATTTATTAAATTAATCTAACACTGAGTGTTGTTCTCTCCCTAGGAGCATAGCAAACTGATGCCAATACAACAAGATAAATGTCAATGCAAAATATACTTTCACAGATTCAGATCTACTCAAATCCATGTCTGATGTGTGGTAAGTAAGTAACTCAAACTTTTGGTCCAGTCCTACATTTGCTTGAATGCATGATTTATTCAAAAGCATAATTTATGCATGTTGCTAGTATGAAGGTAGAAGCCAAGACACTTTAATATATTTTATAAGCACTCTGGATCCATTTGAATGATTATGGCCATCACCATTAGCATTCTCTGAAGACAGTAAGTCCTGAGGCCTCGGAAATAACATTTTTAATAGAGAGATGTGGGTTAAATACTCATTTGAAGATGCATAACTTCTGTGATGTCTTTTTGTTTTTATGTTATCTTTAAGGTCCTTTTACTTTTTACACAAATCAAAATCAAATCAAATTGTATTAGTCACATGAAGGTCTAGAGCTTCAAGTTCCTTGGTGTGCACATAACCAACAAACTATCATGGTCCAAACACACCAGAACAGTCGTGAAGAGGACCTCTATACCTACCACATTGCAAGCGGTACTGGAGTGCCAAATATAGGTCCAAAAGGCTTCTTAACCTGTTACTCCTACCCCCTACTTTTTCGAACATTCTGTTAAAAATAGCGCAACATTTCAGTGCCCTGCTACTCATGCCAGGAATATAGTATATGCATATGATTAGTATGTGTGGATAGAAAACACTCAGACGTTTATACAACTGGTTAAATCACGGCTCTGACTATAACAGAACGTGCGTTTCATCGAAAAGTGCAGGAAGATCTGATCACTGAAAATGGGAAAATATATCCATGCGCCACTTCAACCAATTGTTAAACGTGAACCACATTAAATGGGGCCGAGGTTGCAATACCTACAGCTTCCACACGATGTCAACAGTCTTGTCATTTGCCTACGATTTGTTTCTTGGTCAAACAGACACAAAGCAGCGCAGTTCTTCCGGTCTCCGACCGGATATTTTGGTTGAGATATACCCAGACATTATTTCCAGACGTACAGCTATAGAATATACATCGCCTCGTGATCAATTTGATCACTTATTAACGTTTACTAATACCTAAAGTTGCATTACAAAAGTATTTCGAAGTGTTTTGTGAAAGTTTATCGTCAACTTTTTTAATTTTAAAAAATGACGTTATGTTATAAGACGCTATTTTTTTTCACACAGTCTTCATAGATCGATATCTAGGCTATATATGGACCGATTTCATCTAAAAAAGACCCAATAGTGATTATGGGACATCTAGGAGTGCCAACAAAGAAGATGGTCAAAGGTAATAAATGTTTTATATTTTATTTGTGCGGTTTGTGTAGCGACGACTATGCAAATTATTTTGTTTACGTCCCCTGCGGGTCTTTTGGGGTGTTACATGCTATCAGATAATAGCTTCTCATGCTTTCGCCGTAAATCATTTTAAAAATCTGACTTGTTGCCTGGATTCACAACGAGTGTAGCTTTAATTCAGTACCCTGCATGTGAATTTAAATGAACGTTTGAGTTTTAACGAGTGCTATTAGCATTTAGCGTAGCGCATTTGCATTTCCAGATGTCTAGATGGGACGCCTGCATGTCAGGTAGGAGCAAGAGGTTAACAGCTTCTACCTCAAGCCATAACACAGCTGAACAGCGAATCAAATAGCTACCCGGACTATTTACACTACTGCTACTCGCTGTTTATTATCTATGCATAGTCACTTTACCCCTACCTATGTACATGTGCATATCACCTCAATTACCTCACCTAACCTATACCCCTGCACATAGACTCGGTACAGGTACCACCTGTATATTGTCACGACTTCCTCCCAAGTCGGTTCTTCTCCTTGTTCGGGCAGCGTTCGGCGGTCGACGTCACCGGTCTCTCGCCATCGCCGATCCACTTTTCATTTTCCATTTGATTTGTCTTGTTTTCCCGCACGCCTGGTTGTACCCGCAAACGTGTATTTAACCCTCTGTTCCCCCATGTATGTGTGTGGAATTGTTTGTTGTTACGTGTATGTGCACGTCAGACTGGTTTGCGCCGGGTCAACCCGTACTTGTTTATTGTTCTTAGTTAAAATAAAGGGCTCCGTTTTGCTACCCAATTCTGCTCTCCTGCACCTGATTTCCCTGCAGGAAATTGTAAGTAAGCATTTCACAATAAGGTCTACATCTGTTGTACTCAGTTCAGTGCATGTGATAAATACAATTTTATTTGAGCCTTAAACTGTCATCCTCTTGATTAACTGTTCAAGAGTCTTATGGATTGGCGGTAGCAGCTGATTCTAGCCATTCCGGATCCGGGATCGTGAATACAGCCTCAAGCTCATTACCATAATGCAACGTTAACTATTCATGAAAATCGCAAATGAAATGAAATAAATATATTAGCTCTCAAGCTTAGCCTTTTTTTTACCAACACTGTCATCTCATATTTTCAAAATATGCTTTTGAACCATAGCTAAACAAGCAGTTGTGTAACAGTATTGATAGCCTAGCATAGCATTAAGCCTGGCATTCAGCATGCAACATTTTCACAAAAACATACAGCATTCAAATAAAATTATTTACCTTTGTAGAACTTCAGATGTTTTCAATGAGGAGACTCTCAGTTATATAGCAAATGTTCAGTTTTTCCCAAAACATTATTTGTGTAGACAAATCGCTCCGTTTTCCTCATCACGTTTGGGTAAGAAAAAAAACTAAAATTAAGTCATTACAACGCAAACTTTTTTCCAAATCTCGACGCAGGACACCGGGTGGACACCTGGTAAATGTAGTCTCTTATGGTCAATCTTCCAATGATATGCTGATATGCCTACAAATACGTCACAATGCTGCAGACACCTTGGGGAAACGGCAGAAAGTGCAGGCTCATTCCTGGCGCATTCACAGCCATATAAGGAGACATTCGAACACAGCGCCTTCAGAATCTGGGGCATTTCCTGTATGAAATATCATCTTGGTTTCGCCTGTAGCATTAGTTCTGGGGCACTCACAGATAACATCTGTGCAGTTTTGGAAACATCAGAGTTTTTACTTTCCAAAGCTGTCAATTACATGCATAGTCGAGCATCTTTTCGTGACAAAATATCTTGTTTAAAACGGGAACGTTTTTTATCCAAAAATGAAAAGAGCGCCCCCTATCTCAAAGAAGTTAAGAAGCCATTTTGACAAAGGCTTGCCGTGCAGTGGCAGAGAAAACAGTCTATGACTAGATTTGTCTGGACTCCTTGGCAATTGTTTGTGCCTTCCTTTGGGCCTTCCTCTGACACCGCCTGGAAAAGAGGTCCTGATTGGCCTGTGTCTTCGCCCCAGTCATGTACTGGGAGGCCGAGCAGTCGGAGGCCGAGCAGTTGCCATACCAGACGGTGATGTAATCAGTCAGGATGCTCTCGATGGTACAGCTGTATAACTCTTTGAGGATCTGAGGACCCATGCCAATCTTTTCAGTCTCCTGAGGGGGAATAGGTATTGTCGTGCCCGCTTCACAACTGTCTTGGTGATGACCATGATAGTTTGTTTGGAACATGATAGTTTGTTAGTTATTTAGACACCAAGGAACTTGAAGCTCTCAACCTGCTCTACTACAGCCCGATGAGAATGGGGGCGTGCTCGCACCTCCTTTTTTCTGTAGTTCACAATCATTTCCTTTGTCTTGATCATGTTGAGGGAGCGGTAGTTCATTTCGCAGACCAGATTTGCTTAGAATTTCATGGCATTATTTTATATATTTTTTTATAGAATGAAGAATACAATTGAACATACCTGAATAAAATATAAATTATATTTTCTCCAAAGTATTTGAGGGAGTGCTCACGTGGCTATTCAGTGTTGAACGTTAACAAAGGAACAGGTACTCCTACATGCTTAATTTAGAATTATTTATGAAACTTTAGTTGTGAGCTAAACTCAAAAAAAGAAACATCTTCTCAATGTCAACTGAATTTATTTTCATCAAACTTAACATGTGTAAATATCTCTATAAACATAACAATATTCAACAACTGAGACATAAACTAAACAAGTTCCACAGACTTGTGACTAACAGAAATGGAATAATGTGTTCCTGAAAAAAAGGGGGGTCAAAAGTAACAGTCTATCTGGTGTGGCTTCCAGCTTCATTAAGTAGTGCAGTGCATCTCCTCTTATTGGACTGCACCAGATTTGCCAGTTCTTGCGGTGAGATGTTACCCAACTCGTCCACCAAGGCACCTGCAAGTTCCCAGACATTTCTGGGGGAAAAGCCCTAGTCCTCACCCTCCTATCCAACAGCTCCCAGATGTGCTCAATGGGTTTGAGTTCCGGGCTCTTCGCTGGCCATGGCAGAACACTGATATTCCTGTCTTGCAGGAAATCACTCACAGAACGAGCAGCATGGCTGGTGGCATTGTTATTCTGGAGGAACGTGTCAGGATGAGCCTACAGGGAGGGTACCGCATGAGGGAGGAAGATTTCTTCCATGTAACGCACATCATTTAGATTGCCTAAAAATGACAACAAGCTCAGTCCGATGATGCTGTAACACACCACCCTAGACCATGATGGACCCTCCACCTCCAAATCGATCCCGCTCCAGAGTACAGGCCTCGGTGTAACGCTCATTCCTTCAATGATAAACGTGAAGCCGACCATCACCCATGGTGCGACAAAACCACAACTCGTCAGTGAAGGGCACTTTTTGCCAGTCCTGTCTGGTACAGCGACGGTGGGTTTGTGCCCATAGGCGACATTGTTGCCGGTGATGTCTGGTGAGGACATTTACATTACATTACATTTAAGTCATTTAGCAGACGCTCTTAGGACCTTCCTTACAACAGGCCTACAAGACCTCAGTCCAGCCTCTCTCAGCCTATTGCGGACAGTCTGAGCAGTGATGGAGGGATTTTGCCTTCCTGGTGTAACTCAGGCAGCCACTGTGAAGGATGATCAGCTGTCCGTCCTGTCTCCCTGTAGCGCTGTCTTAGGCATCTCACAGTACGGACATTGCAATGTTCTGCCCTGGCTATATCTGCAGTCCTCACGCCTCCTTGCAGCATGCCTAAGGCTCAGTCACGCAGATGAGCAGGGACCCTGGGCATCTTTGTTTTGGGGTTTTTCAGAGTCAGTAGAAAGGCTTCTGTAGGGTCTTAAGTTTTCATAGCTGTGACCTTAATTGCATACCATCTGTAGACTGTTAGGGTCTTAACGACCGTTCCACAGGTGCATGTTAATTAATTGTTTATGGTTCATTGAACAAGCATGGGAAACAGTGTTTAACCTCTTGGTCTTACCTGGCACGCAGGCGTCCCATCTAGACATCTGGAAATGCAAATGTGCTACGCTAAATGCTAATAGTACTAGTTAAAACTCAAACGTTCATTAAAATACACATGCAGGGTATTGAATTAAAGCTACACTCGTTGTGAATCCAGGCAACAAGTCAGATTTTTAAAATAAGCATGAGAAGCTATTATCTGATAGCATGTAACACCCCAAAAGACCCGCAGGGGACGTAAACAAAATAATTAGCATAGTCGTCGCTACACAAACCGCACAAATAAAATATAAAACATTCATTACCTTTGACCATCTTCTTTGTTGGCACTCCTAGATGTCCCATAATCACTATTGGGTCTTTTTTTCGATTAAATCGGTCCATATATAGCCTAGATGTCGATCTAAAAATAGCGTCTTATAACGTAACGTAATTTTTTTAAATTAAAAAAGTTGACGATAAACTTTCACAAAACACTTCGAAATACTTTTGTAATGCAACTTTAGGTATTATTAAACGTTAATAAGTGATCAAATTGATCACGAGGCAAAGTATATTCTTTAGCTGTCCGTCTGGAAAAAAATTCTGTGTAATTCTGAACCAAAATATCCGGTCGGAGACCGGAGGAAATGCGTTGCCTTGCATCTGTTTGACCAAGAAACAAAGCCTAGGCAAATGACAAGACTCTAGACAACGTGTGGAAGCTGTAGGTATTGCAACCTCAGCCCCAGTAAATGTGGTTCACCTTTATGAATGGGTTCAAGTCGCGCATGGATATATATTTCCATTTTCAGTTATCAGATTTTCCTGCGCTTTTCGATGACACGCAGGTTAAACACTTTACAAAGAAGATCTGTGATGTTATTTGCATTCTTTCCGAATAATCTTTGAAAGACAGGGTCCTGAAAAAGGAACGTTTCTATTTTGCTGAGCTTAAATGTTGGGCTATATGTTTTGATTTTTCATATATTATATGGCTGCATTATGAGACTAATGATGGTTTTAAAAAAGTAGCATGAAAGGTGTGAGCTCTGCTTTGTTTTTTTGTGCAGGCTGTACACATTTCATCAGTCTCTCATTCACAATTTGGTAAGCACTAGATAATGCTTCGAATTTCCCAGACACAAATATATCATTCACAAGTTATAGGCTAATATTGTCGCCACAGGAGATTGGTGGAACCTTTATTGTGGAGGATGGGCTCGTAGTCATCGTTGGAATAAGTGGCATGGTATCAAATACATGGTTCCCATGTGTTTGATGTATCGAGGAAATGTAGTACTGAGAGAGATTTGCTCATTTCTTCAAACAATCATCTTTATTTAATATCGATTAATGATTTCAATTATGATTCAAACTATTCAAAGAAGTGTTTATTTCTATATTAGATTAATTATGTAAAAACAGTCAAAACATGCATTTTGATGAAGGGATACTGGGTGGATTATTGACTGAAGCACACCAGCTAAACTGAGTTTTTATGGATAAAAAGGTCATTATCCAACAAAATGACCATTTGTGATGTAACTGGGACCTTTTGAAGTACCAACTGACACCTGCCAGGTTGAAATATGTTTTTCATTGTTTTCTACGTGAGGCGCTGTCCTAAGATAGTCACATGGTGTGCTTTCCCCCTAAAGCCTTTTTGAAATCTGACACTGGCTGGATTAACAAGAAGTTAAGCTTTGTTTTGATGTATTACTCTTGTGATCTTATGAAAGTTAAATGTGTATAATTCTGTAGTTTTAATTTTGTTCTCTGCAATGTCACCGGATGTTGGCCAGTTGGGACACTCCCGTCCCACCTGCCCATAAGAAGTTAACTCGATTTTTATTTGGATTTCATGTAATGGACATACACAAAATAGTCCAAATTGGTAAAGTGAAATGAAAAAAAAAACTTGTTAAAAAAAATAATATATATATTAATAGTTATCAAATCAAATTTTATTTGTCACATACACATGGTTAGCAGATGTTAATGCGAGTGTAGCGAAATGCTTGTGTTTCTAGTTCCGACAATGCAGTGATAACCAACAAGTAATCTAACTAACAATTCCAAAACTACTGTCTTATACACAGTGTAAGGGGATAAGGAACATGTACATAAGGATATATGAATGAGTGATGGTACAGAGCAGCATACAGTAGATGGTATCGAGTACAGTATATACATATGAGATGAGTGTGTAGACAAAGTAAACAAAGTGGCATAGTTAAAGTGGCTAGTGATACATGTGTTACATAAGGATGCAGTCGATGATGTAGAGTACAGTATATACATATGCATATGAGATTAATAATGTAGGGTAAGTAACATTATATAAGGTAGCATTGTTTAAAGTGGCTAGTGATATATTTACATCATTTCCCATCAATTCCCATTATTAAAATGGCTGGAGTTGGGTCAGTGTCAATGACAGTGTGTTGGCAGCAGTCACTCAGTGTTAGTGGTGGCTGTTTAACAGTCTGATGGCCTTGAGATAGAAGCTGTTTTTCAGTCTCTCGGTCCCAGCTTTGATGCACCTGTACTGACCTCGCCTTCTGGATGATAGCGGGGTGAACAGGCAGTGGTTCGGGTGGTTGATGTCCTTGATGATCTTTATGGCCTTCCTGTAACAACGGGTGGTGTAGGTGTCCTGGAGGGCAGGTAGTTTGCCCCCGGTGATGCGTTGTGCAGTCCTCACTACCCTCTGGAGAGCCTTACGGTTGAGGGCGGAGCAGTTGCCGTACCAGGCGGTGATACAGCCCACCAGGATGCTCTCGATTGTGCATCTGTAGAAGTTTGTGAGTGCTTTTGGTGACAAGCCGAATTTCTTCAGCCTCCTGAGGTTGAATAGGCGCTGCTGCGCCTTCTTCACGACGCTGTCAGTGTGAGTGGACCAATTCAGTTTATCTGTGATGTGTATGCCGAGGAACGTAAAACTAGCTACCCTCTCCACTACTGTTCCATCGATGTGGATAGGGGGGTGTTCCCTCTGCTGTTTCCTGAAGTCCACAATCATCTCCTTAGTTTTGTTGACGTTGAGTGTGAGGTTATTTTCCTGACACCACACTCCGAGGGCCCTCACCTCCTCCCTGTAGGCCGTCTCGTCGTTGTTGGTAATCAAGCCTACCACTGTTGTGTCGTCCGCAAACTTGATGATTGAGTTGGAGGCGTGCGTGGCCACGCAGTCGTGGGTGAACAGGGAGTACAGGAGAGGGCTCAGAACGCACCCTTGTGGGGCCCCCGTGTGCATGCATACGTATTCACCCCTTTGCTATGAAACCCCTAAATACGATCTGGTGCCTTCAATTACCTTCAGAAGTCATACAGTTAGTTAAATAAAGTCCACCTGTGTGCAATCTAAGTGTCACATGATCTCAGTATGTATTCACCTGTTCTGAAAGGCTCCAGAGTCTGCAACACCACTAAGCAAGGGGCACCACCAATCAAGCGGCACCATGAAGACCAAGGAGCTCTCCAAACAGCTCAGGGACAAAGTTGTGGAGAAGTACAGATCAGGGTTGGATTATAAATAAAATATCAGTCATTTTGAACATCCCACGGAGCACCATTAAATCCGTTACTAAAAAATGGAAAAAATATGGCACCACAACAAACCTGCCAAGTGAGGGTCCCCCACCAAAACTCAGGGAGCCGGCAAGGAGGGCATTAATCAGAGAGGCAACAAAGAGACCAAAGATAACCATGAAGGATCTACAAAGCTCCACAGCGGAGATCAGAGTATCTGTCCTTCGGACCACTTTAAGCCATACTCTTCTGAGATGGGCTTTACGGAAGAGTGGCCAGAAAAAAGCCATTAACCTAGGGATTGGTGTACCGGTAGAGTGACTTCTGGTGAATTTGGAGGGTGCGCAATTCAAATAAATAATAATAAATATTATGGATATTAAACATTTAGGTACTTATAAGTGTCTTATATCGGGTGAAAGATTAAATTCTTGTTAATCTAAGAGCAGTGTCCGATTTACAGTAGCTATTACAGCGAAAACATGCCATGCGATTGTTTGAGGACTGCACCCCACATCAAAATATGTTTTCACCGGCACAGATTTCATACATTCACCAATAACAATTATATATTAACTTACATTCTTCTCCTGATTTGTCATCCAGAACATCCCAGCTATAACATGTAGTGTCGTTTTGTTAGATAAAATCCTTCTTTATATCCCAAAAAGTCCATTTAGTTGGCACCATCGATTTGAGTAATCCACTCGTTCAACATGCAGAGAAAGGAATCTGAAAATCTACCCCTAAACTTTGTTTCAACAAGTCAAAATACTTTTCTATTTACTCTTCAGATACCCCTAAAATGTAATCAAACTATAATATTTTTTACGGAATGAAGTATGTTCAATAGGAAACCGATTTTAGCAGGTGCATACTATCTTCTTGGTGTGGGCAAACACACATTTCCAAAACTGTGTCCCTGTACTAAAACTGATTTTTCTTATACGTTTTAGAAAAACAAGCCTGAAACCTTGATCAGAGACTGCTGACACCCTGTGGAAGCCATGGAAATTGCATCCAGGGAGCTAATTTTCAATATGACCTTACGATTGCATTTCAAAGAGGATGGTCTCTCACAAAAATACATTTCTGGTTGTTTTTTGGGGGGATTTTCTCCTACCATATTTATTGAGATATATTCTCCTACATTATTTTTAACATTTCTGCAAACTTCCAAGTGTTTTGCATATCCTGGCTTCAAGGCCTGAGCTACAGGCAGTTTACTTTAGGCACATCATTCAGGCAGACATTTAGAAATTAGGGGCCTAGCCCTAAAAATGAGCAAACACTCCCCAAACATATATAAGAAGGTTCTCTGGTCAGATGACACTAAAATGTAGCTTTTTGGCCATCAAGGAAATCGCTATCTATGGTGCAAATCCAACACCTCCCATCACCCCGAGAACATCATCTCCACAGAGAAGCATAGTGGTGGCAGCATCATGCTGTGGGGATGTTTTTCATCGGCAGGGACTGGGAAACTGGTCAGAATTTAAAGAATGATGGATGGTGCTAAATACAGGGAAATTCTTGAGGGAAACCTGTTTGTCTTCAAGAGATTTGAGACTGGGAGATTCACTTTCCAGCAGGACAATGACCCTAAGCATACAGCTAAAGCAACACTTGAGTGGTTTAACGGGACTTATTTAAATGTCTTGGAATGGCCTAGTCAAATCCCAGACCTCAATCCAATTGAGAATCTGTGGTATGACTTAAAGATTGCTGTACACCAGCGAAACCTATCCAACTTGAATGAGATGGAGCACTTTTGCCTTGAAGAATGGGCAAAAATCCCAGTGGCTAGATGTGCCAAGTTTGTAGAGACATACCCCAAGAGACTTGCAGCTGTAATTCCTGCAAAAGGTGCCTCGACAAAGTATTGACTTTGGGGGGTGAATAGTTATGCTCGCTCATGTTTGCTGTTTTTTGGGGTCTTATTTCTTGTTTGTTTCACAATAAAAAAAATAGTAGGAATGTTGTTGAAGGAAAATGCTACAACTCCCCCCAAAATCAATTTTAATTCCAGGTTGTAAGGCAACAAAATAGGAAAAATGCCACAGGGGGTGAATAATTTCACAAGCCACTGTATAGCGGACACTAACAATTCTCAGTCATTGTTGGTTCAACCCCCTCTCATGCAGTCCATGAGCATCATAAGCCACTCTGGGTTCATCCTGCCATTATCTGCACGTGGGTTGTTGTCTTTACCCCAACCTGACTTAGTTTCCAGATGCAAAGATGATTTTAAGACAATAAGGAATTGTTCTAATCGCCTTCTGGCTATCTCTATTTTGATTACGCCCACCACATCTTGTCTATGTAATGCAGTTTTTAACACATTTGTCAGCTCAAGCTATCTCCAGTGACCATACGCCCAGATTAGCTGCAGGGAACTAGAGTGGAGCCCATGAAAACACAGACTTAAACAGAGCAGAAATGTCCTATTTGTTAAGTATTATATGCTTACTATTAATATCAAACAAACCAGGTAAATATGTAATTTTACTATCACAGATGCCATTCCCTTTACTCCGTTCCAGCCATTATTATGAGCCGTCCTCCCTTCAGCAGGAAGCAAAGCATCCCCAAACCATCACACGACCACCACCATGCTTGACCGTTGGTGAGGCGACCTTCTCTGTCGGTGTCATCTTGATGGCCACCAAGGTTTCTTCATGCAACTGAAAAAAACATCTCTCTGGTCAGAAGAAGGGCGGGGGTGTATGCCTTATGATTAACCAGAAGGGGACTAGGGTTCCAATTTGGGAACCCCCCCCCCCCCCCCACGTTCAGCTGGAAGGTGGCGCATGGAACGCAAAAATATTCCTAAAAATATTTAACCTCCACACATTAACAAGTCCAATGGCTCAAATGAAAGATAAACACCTTGTTTATCTACCCAGCAAGTCAGATTTCTAAAATGTTTTACGGCGAAAACATAGCACATATTTATATTAGATCACCATCGAAACAAAAGGCAAGCGGCGGCCATTTTGTCCCAGAAAAAATCTAATGTAAAAGTAGGATTAAAAAATAAATAATTCACTAACCTTTTGAAAGTCTTCATCAGATGACAGTAATATTACATGTTACACAGTACATTTAATTTTTTTCAATAATATGCCATTTATATCCATAAATCTCTGTTTACAATGACGACATTTCAAAAAATGCTACTCAAATGTCAGGAGAAATTATGATAGCTCCGACAGATAACAAGCAATAAACATGACTAAATATACATGTTCTACATATATTTACAAAGATACACTTCTTCTTAATGCAACCGCTGTATTACATTTATTTTTAACATTACAGACACCGTTCACTGGGCTATACTATGAGTCAGTGCTCAGATATTAGCAGTATGTCTCCTCTACGTTTGGAGTCCACAGAAACACCAAATAACCACATAAATATTCCCTTACCTTTGATGTTCTTCCATCAGGAGACGTAGAAGGAGTCATACTTACCCAATACATCGTTTGGTTTCACGTTGTGTATCTTTGTATTAGCACATGTTAACGACCCATGGTGTAATCACAACAATATACGGGAACTCAAGTCCTTTTGTTCACCTGATCTAGAATTCCTTACAATCAAATGCCGACCGCATTATCTTCCAAGAGAATTATCTTCTATTATAGTCACAGCCGTGCAGATACCTCGTCGGCCCTGAAAGAACTTCACTGGACTCTATGTAAACTGTAAACCATACATCCCGAGACTGCATTTATTGTAGCTGGGGATTTAACCTTTCTGGGGTAGGTGGGACACTTAATAGCTAGGGAAAATGTAGAGCGCCAACTTCAAATACAGTTCTATGAAAACCTATCATAAAACTTTCAAACTTTCATTAAATTACACAGGCAAGATAGCAAATTAAAACTACACTCATTGTGAATCTAGCCAACATGTCAGATTTCAAAAAGGCTTTTTGGTGAAAGCATAAGATGCTATTATCTGATGATAGCACAACAGTAAACAATGAGAGAGCTGCATATTTCAACTCTGCAGGCGTTACACAAAACGCAGAAATAAAATATAAATCATGCCTTCCCTTTGACGAGCTTCCTTTGTTGGCACTCATATATGTCCCATAAACATCACAAATTGTCATTTTGTTTGATTAATTCCGTCGATACACAGTGGGGAGAACAAGTATTTGATACACTACCGATTGTGCAGGTTTTCCCTACTTACAAAGCATGTAGAGGTCTGTAATTTTTATCATAGGTAAACTTTAACTGTGAGAGACGGAATCTAAAACAAAAATCCATAAAATCATAAAATCATATTGTATGATTTTTAAGTAAATCAATTGCATTTTCAAAAAAAAGAACATATGAATGGTTTGTCCTCGGGGTTTCGCCTGCTAAATAAGTTATGTTATACGCACAGACATGATTCAAACTGTTTTAGAAACTTCAGAGTGTTTAATAATAATATGCATATATTAGGATCTGGGACAGAGTTGGAGGCAGTTCAGTTTGGGCACGCTATTTATCCAAAAGCGAAAATGCTGCCTCCTGCCCGAAACAGGTTAAACCAAGTTAACCTGAGAACAAGACTTCCTACATTTTATCAGCATATCGAATGCGCAACCCGGGCTCGCAAAACCTCGGATCATTGTTATTCAAAATTCCACGCCGCATACAAAGCCCTCCCCCGCCTCCTTTCGGAAAATCTGATCATGACTCCATATTGCTGCTCCCAGCCAATAGACAAAAACTAAAAAAGGAAACGCACGTGCTCAGGTCTGTTCAACGCTGGTCCGACCAATTTGTTTCCACGCTTCAAGATTGCTTCGATCACGTGGGATTGGGACATGTTCCGCATTGCGTCAAACAACAACATTGACGAATACGCTGATCCGGTGAGCGAGATTATTAGCAAGTGCATCATTGATGTTGTAACCACAGCGACTATTAAAACCTTCCCAAAACAGAAACCATGGATTGATGGCAGCATTCGCGCAAAACTGAAAGGACGACCAACGACTTTTAATAGGGCAAGGCGCCTGGAAACATGTCCGAATACAAACAGTGTAGCTATTCCCTCCCGCAAGGCAATGAAACAAGCTAAGCGTTAGTATAAAGACAAAGTAGAGTCGCAATTCAACGGCTCAGACACGAGAGGTATGTGCCCGGGGTCTACAGTTAATCACGGACTACAAAAAGATAACCAGCCCCGTCGCGGACCACAATGTCTTGCTCCCAAACAAACTAAACAACTTCTTTGCACGCTTTGAGGACAATACGTTGCCACTGACACTCTCCACTACCAAAACCTGCAGGTTCTCCTTCCTCGCAGCCAATGTGAGTAAAACATTTAAACGTATTAACCCTCGCAAGGCTGCCAGTCCAGATGGGCTAAATGACTATCGCCTTATAGCACTCACTTCCGTCATCATGAAGTGCTTTGAGAGACTAATCAACGACCATATCACCTCCACCCTACCTGACACCCTAGACCCACTCCAATTTGCTTACCAACCCAATAGGTCCACAGATGATGCAATCACAATCACACTGCACAATGCCCTAAACCATCTGGACAAGAGGAATACCTGTGAGAATACTGTTCATCGACTACAGCTCAGCATTTAACACCATAGTACCCTCCAAACTCGTCATTAAGCTCGAGACCCTGGTTCTCGACTGTGCCCTGTGCAACTGGGTCCTGGACTTCCTGACAGGCCGCTCCCAGGTGGTGAGGTTAGGAAACAATATCTCCACCCCGCTGATGCTCAACACTGGAGCCTCCCTGTCTTCCCCAACTGGCTCTCCGGACATCTGAAGACCAAGTCGCATGCATTTTCCCATATAGTGTTCTTGTGCTCCTCCACCACCACCTTTCTGAGACTCAAGCCTTTTGCCTTGAAGATTTGTTCCTCTTTCCACCACAGCATTTAGTTGGGACACAACTCTCAGATTTGGAGGCTGTTTTCCTTGCATCTTGAAGACTAAAACTACCATAGCTATCTAGTTGGTAAATTATTTTTTCCCCCTAAGTTTGTACATACATCCTCCCCTCGCACAAAGGCACAAAATGCTTCAAGTTGCTTAATCCCTAAACTAGAGAGAGAATAATTAAGCACCATGTTGAGGATGAATTAAGCCATTTCCTGCTGCCACATTAAGCTGAACCTCAACACAGGGCTCTTCTCTCACATGGTCAGGTGCAAGCTTGCATTCTTCAGAAGCTTCTGTTGAATGATGCAATACCTGAATTTTGATTTTAGCCTCAACCGTTCTGCCGATGTCCATCAAAATCGCATTAAATTCTATGTTAGGCTTCAAGGTAGTGTGTGTTTGGGGGGGGGGATGGGTGAATTAATGAATTGTTAATTTGGGTTATTTCCAGGGTTAGTGGATAAAAAGTTAGGGTTAGGGTTGAGGCAAGGTTAAGGGTTGAGCTGTCATGTAGACATTAATCTGAGTTCGGGTTACTGTTAGGGTCAGGGTTAGCATTAACACTAAAACCACCATAGGCCAACGGCCAACAATGTTTGATTTTGTAAAAAAATGTAAATAATAAAAACTGTCATGCTCCTTCTCTGACTTTTCTGAAATGTTTGTATTTTACACTGCTCCGTAGTCAGACTGTTTTAATCACAAACAGAAAACTATTTAGAGCCTTTTTACCAGTTTTTTCCACACCTATTCCTAACTTAACCCGCCAAGACAATATGCTGTAGGTACCCAGCCAGGCTCTAATGTGCCTCTCTCTCTCCTAACTGAATGAATAACAAATGGATGAATGGACGATAATTGTGCACGTTACTTCACAATAGAATTTTAAATTACGCCTAACTGAATGATAAGGAGGGTGAAGAGTTTGATTTAATTAAGAAAGACAATAGTGTAATGATGAGTTTGTGTTATGCTTCTTTATCAGCAGGAAATCATTTGATTTTTGCCTTGGGGGTTGAAACCATTCTCTTTTATGTTTTACTTTGTAAAAATAAGCTATTATGGGACTGTTGTATTTACTATATCTCTATTACTAATCAAATGCATTGTAAGGGAAAAGAAAACATGCTACATGTTGCAGTAGGCCTTTCGATTAATAAAAACATATCCTTGACTGAATGAATTACAAATGGATGGAATGGCCGATAATTGTTATTTCACAACAACAAAAAATTAGGCCTAACTGAAAGATGAGGATGAAGAGGTCAATTTTATTTAGAACAAGAGTGTAATCATGGACTTGTGTTATGCCTATTTATCAGCATTGGCGCTCATGTTAATAATTTGACAGTGCGCCATGCGGGTAACTCTATTGCTAATCAAATGTATTGTAAAGAAAATGAAAACATGCTATGTGTTGCAGTAGGTCTTTAGAATAACGCAAAACATATCCTTGACTCTGTCCAACTTGATGAGCGGGAAACAAATGATGCCAGTCAGCCTCCACAGCCGGCCCATCGAAACTACACCTAAACTATTCTGAAACTAATTTCACACATAATAAGAATTAGCCTATAGACAAGATTAAATTGACAATTATCTGATGAATGACAGTATTAGGCCTATCAATTGTCAAATTGTACATAAAGAGATGGGTGCATCTTGTAACTTTACTTTGTCAAATTCTCCTTCAGAGTCACATGCAGGTAAAACATGTTGATTTCTATAAGAGCATATTCTGCCATTTCTATTACACTTTCTTACGTCAAATAACTCTCATAAATCAGGTCTATTTCCAAAATTCCACAAACCTTTGGTCATGTTGTGTAGTGGAGGAGACCAATTGCTATGTCTTGGAGCTACATGAGAAGAGAGAGTCACAGGGAAGGTGAATCACCTGATGGGAGAGAGAAAGATAAAACCAGACTGACTGTGTGCTTGACTATAATCGCAAAATGGTGGCAGTGTCATGACAAGTTGGACATGGTAAACAGCTTTGCTGCACGCACTCAGAAAACCACCAAGTGGTATATGAAGATATTTGTCGATCTAATCAACACTGCTGTCCTCATTGGCCATATAGTTCACCGCCAGCTAACAAATGAGATGCTTACTGAACAAGGTTTTTTGCAATTGGACATACAGTTCACGCACAGATCAAATAATATTCCATTATGCAATTGTGTTTACAGTATCTCACCCACCTCCCCAGTCAATCATCTCCACTCCCTCATTCTCCCTACTCCCTCTCCAAACAGTATATTGCTAGCATACAAAAGCTGTCCTTAATCTTACACACCACTGCACTTTGTATACCAGGGTTGGCTGGCCTTCTCTAGTCACTCGTAGGCTCAGTCACTGGTATACTTTTATTTACAAAGCCATTTTGGGTTTACTACCTATTTATTTTGGCATTTTTATTGTTCAGAAATGTGGCGGGTACTCTCTTCGTTCACCTGATTTTATCCTGCTAACTGTTCCAAATGTCCGAACTGAATTAGGTAAAAGGGCTTTTATGTACTCTGCGCCATCATCTTGGAACGCCTTGCAAAATATTTTTAAACTTGTCCCGATTGGTATTTTTAAATCACTGATGAATGATCATGAGACTGATTCCCTGACCTGTCAATGTTTTTAATTTGCTGTTTTTGATTTTGTTATACTCTTGTGAATTATATGGTTGTTACTAAATTACTTGTTGTTTTTCATGTTGTTTGTCTTTAATTTTTGTAATTACTTGGTGCTGCCTATCTTGGCCAGGACACTCTTGAAAAAGAGGTTTTAAATCTCAATGAGCCCTTCCTGGTTAAATTAAGGTTAAATAAATAAAAAATATTTGTCAAGAAAGATGTCAAGTTCCAGTTTTGATGTTTCCAAGTTATGATCAATACTGTGTGTGTGGTTTCTAAAGGTTTAAGAATGAAGAGGAATTATTAGCAATAAAACAATATTGCAATGAAGTAACATAATAACACTGCTGTAAAAATAACAAGCATTTACAAAATCAGCAAGACCTATGCTAAACAGGCCAAATGAAAACACAGGCCATGGTCGTGATAAGGCCAGGTCAACTTCAAGGGATACATCACAAGTTAATACTTACCTGACGCCATCAGTATAGTTTTACAGAGCTAATAGAATAATGTAGCTAGCTACATAAGCACAATTGAGTATAACACCATAAAGTTTATGAAATCAGTACCTCGCCTTTCTGCGGTTATAAAGGAATGCACACAGAATACGTTCCATACATATGGTGTAATACAGTATAAACAACGCTGTTACGAATCCCTTTTGGCCCGACAGTCTAGGGGGGATGGTAATGAGACCCGTAACATAACTCATGCAAATTATTATTGTGACAAAGTAAAAGTGTGCACGAAATAACCACGACAACAGAAATCTACCGTCAAACTCTAGGTTTATTTATAAACACACGGTAATGGGGGGAGCAGGAAAAGGGGCTGAGCTGGACCCAAGGAAAGAAACAATAAATATACAAAAACACACCCCTAAGCTAGACTAGCCTACTTTAACAACAACTAACTAACTAACCAAAAATACAGTGGGTGGTCCGCCCAGTTCTAACTAGTGTATTTAACAAAGTTCACCTACGGGTAATGTATGCCCATGGGCGACGTGTCTTGGTTTCCCCCTTTTCCCACCAGCAAACAAACAAACACCATAACCAAAAACAATACTCACGGGTGATGACAAAGTGCTATGGAGGTGCTTTAAACAAAAGAGAGGTTAAGACACAAAGCGAGAGTGAAACACAGAGACCTACAGACATGGCATTTACAGAGAGATTGAGCTAGAGATTGAGCTGAGCTTTATAACAAACAAATGATAGGGTTTTTAAACCATGGGGAAGGAACTGTGATAGGTCAGGAAATAGGAGGAGGTGTGTCTTCTGATTGATGATTGATTGTTGACTGATTGGGGAGTGATGATTTTCACCTGTGAGTGGAGAAGGAGAGAAAAGAAACACACACACAGGATACACACACACAGGATAACTGTATCCGTAACACTCCCACCCTTAAAAGAGCAACCCTAGGGGTTGTGACTACAGTATTTCAATGAATACTCACAACAAAGCAACAACCTTGCAAAACATACAGAAATCATTTTCACACACGAGACAAAGCATCTGCCAACACATTATCTCAACAAAAACTGGTTACCCGATTTTGTCTTCGGTAACGGTCCGACACAATCAACCACCACATGCTCGAATGGTTCACCTATGACAGGTATGGGACAAAGAGGAGCGGGAGGAATAACCTGATTTGGTTTTCCTGTTATCTGACATGTGTGGCATTTCCGACAGAACTGAGCCACATCTTGTTTTAAACCCGGCCAAAAGAAATGTCGAAGGATCCGATCATAAGTTTTTGTGATTCCTAAATGACCAGACCACTGGTGATCATGAGCAAGGGATAACACATTTTGTCGAAAGGCTGTAGGAATCACTATTTGGTAAACAGCATTCCAATCTCCATCCGCGTCAACATGGGATTTCCATTTACGCATGAGGAGATTACCATCAATGAAGTAAGCCACGTTCTTCTTCTTCACATCTTCCAATGAGACAACACTAGAAAAACATTTAGCAAGCTTGTTGTCAACCTTTTGGTTAGCAATCAGCTGCTCACGAGTGACTGGTAACTGTATTGCATCAGCAATAAGTTCAACGTTCTTTGATTCTTTCCTGGGCAGTTTGTCAGAGGTGATCAGCTTCTCAGAGGTATCACACAATCCATCTTCTTGATCAACCTCTTTGAACAGTACAGTGTTCGACAAATCTATCACGTCACCCTCTTGTCGTGCCTGAGCATGAGTGACAGCACAAGCGGGGAACACATGTGGATAACTCTGTGCTAGCTCATTCGAGAGAGAGTGGTCACTTTTATCCAATACTTCCAATACGGGTACTACCTTTCCTCCGGCAATATCGTTACCCATTATAAAGGTCACACCTTTCACTGGCAACATAGGACGTACACCCACTCTGAATATTCCACTGATTAACTCAGAGTGTACATTTACAAAGTGCAATGGTACTGGGACCAAACCAATTTCAATACCCTGCACTAACACACTGGAACCACAGTATGTATCGTCAGATAAGGGCAACACATCAGACAATATAAACGACTGCGCCGCACCAGTATCTCTAAGGATTTTAACCGGTCGTTGAGACGCTTCGTCATTTGTTAGGGACACAAACCCCTCGAAAATGAATGGTTCATAACAGCGGTCGGGGACTGGGTCTTTCAAACTACAGTTACCCTGAGGCACCTGTTTTGTTGCAGACCTCACAACCGTACGAATTAGAGCAACACCTGTTGGTGGCTTGGCACGAAGAGGCATCCCTTGTTTGCGTTTAAGCAGGAAGCAATCATTAATCATATGTCCTACTTTATGACAATAGAAACAGGGACGCTCATTCTTCTGGCGTGCTTGATATACTACTGCTGACCGACTAGGGCTAAAGGTAGGAAACTCAGTGGCTCTACTCTCAGTTTGAGCCGAAAACACACTCTTGTGCGTCAACACAAACTCGTCTGCCAACACAGACGCTTCTGCCAGACAGGATACTTTCTGATCGTTTAGGTAAACTACAATGCGTTCGGGTAAGCAATTTTTAAACTCTTCCAACAAGATTAACTCCCGGAGAGAGTTGAAATCAGTTACCTTACTAGCAGCATGCCATTTATCAAACAGATTTCCCTTGTCTCTAGCAAATTCCACATAAGTCTTACTAGAAGACTTTCTATGAGACCTAAATCTCTGTCGGTATGCCTCAGGCACAAGCTCATAGACACGAAGAACAGTAGCTTTGACCACTTCGTAATTCAAACTGTCCTCCAGAGGTAACGCTGACAAAACCTCTTGGGCTTTACCAGTTAATTTACACTGAAGTAATAGGCACCATACCTCTTCAGGCCATTTCAATGCTACGGCTATACGCTCAAATACACAAAAATAGGAGTCAACCTCTGACTCTCTGAACAAAGGTACTAAGGCAATCTGCCTACTAATGTCAAACGTGTTTGAGGACACAGCAGGTGACGACGGCTCACAAACAGGCACAGTAGGACCGGAGGTTAGCCTCGCTGTCTCTGCCTCCAGTTCCATCTGGCGCATTTTGAACTCCAACTGCCTTTGTTCTCTGTCTGCCTCAATTTTACACATCTCCAAATGCCGTTGTTCTCGTTCTTTTTCTGCCTCTATTTTACACATCTCCAAATGCCGTTGTTCTCGTTCTTTTTCTGCCTCTATTTTACACATCTCCAACTGGAGAGTCTCTTGCCTAATTTGGGCTCTCTCTTCCACCTCCAGTTGGAACTGTGCTAAACGGACATCCCTCCTGGCATCACCATTTGACAGTGGGGAGAGTGGATCAAAACGGGCCAATGTGGCTGGTGTTTTAGCCTCTCCCTCATTATCAGACACCAATGGGCTTACAGGAGCAGCAACATCCGCTACAGGGGTAGTAGACTCAGGCAGCGGTAACACAAGCACCTGCTCTTCCAACAAAACATTTAACACTAGCCGTTTAACCTCCGCCTTAACTAAACTCTGCGGAATCGATACTGAATAATGGTCAGCCAAGGTCAGTAAATCAACTCTACGACATTTGTCAAAAACCTCCCACGAAGGGTTATCCAAAAAGGATCTCAAATCAAAAGTAGTCATTTTACACTACTTCACAAGTGCCAAAGAAAATAGCAAACACTAATGCTACTTCAGCTATGACGCTCAACACTGAACTATACCACTACAACAATCTACATGAGCGGCATGGGTGTCAGTTATGACAGATCCCGGATGAGCCCCCACTTATGTTACGAATCCCTTTTGGCCCGACAGTCTAGGGGGGATGGTAATGAGACCCGTAACATAACTCATGCAAATTATTATTGTGACAAAGTAAAAGTGTGCACGAAATAACCACGACAACAGAAATCTACCGTCAAACTCTAGGTTTATTTATAAACACACGGTAATGGGGGGAGCAGGAAAAGGGGCTGAGCTGGACCCAAGGAAAGAAGCAATAAATATACAAAAACACACCCCTAAGCTAGACTAGCCTACTTTAACAACAACTAACTAACTAACCAAAAATACAGTGGGTGGTCCGCCCAGTTCTAACTAGTGTATTTAACAAAGTTCACCTACGGGTAGTGTATGCCCATGGGCGACTTGTCTTGGTTTCCCCCTTTTCCCACCAGCAAACAAACAAACACCATAACCAAAAACAATACTCACAGGTGATGACAAAGTGCTATGGAGGTGCTTTAAACAAAAGAGAGGTTAAGACACAAAGCGAGAGTGGAGAAGGAGAGAAAAGAAACACACACACAGGATACACACACACACACAGGATAACTGTATCCGTAACAGACGCAATATACAGAAACTATTAAGATAGCGTAATAAGGCATTTACTTTGATAGGAACGCACACATGTCCAAAGTTATTATCAAAAAGGAAACAACAATGAAGGCAATGCGATGCTAACTGGAAAATGCACCAGGGAGAAAAAGTTTGTGCAGGTTCTGTTCAGACTGGAGATGTTCAAATGTCTGCATACTTGACCTGGGGAAGTGATCTTCAGTGATCTTCAGGTCGACATCATTTATGTCCAAATAGCCACTTGTTGTTAGCGTGTTCAGCCCAGTAATCTATCTTCATGAGGCGCAGGCACTTCGTCCAGACAAAAACTTGAATAGTTCCGTTACAGTACTTTAGAAACACGTGAAACGATGTATGAAATCAATCTTTAGGATGTTTTAACATAAAACATCAATAATGTTCCAACCGGAGAATTCCTATGTCTGAAGAAAAGCACTGGAACGAGAGGTAACTCTGTCCGGAGCGCCCATCATGAGACCAAGGCACTATGCCAGACCACTGACTCAAACATGGTCTCATGAGCCCCTCCTTTATAGTAGAATCCCCATTCAAGTTTCTAAAGACGGTTGACATCTAGTGGAAGCCGTAGGAAGTGCAACTTTATCCATATCCCACTGTGTATTCGGTAGGCCAAGCTTTGAAAAACTACAAACCTCAGATTTCCCAATTCCTGGTTGGATTTGTCTCAGGTTTTCACCAACCATATGAGTTCTGTTATACTCACAGACATCATTCAAACAGTTTTAGAAACTTCAGAGTGTTTTCTATCCAATACTAATAATAATATGCATATATTAGCATCTGAGACAGAGTAGCAGACAGTTTACTCTGGGCACCTTTTTCATCCAAGCTACTCAATACTGCCCCCTTGTTACCAAGAAGTTAAAGATACAATGTTTTCGTTATAACGTCTTTAATGATACACACAAAACAATACATGATCTGACATGTTATTCTTCAAGTCTCTCCCGACCATTTCCCACATTCTTTGTGTTAGTAATATTATTTAACCTGTTTGGGATAGGGGGCAGTATTTTGACGTCCATATGAAAAGTGTTCCCAAAGTAAACTGCCTGTTCCTCAGGCCCAGAAGCTAGGATGTGCATATCATTGGTAGATTTGGATAGGAAACATGCTAAAGTTTCTATAACTGTTACAATAATGGCTGTGAGTATAACAGAACTGATATGGCAGGTGAAACCCTGAGGACGAACCACCCCCTCCAGAAAAACATTCAGCTTACCACTATTTTCAATGGCTATCACTTTTATTATAAGGCGAAGTACTCCCAGATTGCAGTTCCTAGGGCTTCCACTCGATGTCAACAGTCTTTAGAAAGAGTTTCATGCTGGTTTTTAGAAAAATGACCCAGAAATTGTTGTCTTTCTAGGTGGCTCCCATTTTGGCTGTAGTGTTTCCAAGCACGTGGGAAGAGAGTGCGTTCTTTGGTATTTTTCTCCGGTTAAGACAGTAACGATTCTCCATCTTAAATTTGATTGTTTATATATGTATTAGGGTACTTAAGGTTTGATTATGAATGTTGTTAGACTTGTTTGGAAAAGTTTATTAGTAATGTTTGGGATGAATTTTGTATGAATTTTGATGGAGGGAAACTGGGTGGATTATTGACTGAAGCGCGCCAGCTAAACTGAGTTTTTATTGATATTAAGAAGGACATTACCGAACAAAAGGACCATTTGTGATGTAACTGGGACCTTTTGAAGTGCCAACAGAAGAAAATAAAAGGCAATGCTTTTATTATATCGCTAATTCTGACTTTCGTGTCGCACCTGCCTGGTTGAAATATGTTTTCAATGGTTTTGTATGCGGGGCGCTGTCCTCAGATAATCGCATGGTTTGCTTCTGCCATAAGGCCTTTGTGAAATCTGACACAGCTGCTGGAATAACAAGAAGTTAAGCTTGATTTTGATGTATTATACTTGTGATTTTATGAAAGTTAATATTTATAATACTTTCGTTTGAATTCACTCCATCTCCCCCCTGTGATTCAGTACCTTGGTTACTTCATCCCAGTCTCCTCGTCTGAGTCTTCTCTTGGTTTCCCCTGTTCCACTCCACGTAACAGTATGATCTGGTCAAAGAGATGACCTCAGCAGACTCTGCTACTCTCCAGCATTCCCTCATCGGCCAAGGCGGCCTGCTCGAGCAACATTACCAAGTCCTGAAGACCCTTCTGGAGCACATCAAGAAGTTTTCGCAGAGCCTGTCTAACCTACAGAGCTCACAACCAGTTCCAGGTCCTTCTCCTCCACTCCGGGAGCTGTTTGTTTTAACTCCAGAGCGTTATGATGGCAACCTCGGAGCTTGCAGAGCCTTTTTGTTACAAAGCTCACTAGTATTTGAGCATCAGCCATACTTTTATGCCAGTGAACGGGCCAAGATTTCCTTTCTGATTTGCTGCCTCTGTGGAGCAGCGCTTTCCTGGGCCATGGTGGTATTGGAGAGACAGTCCCCCATCTGCATGTCCTGCTTCAGATTCACGGAGGAGATGAACAAAGTCTTTGACCACCCGGTCTGCGGTAAGAATGCCGCTAAACGACTCCTGTTCCTCCGTGAATCTGAAACTTCTATTACAGTTTGTAGAAACATGTCAAACGATGTATAGCATCAATCTTTAGGATGTTTTTAACAGAAATCTTCAATAATGTTCCAACCGGAGAATTCCTATGTCTTTAGAAATGCTATGGAACGCAACTACCTCTAACGATCAGCTCATGGCCCTCTGCCAGACCTCTGGCTCTCATTCTCTCCTCCTTCACAGTAGAAGCCTCAAACAAGGTTCTAAAGACTGTTGACATCTAGTGGAAGCCTTATAAAGTGCAATATGACCCCAGAGACACTGTATATTCGATAGGCAATGACTAGAAAAACTACAAACCTCAGATTTCCCACTTCCTGGTTGGATTTCTTCTCAGGTTTTTGCCTGCCGTATGAGTTCTGTCATACTCACAGACATAATTCAAACATTTTTAGAAACGTCAGAGTGTTTTCTATCCAAATATACTAATTATATGCATAGCTTTTGGGCCTGAGTATCAGGCAGTTTACTCTGGGCACCTTTTTATCAAAGCTACTCAATATTGCCCCCCAGTCCCAAAGAAGTTAACACAGTGTCCAAAGAAGGACTAGATGTATACAGAATGGTGTCGTCTGCGTAGAGGTGGATCAAAGAATCACTCGCAGCAAGAGCGACATCATTGTTATATACAGAGAAGAGAGTCGGCCTGAGATTTGAACCCTGTGGCACCCCCATAGTGACTTCCAGAGGTTCGAACAACAGGCCATCAGATTTGACACACTGAACTCTATCTGAGAAGTAGTTAATGAACCAGTCGAGGTAGTCATTAGAGAAACCAAGGCTGCCGAGTCTGCCGATAAGAATACGGTGATTGACAGAGTCGAAAGCCTTGGCCAGGAAGAAAGCTGCACAGTACTGTCTTTTATCAATGGCTGTTATGATATTGTTTAGGACCAGGAGCGTGGCTAAGGTGCACCCATTATGGCCAAACAGTTCTATTTTTGTTTCATCAGACCAGAGGACTTTTCTCCAAAAAGTATGATATTTGTCCCCATGTGCAGTTGCAAATGGTAGTCTGTCTTTTTTATGGCAGTTTTGGAGCATTGGCTTCTTCCTTGCTGAGTGACCTTTCAAGTTATGTCGATATAGAACTCGTTTTACTGTAGATTTAGATACTTTTGTAACTGTTTCCTCCAGCATCTTCACAAGGTCCTTTGCTGTTGTTCTGGGATTGATTTTCACTTTTCGCACCAAAGTACGTTCATCTCTAGGAGAGCTGTGTGCCGGATGCCTGGTCCCATGGTCTTTATACTTGCGTACTATTGTTTGTACAGATGAACATGGTACCTTCAGGCATTTGGAAATTGAGTGAACCAGACTTGCGGAGGTCTACACTTTTCTTTCTGAGGTCTTGGCTGATTTCTTTTGATTTTCCCATGATGTCGATTAAATAGGCACCGAGTTTGAAGATAGGCCTTGAAATGCATCCACAGGTCGACCTCCAATTGACTCAAATGATGTCAATTAGCCTATCAGAAGATTCTATAAAGCCATGATATTTTCTGGAATTTTCCAAGCTGTTTAAAGGCACAGTCAACTTAGTGTATATAAACTTCTGACCTACTGGAATTGTGATACAGTGAATTATAATTGAAATAATCTGTCTGTAAACAATTGTTGGAAAAAATACTTGTGTCATGCATGAAGTAGATGTCCTAACTGACTTGCCAAAACTATAGTTTGTTTAACAAGAAATTAGTGTATTTGTTGAAAAACTACTTTTAATGATTCTAACCTAAGTGTATGTAAACTTCCGACTTCAAATGTAAGTGCCAATTGGTTGATGATCATCTTGTCACATTGATTGGAAATGTTTTGACAAAAGCATCAACCCTGTGACACTCATCTTTTCCCAAATGAATGCAATGTATTGACGTCAGTGTCAACTCTGTGGCACTTATCTTTTCCCATTGAATGCAATATGTATTCATCAATTGGTTGACACTCATCTTTTCCCATTGGCTGCGATGTATTTCCATAAGGATCAATCTTAGAAGACTCATTGTTTCCCATCGAATGCAATATAGTGACATAAGCATTAATTGGTTGACACCTATCTTTTCCCATTACTAACTGAGATGTATTGACATAAACGTCAAGTGGTTAATGCATAAGGATCAATCTTAGGAGACTTCTTTTCCCATTGAATGCAATATAGTGACATAAGTATCAATTGGTTGACACCTATCTTTTCCCATTAACTGAGATGTATTGACATTAGCATCAAGTGGTTGATGCCTTTTTTGCAAAAACATGACAGGATTACTTTTTCTTATGAAATGTTGAGCATGAGGAGGAGGCTGACAGCTGCATGTCCAGGGTCTTCTGGAGGTCTGGTTGCGCCTGGATGATCTCATGAAGGATTTTTTGTTTCGTATCATCAAGGGGAACTGTAACTACAATATCATGACATTGTGTCTGAGGGGTCACAACTACCATTCAGGCACATCTGAATTAGTTTACACTCCCTAGTCAAATCTTATTTTAAGCCTAAACTTCCACGTAGAGACCATTCGCTTACATTAAAAAAGGCAATGTGTCTAATCTGTCCAGATTTCCACTACAGACTTTCAGTTTCAGGAACTGGTCAAAGGCTGTTAGTGCTAATGATCGTCTAACATCTGGTTTCATATCAGCGTGAAGCTGGATCTTCCTTCACTTCCAGCTCTGGCAGGATGAGCCTGGATCAGCTTTTAGGAGTGTTATAGGAGTGTAGAAGCAATGTGCCCTCTCTCCCCTGACCTGGATCCCCCCCCCTATATTCCTCCTTTCCTCCTCTTCTCCACTCCACTCCTCTTCTCCTTCATCAGTTTGTGATCCACATAGAAATTCCCTCCACCTCTTTGAACGTGTGATTTATTTAATTTAGAGGAGAGAGAGATGATGAATACACCGCTTAAGGAAAAAGGTATGTGTCCTATTAATAAATAATTAGCTTGGGGAGAGAAATAAAAATAACAGTTTGACTCTTTTCAGGAAACTAGGCATATGTCAGTCGTCAGTACTCCACAGGAGTGCCATTTGAATGTAAACTTTAAAAATAAATCTAAATGTATTTTTTGGAAGAAATGCCTTCTGGAACATGTGAAGTTACATGTGCTTTAATAACAAACTTGTATGCCATCTGTAAATATGAATAAAATTGTTAAATTACAACAGCAACTTTCCCTCTAGCCATGATTGGCTGAGATAATGCATGGACTAGACATGCCCAGAGATGTGTTTGGATTGGTCTCCCAAGTAACACGCTTCTGTCTATATTATGAGCTGGTCATTCTGTGTAAGCAATACTTAATAACACTGCTTTCTTGAAAGATATCACGCAGTAGAACTGCATAAGTGATGCACTCCATTTTCTGGAGGATCGAGTTTTGAAATCAGTGGAATTAGAGTATGATAGCTAAGGAGATGGAGACAATTCTAGCATTTGCTTGCAAATATGCAGAAGGAGTCAATAAGAAAACACACAGAAGGCTGTTGTATAAAACACCTGTCTCCGGATTACGTCGTCAAAACTAAAGGCAACCACAGCATCCGTGACAGAAAAGGAGAAGCGCCCATACATGTATACAAGTAAGAAAGTCTAGCTAGCTATTTTCTTAGATAGTACACGTTTCTAATTTAGTCAGAAAGTAATTTTCATTTCAAGTTAAAGTGTACTGTTAGCTAGCTAGCTGGCTAGCTGTTAAATGTATAATCTGTGTAGTAGTATTATTCGTATCACAGAGCAATTTGCATTGCTAGTTATAGCCTAATGTTAGCTAACATTGAACCTGTTTGGTAAGCTACCTGCAGATTCATGTAGAGTAGTAACATTATGAGTTGGGATTATGGTTCATTGTTTACCTAGCTAGCTACATAGGTCTAAACAAAATACTCCACTATGCAAGTAATTATTTCAATAGATTGTTTATGATGTCACTGCGACAACTCTCAATAGACTTAGCTGGTAATTCGCTCTGGCTCTCTACTCCGGTTTCAGAGCACTCTCGTCTGAGTGTGCCAGAGCGCAGAAAAACTGACTAATTTACGAACACTCAACACTCTTTGAATATAGCCGGTGTCAGTAAACATTAGCAAAAAAGCGTAGTTCAATTCTTGCTAGCAGCACAGTTGCAGTTACCAACGCTCTGGATAACATAAAACAGCAACACCTCTGCTAGGGTGAGTAAAATGGTCACAGCGAGCTATTCTCTCCTTTGTGTCTGGAAGTAGCTAGCAAGCTAGCCAACGTTAGCCAGTTAGCTTGGGTGTTTACCTGCTGTTGTTAGATCAGAACGCTCGGATCATCCCTAATCGTCGGCCAGAGTGTCCAGTGTGCGCTCTGAACGCTCCGAGAGCGAAACGTTCTGAAATTACGAAAGGACAATCTGACATTACTGAGTTTACGAATGCCCAGAGCACACTCTGGCACTCCAGATGATTAAATTTACGAACACACCCTGTCACGCCCTGGCCATAGAGAGGCTTTTATTCTCTATTTTGGTTAGGCCAGGGTGTGACTTGGGTGGGCATTCTATTTTCAGTTTCTATGTTTTGTATTACTTTGTTGTTTGGCCGGGTGTGGTTCTCAATCAGAGGCAGCTGTCTATCGTTGTCTCTGACTGAGAGCCATACTTAGGTAGCTTTTTCCCACATGGGTTTTGTGGTTAGTTATTTTCTGTTTAGTGTGTGTTGCACCTGAAGGAGCTGTTTCAGTTGTGCATTTTGTTACTTTGTTATCTAGTGCTCAGTTATATTGAAATAAATGCCGAACTTGTACCACCCTGCACCTTGGTCCTCACCTTCTTCCACCAACGACAATCGTCACACACCCATAGTATAAGCCAGCCTCTTGAAATCTTTGGTTGTTTAGTAAATAGCCTCACATGTGAATACTTAAAGAGATGGGTGGGGCTAAAGCTAACATGGGTGTGAACGATGCTGAATCAGTGTAGACAAAGAAGAGCTGTCCAGTAGGTACCAAAACGTTCAAGTGCCATTTTCTCAAAAGTGAGGTTACAAGTTTATCAACATTAAAAGTAGAATTACTTTCCCATTAATCCTCAACTGCTGGGTATGATATACCATTTTCTAGCTTTATCCAATGTAAATACCGCAATTTTAAACTTTGATACATAAGTCTGAATTGAGCCAGGTGGTTACAGAGAGCCGTGTGTGATTAAAGTGCCTTAGCCTGTGCTGTGAATTAGGTCTGAGACCTGTCCTCTCTGCAGAGCATTAGGTCAAGAAGCAAGTCTTAAATGGATTTGCTCTTGTTGTGAGTTTTACATACTGGGCCCGAACACTTACATGGACACAGACACAATTACTCGACTGCTAGATCTAATAGATATCATGTCAAATCAAATTACATTTACAGTGAATTGCTTATTTAAGAGCCCCTATCCAAATAATAAATTAATAAAAAAATAAAATAAAATAAATAAGACTAATACTTAATACAAGAAAAAAGTGATTAAAGAGCAGCAGTAAAATAACAATAGCGAGACTATATACAGGGGGGTACCGGTACAGAGCGGCAGGGTAGCTTAGTGGTTAAAGCGTTGGGCTAGTAACCGAAAGGTTGCAAGTTCATATCTCTGAGCTGACAAGGTACAAAACTGTCATTCTGCCCCTGAACAGGCAGTTAACCCACTGTTCCTAGGCCATCATTGAAAATAAGAATTTGTTCTTAACTGACTTGCCTAGTTAAATAAAGGTAAAATAAAAAAAATAAAAAAAACAGAGTCAATGTGCTTGGGCACTGGTTAGTTGAGGTAAAATATACATTTATGTAGAGTTATTAAAGTGACTATCCCATTGATGATAGCAACAGAGAATAGCCACTTTGTAAAGGGGGGTGGGGCAATACAAATAGTCTGGGTGGCCATTTGATTAGATGTTCAGGATTCATTTGGCTTGGAGGTAGAAACTCTTTAGAAGCCTATTGGACCTAGACTTGGTGCTCTGGTACCGCTTGCTATCTGTGGCTGGAATTTTTAAATTTGTAGGTCCTTCGCTTGACCCCAGTGATGTACTGGGCCGTACACACTACCCTCTGTAGTGCCCTGGGGTTGGAGGCCAAGCAGTTGCCACACCAGGCAGTGATGCAACCAGATATCATGCAGTAGAACTGCATAAGTGATGCACTCCATTTTCATGCTCTCGATGGTGCAGCTGTAGAACCTATTCAGGATCTGAGGACCCATGTCAAATCTTTTCAGTCTCCTGAGGGGGATTAGGTTTTGTCATGCCCTCTTTATGACTGTCTTGGTGAGCTTGGACCATGTTAGTTTGTTGATGATGTGGACACCAAGGAAATTGAAGCTCTCAACCTGTTTCACTACAGCTCGGTCCTCTTTTTCCTGTAGTCCACAATCATCTCCTTTGTCTTGATCACATTGAGGGAGAGGTTGCTGTCCTGGCACCACCCAGCCAGGTCTCTGACCTCCTCCCTGTAGGCTGTCTCGTCATTGTCCGTGATCAGGCCTACCACTATTGTGTCATCGGCAAACTTAATGATGGTGATGGAGTGATGCCTGGCCGTGCAGTCATGAGTGAACAGGGAGTACAGGAGTGGACTGAGGACGCACCCCTGAGAGGCCCCTGTGTTGAGGATCAGCATGGGGCATGTGTTCTTACTTACCCTTACCACATGGGGGTGGCCCGTTAGGAAGTCCAGGATCCAGATGCAGGGGAGGTGTTTAGTCCCAGGGTCCTTATCTTATTGATGTGCTTTGAGGGCACTACACCTCAGGTGTTGAACGCTAAGCTGTAGTCAATTAATTACATTCTCACATAGGTGTTCCTTTTGACTATATGGTAAAGCACAGTGTGGAGTGCAATAGAGATTGAGTCATCGCTGGATCTGTTAGGGCGATACGCAAACTGCAGTGGGTCTAGGGTTTCTGGGATAATGGTGTTGATGTAAGCCATGACCAGCCTTTCAAAGCACTTCAAGGCTACAGATGTGAGTGCTACAGGTAGGTAGTCATTTAGGCAGGTTACATTTGTGTTCTTGGGCACAGGGACTATGGTGGTTTCAAGGTCTTACTCACATCGGCTGCGGAGAGAGCGTGATCACACAGTCTTCTGGAACAGCTGGTGCTCTCATGCATGTTTCAATGTTATTTGCCTCTAAGCGAGCATATAAGTAGTTTAGCTCGTCTGGTAGTCTCGTTTCACTGGGCAGCTCTCGGCCCTGCTTCCCTTTTGTAGTCTGTAATGGTTTGCAAGCCCTGCCACATCCAACGACCACCGGATCCGGTGTAGTACGATTTGATCTTCGTCCTGTATTGATGCTTTACCTGTTTGATGGTTCGTCTGAGTGCATAAAGAGATTTTTTATAAGCTTCCTGGTCAGATTCCCACTCCTTGAAAGCGGCAGCTCTAGCCTTTAGCTCATTGCGGATGTTGCCTGTAATCCATGGCTTTTGGTTTTGGTGTGTACGTACGGTCACTGTGGGGACGACGTCATCGATGCACTTATTGATGAAGCCAATGACTGATGTGGTGTCTGTGCTAGCGAAACAGTTCTGTAACTTAGCATCTGCTTCATCTGTCTACTATTTTATTGATCGAAGTCACTGGTGCTTCCTGCTTAAATTGTTTGCTCGTAAGCAGGAATCAGGACGATAGAATTATGGTCAGATTTACCAACTGGAGGGCGAGGGAGAGCTTTATATGCATCTTTGTGTGTGGAGTAAAGGTGGTAAAGAGTTTTTTCTCTCTGGTTGCACATTTAACATGCTGGTAGAAACTTGGTAAGACAGATTCAAGTTTCCCTGCATTAAAGTCCCCGGCTACTGGGAGCGCCGCCTCTGGGTGAGCGTTTTCCTGTTTGCTTATGGCGGAATACAGCTCATTCAGTGCGGTCTTAGTGCCAGCAGCAGTCTGTGGTGGTATGTAGACAGGTACAAAAAATACAGATAGGAACATGATCATGAGATACACTACCGCAGGCAAGTAAAACCTCAAGACTTCCTTAGTAATCGTGCACCAGCTGTTATTTACAAGAATACATAGTCCGCCGCCCCTTGTCCTACCAGACACGGCTGTTCTATCCTGCCGATACAGCGTGTAACCAGCCAGCTCTATGTTGATAATGTCGTCGTTCAACAACGACTCCGTGACGCATAAGATATCACAGTTTTGAATGTCCAGTTGGTATTTTTATCTTCCGCACAGGTCATGGATTTTATTTTCCAAAGATTGCACTTTTGCTAGCACAATGGAAGGAAGTGGGGGTTTATATGATCGCCTACGAATTCTCAAAAGGAAGGCGGCCCCTTTTTCTCTGACTTCTCTTCACTCAAATGACAGGGTTTTGGGACTGTTCCCGGGAAGCAGTATATCATTCACGTCGGGCTCGTCCGGCTCGTTAAAGGAAAAAAAGGATTCTGCCAGTCCGTGGTGAATAATTGCAGTTCTCATGTCCTGAAGTTATTTTGGGTCATATGAGACGGTAGCAGCAAGATTATGTACAAAATAAGTTAAAAAATAAGTTACAAACAACGCAAAGAAACCAAAACACACAATTGGTTAGGATTGCGTAAAATGTCAGCCTTGTTCTCTGGCGTTATTATAGTTTGTTATGGAGGAAAGAAAGAGAGAGCAAGAAGTGAAGAGAGAGAGACAAAGAGAAAGAGAGAGATATAGAATGTTTGTGTGCGTGTGCATGAAGTATTATCCCAAAATAGTTTCATCTTTGCATTGGCTATAGTGTGACTGGCAGGTGTGGTGACTGTCACATGAATGTGTTTACAGCATGTCAGAGCATGGCACAATACCTTATACAGAACCACACCTCTCCTGATGTGATTACTCCACAGAGACCAGCCATGACCGTTGCTAAGAAACTGTTGCTACAGCTAGAGCTAAGGTTGCTATGGAAGCCAAGAAGGGGAATGAGGTGTGTGTGTGTGTGTGTGTGTGTGTGTGTGTGTGTGTGTGTGTGTGTGTGTGTGTGTGTGTGTGTGTGTGTGTGTGTGTGTGTGTGTGTGTGTGTGTGTGTGTGTGTGTGTGTGTGTGTGTGTGTGTGTGTGTGTGTGTGTGTGTGTGTGTGTGGGGGGGTCTGGGAGAGGAAATGTGTCCATCTGATGAATGGGCATTTGCCTGAACTCAATATTATACACTGATTGCAGTCTCACCCATTCATTTCTAATGACCGGTCATTTTTGACCAGGAACACCACAGGTGTATTTTACACAAGTTAAATAAAACAAAATGTCATGAAAATCATCTAAATGTATTTTGTGTGTTCAGATTCCCTGTGTGGACATGATAACATATGCACTATACACACATATGGATTTAGTACTGTAGATATGTGGTAGTGGTGGAGTAGGGGTTCAATTCTCGGGCCGACTCTTTTCTCTGTATATATCAATGATGTTGCTCTTGCTGCGGGCGATTCCCTGATCCACCTCTACGCAGACGACACCATTCTATATACTTGCGGCCCGTCCTTGGACACTGTGCTATCTAACGTCCAAACGAGCTTCAGTGCCATACAACACTCCTTCCGTGGCCTCCAACTGCTCTTAATCGCTATTAAAACCAAATGCATGCTTTTCAACTGTTCGCTGCCTGCACTCGCACGCCTGACTAGCATCACCACCCTGGATGGTTCCGACCTTGAAGATGTGGACATCTATAAGTACCTAGGTGTCTGGCTAGACTGTAAACTCTCCTTCCAGACTCATATCAAACATCTCCAATCGAAAATCAAATCTAGAGTCGGCTTTCTATTCCGCAACAAAGCATCCTTCACTCACGCCGCCAAACTTACCCTAGTAAAACTGACTATCCTACTGATCATCGACTTCAGCGATGTCATCCTACAAAATAGCTTCCAACACTCTACTCAGCAAACTGGATGCAGTTTATCACAGTGCCATCCGTTTTGTCACTAAAGCACCTTATACCACCCACCACTGCGACCTGTATGCTCTAGTCGGCTGGCCCTCGCTACATATTCATCGCCAGACCCACTGGCTCCAGGTCATCTACAAGTCCATGCTAGGTAAAGCTCCGCCTTATCTCAGTTCACTGGTCACGATGGCAACACCCACCCGTGACACGCGCTCCAGCAGGTGTATCTCACTGATCATCCCTAAAGCCAACACCTCATTTGGCCGCCTTTCATTCCAGTTCTCTGCTGCCTGTGACTGGAACGAATTGCAAAAATCGCTGAAGTTGGAGACTTTTATCTCCCTCACCAACTTCAAACATCTGCTATCTGAGCAGCTAACCGATCGCTGCAGCTGTACATAGTCTACCGGTAAATAGCCCAACCATTTTTACCTACCTCATCCCCATACTGTTTTTATTTATTTACTTTTCTGCTCTTTTGCACACCAATATCTCTACCTGTACATTACCATCTGATCATGTATCACTCCAGTGTTAATCTGCAAAATTGTAATTATTCGCCTAACTCCTCATGCCTTTTGCACACAATGTATATACTGTAGACTCCCTTTTTTTCTACTGTGTTATTTACTTGTTAATTGTTTACTCCATGTGTAACTCTGTGTTGTCTGTTCACACTGCTACGCTTTATCTTGGCCAGGTCACAGTTGCAAATGAGAACTTGTTCTCAACTAGCCTACCTGGTTAAATAAAGGTGAAATAAAAAAATAAAAAAGGGGCCTGAGGGCATACAGTGTGTTGTGAAATCTGTGAATGTATTGAAACGTTTTAAAATGGTTTAAACTGCCTTAACTTTGCTGTATCCATAATAAATACAAATTCAAATTTGACCAGAACACAGCAGGAGGGTTAAGTATATATAAAACCAAATAATTTTAGACTTTTACTAAAGTAGTATTTCACTGCATGACCTTCACTTTTACTTCACTTTTATTCATTTTATATTAGGTATCTTTACTTTTACTGAAGTATGAAATTGGGTACTTTTTCCATCACTGAGTAAAGGTGGTAAGGAGGTAGTGGTGAGTGAGAGAGTGGAAGGGTGAGGGAAATGGGGGGTGGGTGTGATGGATATAGTTCCATCTGAACATTAAGTGCTGAAAAAATAGTCTGCTATGCTCAGTCATGTAAGAAATACTGTTCTTTTGACACATTTGGCCATGTTGTCAGTTGTAACTAGTTGGCACCCTGTATGTTAAAGTCAGTCAGAACAGAGTGAAAGTAGCATTACAAAACCTACAGTGCAGCTGTGAAACTTTGTTTCTGCATGTTTACTGTATGTTTTCCCTCTATTAAATCCACACGGGAATAACACATCATGTGTGAAGAGGACAGCTAGTGAGGATTCAGGCTGTAGATTTGGTGCTTGAAATATTCCATCAGTCCTAAAGCTCCCAGGCAACCGAGGCTGTTATCTCCCTTCATTCTAGATTTGCCTCTGCATCACTGTCAACAATGCTGTGGGAAAGCTTCACCCCGGCTCCTCACTGGAGTGGATGATGCCTGCTCATTCACTCAGCTTTGGCCGTGTATTCCCTGTTGGCCAAGTCTTTTTGGATACACTTTTCTTCTTTCTCTCTCATTATCCATCCAGCAGACTGTGGGATGTGCTTACCTTCTAGCAGTGCCTCCAAACATACCTGCACTGTGGATATCCACTGTGAATTCATGTGCATGTATGTATACTTTCCAGGCTAACCTGAAATCCCCATAGGATAGATTGATATGCTTGAGTTTCGGCAGACTATGTATGATCTGTGCTAAATATGTTAAATGGATGTGAGAAACATATTGTCGACAGCTCTCATATTCTACCTGAAGCAAAATGGATCAAAGTTTAGAATAATGATTGTAACTGGTTGAGGTACAGATTACTAACAGAGTATGGCAGTGTGGTTTATCCACTGTACTGGAACTGCTAAGGTGAGAACACAACATAATCAGTATGTTCAAAATGAAATAATAAGATAGGAAAGTTGGAGCAATATTATGGGCTACTTAAAGGGATGCTGTGAGATTCTGGCATTTAAGCCCCTGTTCTACTTACCCAGAGTCAGATGAACTTGTGGATACCATTTTTATGTCTCTGCGTGCATGGTCATCTGACTCTGGAGATGTAGAACAAGGGTTTAAATTCCAAAATCTCACAGTATACCTTTAACTGACTATAACGGCTTTCGTCGTCGGATGAGGAAGAGTAGTCGGACCAAAGCTCAGCTTGGTAAGGGTTCATATTTCTTTATTGAACTGAACACTGAGTTAACAAAAACAACAAAGGGAAAACCCGAAACAGTCCTGCAAGGTGAAAAACAGTAAACATAAATTAACTACCCACAAAAACCCAGTGGGAAAATGCTACCTAAGTATGGTTCTCAATCAGCGACAATGATAGACTGCCTCTGATTGAGAACCACACCTGGCCAAACAAGAAATACAAAACATAGAAAATTAACATAGAATGCCCACCCTAGTCACACTCTGTGTAAAATAAAAGCCTCTCTATGGCCAGGGCGTGACACTGATAAAACTGGTCAAAGTTTCTGTGGAAAGGGATGGATCCCAAAAGTGTTCTTCAAAGGGTTATCCTATGGGGACAGCTGAAGAACCCATTTAGGTTCTAGATACCTTTTTAGCACCTTTATTTCTAAGCGGTAACCTGCAGGAGATACATCATTTTTTTAAATAATCGTTTGATTGGAAATGTGAATTGATAACCTCATAAATAGATACCGTACTACTTACTCCCTCTCCTATCATGTGACACAGTGACACTTCCTCACACTCAATTTCTGCCCAGCATTCCAGCTTTGCTTTGACCCGTGACCCCCCTCTAGCAGCTCAGGCCAGCTGTAGGTGAGACAGATTATCAGGCAGGGGTCTGTGGGATGACATGTCGCCCCCTCTGGATCCCGAAGTTGGCAAACTGGTGTTGCACAATGGCATCTTTTTATAAAATCAGAATAAAGGGCTGATTTGTATTCCGGGCTCCTCACATGTGATTGAACAAGAGAGAGAGAGAGAGAGGGAGTGTGGGAGGGAAGGAGGGAGGAAGAGATATAGAGAGGGAGGGTGTGTTTGGGTGTGTGTGTGTGTGTGAGAGAGAGAGAGAGAGAGAGAGAGAGAGAGAGAGAGAGAGAGAGAGAGAGAGAGAGAGGAAGCTGAATCTAATGTGAATCAGCAGAGTGCTGTGACAGCCTAGGCATTTATTTGAGCAGAGACTGCTGCTATAGCAGGAAGGACACAGCAGCCTTCACCAACGCTCTGTCACTCACTTCCCCCGCTCCAGCCGCGCCACAACCACTACACAGGGAGACGCCGGAAGGGGGAGGTACACAGGACGCACACCAGGAGGAACCACTACGTCTTTCACTTGCCACAAGCAATACGACTTTCGGAATACACTGTTTTTTTTTTGTACCTTTCAATCAGTCTCTCTACACCCCTCCTTTTCTCCTCCTGCTCTATCCATCTACTCCCCTCCTCTGCTTTTCTCCTCCTGCTCTATCCATCTACTCCCCTCTGCTTTTCTCCTCCTGCTCTATCCATCTACTCCCCTCCTCTGTTTTTCTCCTCCTGCTCTATCCATCTACTCCCCTCTGCTTTTCTCCTCCTGCTCTATCCATCTACTTCCCTCCTCTGATTTCTCCTCCTGCTCTATCCATCGACTCCCCTCCTCTGCTTTTCTCCTCCTGCTCTATCCATCTACTTCCCTCCTCTGATTTTCTCCTCCTGCTCTATCCATCTACTCCCCTCCTCTGCTTTTCTCCTCCTGCTCTATCAATCTACTTCCCTCCTCTGCTTTTCTCCTCCTGCTCTATCCATCGACTCCCCTCCTCTGCTTTTCTCCTCCTGTTCTATCCATATACTCCCCTCCTCTGCTTTTCTCCTCCTGCTCTATCCATCTACTCCCCTCCTCTGCTTTTCTACTCCCCCGCTTGTGTTTGAAGGGGGATTCATACCAAGAGAGAGCCTGGCTTGAATGAGAATCAGCTGCTGGAGCTCTCCAGGTTAGACAGAAAGAAGGAAGTACCTGTAGAGGACTCGAGGAGCATTCTCTGCACCCCTCTGCACCCCCAGGATCTCCATCTCTATCTCCTTGGGACGCCTCCTGTCCTCCTCGCTCCCCAGGGGTCCTGCGTTGCCCATTGCTGTGACCCTCAGTATTGCTATTGTGTTACTGAGAGGAAAAAGAGTTGAGTTCAAGTCTAGGCCTCGAGCTGTTTTGATTCTTCCATTTCCTTGCACACAGCTGACTTCCAAGAGTTAAAAGGAGTAAACTCATTGGATTTTGAGTTTTATTTTCATTTTACTTTGCTGCTGCCCTCGTCCCACTGAAAATTAACCAAATAAACTAAAGTGAGTTGACATTGTGCTCAAAATATATTGGCGCTAGAGAAATATAAATATAGATATTTATTTTTTACTTGCTTTTTCTCTGCATATAAAATTGTGCATCCTTCCTCATGCATTCTGAAAGCACTTGAGACCTGTACAATTCCATGACTCTGCATGCTAACTGGACATCTTGCACTGGTGAGTGACTTTCACATTTTATATTTCTACGTAAATTCTAAACGGAATTTAGAATGCATTGAATATTTTCTTTTTTCCATTAGTGGGAATAATATCACTTTATTTGGATAGTCCATCTGTAGATACTCTACAGACTATAAATAACATTTCAACTAACTATCTCCTAAGCCTAACCCTAACCCTGACCCTGACCCTTAACCCTTTTCCTAACCATATCCCTAACCTTTACCCTAGCCCTTATTCTAAACCTAACCTTTGCAAGCAGTTGCTTATCAACAGATAGTTTGTTGATAGTATGACCATCTGTAGAGCATCTAAAGATAGACAATCCAAACTATCCCAGTAAAGTGTGACTGTGGGTTTTAATGTATGTGAGCATAACTTGGTGTATTACAGGAAAAGAGTGTCAGCAGTTACCTCAGCATGTGTATTTGAGCATGTGAGCATGTGTATTTGTCACTCATTTAATCGCATAGAAATGTATAGATACTTGGGTTGGCTGTGAAAAATTTTGCCTGGGATTTTAAGTCCAATTGTGCCACTCCCTTTTGTGTTTGTGGACAATTATACAACAATATTATTCATGTGTGCAGGGAATATTCAATGACTTGCTGCTTTTACGTTATGTTTTCTTGTTCAATGCTGGTGGGAAAAGATTGTGTCAACTACAGGAAACACCAGTAAATACTTGAGTTATTGCATTAGTGGTATAGTAGTTCCCCTTGTCAGGCCGAGATGTCTGGCAGTGATTATAAATCTGAGTTTCTGCACATATTGTACATTCTAGCTATAGGAACATGACTATATTATTACTCATCAGAATGTGGGATGCATTCCCTGTCAGCCTGGCAGACCTGTTTGCCAGAAACCAACCTCCTAGCTGCTTGAAAGCCCTTTGATTGGTGGGATGGTTGTGGAAGCACACCCTCTAGTCTGTCACAGTAAATGTGGTCTTTCTAGAAATCTTCAACTCATTCATTCTGTTTTACAGTTGGGTAAGGGAACTGGGCGCATAAGAGAGTTGGATGATGAAGTCAAGAGTGAAGAGATTATTTTTTTTCATTGTTGAGTGATTTTATTTTTTAAACAAAGGTAAAGATCACTGACTAATTTCTTCTTGATATTTGAAAGAAACAAATATTATTTGAAGCCATGTCTGATTTGTACAGAATCATCATCTTCACAAGCTGCACCATAATGCTATTGGTATCCCTGCCTCCCACCAACTCCCACTTCTAATGTAATTACACATCATTGTAATTGACATGTGCTTGGGACACTGAGGATTCACCATAATACACTGTTGATGGAAGTGAATGCCTGTCTCTTTGTACTCTATGTGTCTTGAGAGCAGTCGGATGGTGAGCGGTTTCTAATTACCACAATCACACTTGATACCCATAGGTCTATTGAGATAAGAGGTGAGCACCTCGGAGCTCACAAAAACTCAGATAATACCAAGACATTTGGTTGTCTGTAATCAGGTCTGAGATGCTTGAAGAGAGGTTAAGCTCCCCCTGGAAGGGTATGCACTGAGGCGTGAGGGTTTGGGGTCCCCTTGATGGCTCTGCGCTGAGTCTCCAAGCAAAGAGGTGATGATGAAAGGAAGTAATTACAGCTGATTAAGTTATTAGTAATAAGTATCTACTCATGCATAATGGATCATCTGCATCATCTGCCTGGCTCTTTATAACCAGGCGGAAACAGGATTAATTCAGTAACATTGTGTCAGTCCTCTCTCACATCTATATACTGCTCTACTTTCAACATGAATATGCATAGATCTTAACACAGTCCTATGAACACTTAAACACCAGTCCCATAGTATCTGATGTAATAAACCATTTCAAATCAATCTCAACAAGATTAATGACATCAGGCCTGAGTTTTTTTTATAGGCTCCCCCCCTTCCCAGCACACCATCATTTTCTGTAAACAAATCCACATACCAGATGCAATTCGATGCATGGTAAATTTGCTGTTAAAGAAAAAGCCCTTTTATAAAAAAAGCCACAATAGCATTTACCATGTGGCTTAAATACAGTTGAGCAGAGGCGTTTTAAGGATTTCCACACATGGGGAACATATTTTAGCAGGGTCAGAAAAAAAACTACCTTATAAAAATGCATTTCATGCAATTCTACATCATTTACATGACAGAAGATATTAGCTGAATCTTTTTTAATGAGTGGCTACTCTGACACTGACAAAAGGCTTAATCTGGTCTTGAATTCAAACAAACAATAGCCAAGGACAATGACATGACACACACACACACGATATATATTAATATATATTATATATATATATATATACACTATATATATTACATATATATATACACAAAAAATAAAGGGAACACTAAAATAACACATCCTTGATCTGAATGAATGAAATATTGTTACTAAATACATTTTTTCTTTACATAGTTGAATGTGCTGACAACAAAATCACACAAAAATGATCAATGGAAATCAAATTTATCAACCCATGGAGGTCTGGATTTGGAGTGACACTCAAAATTAAAGTGGAAAACCACACTACAGGCTGATCCAACTTTGATGTAATGTCCTTAAAACAAGTCAAAATGAGGCTCAGTAGTGTGTGTGGTCTCCACGTGCCTGTATGACCTCCCTACAACGCCTGGGCATGCTCCTGATGAGGTGGTGGATGGTCTCCTGAGGGATCTCCTCCCAGACCTGGACTAAAGCATCCGCTAACTCCTTGACAGTCGGTGGTGGATGGAGCGAGACATGATGTCCCAGATGTGCTCAATTGGATTCAGGTCTGGGGAACGAGCGGGCCAGTCCATAAAATCAATGCCTTCCTCTTGCAGGAACTGCTGACACACTCCAGCCACATGAGGTCTAGCATTGTCTTGCATTAGGAGGAACCCAGGGCCAACCGCACTAGCATATGTTCTCACAAGGGGTCTGAGGATCTCATCTCGGTACCTAATGGCAGTCAGGCTACCTCTGGCGAACACATGGAGGGCTGTGCGGCTCCCCAAGGATAACCCACCCCACACCATGACTGACCCACCGCCAAACCGGTCATGCTGGAGGATGTTGCAGGCAGCAGAACGTTCTCCATGGCGTCTCCAGACTCTGTCACGTCTGTCACGTGCTCAGTGTAAACCTACATTCATCTGTGAAGAGCACAGGGCGCCAGTGGCGAATTTACCAATCTTGGTGTTCTCTGGCAAATGCCAAACGTCCTGCACAGTGTTGGGCTGTAAGCACAACCCGCACCTGTGGACGTCGGGCCCTCATACCACCCTCATGGAGTCTTTTTCTGACCGTGTGAGCAGACACATGCACATTTGTGGCCTGCTGGAGGTCATTTTGCAGGGCTCTGGCAGTGCTCCTCCTGCTCCTCCTTGCACAAAGGCGGAGGTAGTGGTCCTGCTGCTGGGTTTTTGCACTCCTACGGCCTCCTCCACGTCTTCTGATGTACTCGCCTGTCTCCTGGTAGCACCTCCATGCTCTGGACACTATGCTGACAAACACAGATGAGCCTCTTAAAGAAGAAGTTACAGGCCTTTTTAAGTGAGGGAACTTGCACAATTGGTGCCTGACTAAATACTTTTTTGCCCCACTGTATATATATATACAGTGTGGAGAACAAGTATTTGATACACTGCTGATTTTACAGGTTTTCCTACTTACAAAGCACGTCTGTAATTTTTATCATAGGTACACTTCAAATGTGAGAGACAGAATCTAAAACAAAAATCCAGAAAATCACATTGTATGATTTTTAAGAAATTAATTTATATTTTATTGCATGACATAAGTATTTGATCACCTACCAACCAGTAAGAATTCCGGCTCTCACAGACCTGTTCGTTTTTCTTTAAGAAGCCCTCCTGTTCTCCACTCATTACCTGTATTAACTGCACCTGTTTGAACTCGTTACCTGTATAAAAGACACCTGTCCACACACTCAATCAAACAGACTCCAACCTCTCCACAATGGCCAAGACCAGAGAGCTGTATAAGGACATCAGGGATAAAATTGAGAGCTGGGACCACAGTCTCAAAGAAAACCATAAGTAACACAGTACGCCGTCATGGATTAAAATCCTGCAGCGCACGCAAGGTCCCCCTGCTCAAGCCAACGCATGTCCATGCCCGTCTGACGTTTGCGAATGACCGTCTGGATGATCCAGAGAAGGTCATGTGGTCTGATGAGACAAAAATAGAGCTTTTTCGTTTAAACTCCACTCGCCGTGTTTGGAGGAAGAAGGATGAGTACAACCCCAAGAACACCATCCCAACCGTGAGGCATGGAGGTGGAAACATCATTCTTTGGGGATGCTTTTCTGCAAAGGGGACAGGACGACTGCACCGTATTGAGGGGAGGATGGATGGGGCCATGTTTCGCGAGATCTGGGCCCACCAACCTCCTTCCCTCAGTAAGAGCATTGAAGATGGGTCGTGGCTGGGTCGTCCAGCATGACAAAGACCCGAAACACACAGCCAGGGCAATTAAGGAGTGGCTCTGTAAGAAGCATCTCAAGGTCCTGGAGTGGCCTAGCCAGTCTCCAGACCTGAACACAATAGAAAATCTTTGGAGGGAGCTGAAAGTCTGTATTGCCCAGCGACAGTCCCGTAACCTGAAGGATCTGGAGAAGGTCTGTATGGAGGAGTGGGCCAAAATCCCTGCTGCAGTGTGTGCAAACCTGGTCAAGAACTACAGGAAACGTATGATCTCTGTAATTGCAAACAAAGGTTTCTGTACCAAAAATTAAGTTCTGCTTTTCTGATGTATCAAATACTTATGTCATGCAATAAAATGCAAAAATAATTACTTAAAAATCATAGGTGATTTTCTGGATTTTTGTTTTTAGATTCCGTTGAAGTGTACCTATGATAAAAATTACAGACCTCTACATGCTTTAGAAGTAGGAAAACCTGCAAAATTGGTGTGTGTATATATATATATATATATATATATATATATATATATATATATACACTACCGTTCAAAAGTTTGGGCTCACTTAGAAATGTCTGTGTTTTCAAAAGAAAAGCACATTTTTGCCCATTAAAATAGCATCAAATTGACAGAAATACAGTGTAGACATTGTTAATGTTGTAAATGACAATTGTAGCTGGAAACGGCAGATTTTTTTTATGGAATACCTACATAGGCGTACAGAGGCCCATTATCAGCAAACTTCACTCCTGTGTTCCAATGTCATGTTCTGTTAGCTAATCCAAGTTTATAATTTTAAATGAATAATTGATCATGAGAAACCCCTTTTGCAATTATGTTAGCACAGCTGAAAACTGTTGTTCTGATTAAAGAAGCAAGAAAACCGGCCTTCTTTAGACTAGTTGAATATCTGGAGCATCAGTATTTGTGGGTTTGATTAAAGGCTCAAAATGGTGAGAAACAAATAACTTTATTCTGAAACTCGTCAGTGTATTCTTGTTCTGAGAAATGAATGCTATTCCATGCGAGAAAGTGCCAATAAACTGAAGATCTCGTACAACGCTGTGTACTACTCCCTTCACATAACAGCGCAAACTGTCTCTAACCAGAATAGAAAGAGGAGTGGTAGGCCCCAGTGCACAACGGAGGAAGAGGATAAATACATTAGATTGTCGTGAGACACCTCACGTCCTCAAACGGCAGCTTCATTAAATAGTACCCGCAAAACAACAGTCTCAACGTCAACAGTGAAGAAGCGACTGAGGTGAAGATGCTGGCCTTCTAGGCAGAGTTGTGAAGAAAAAGCTATATCTCAGACTGGACAACAAAATGGAAAGATTAAGATGGGCAAAAGAACACAGACAATGGACAGAGGAACCATTTGAAAATAAACACTTTGAAGATTGTGGATATGAATGTAGGAGAATATAACACATTAGAGCGTGTAAAAGATAATACAAACAAAAACATACGTTTTCTCTATATAGTTTTTTTCATCATTTTTGAAATGCAAGAGAAATGCCATAATATAATATTGGAGTGTAGGCGCAATTTAGATTATGGCCACCAAATGGCAGCAGTGTGTGTGCAAAGTTTCAGACTGATCCAGTGAAGTATTGCAAGTCTGCCCAAATGTGCCAAATTGGTGAATTTATACATTTTCAAGTACATAACAACAGAGAACATACACAAATGATATGGTAATACAAATATTAAGTTGACATACTCCCTGGAATGGTACACATGACGGATCATTAGCTTCCCTACAGAGAAAAACACTAACCTTCATACATCTAGATGGCCGGGCGTGGTGGGTGTGGGACCAGAGAAAGCAGGGGTTCAAATAATGAATATAAAAATGTATTTTATGAGGCAAAAACTATGCTACACTTTATCTCTGGGAAAATTTGTTGTTACTTACAACGTCATTCTAGTCACATTAGCGCACGTTAGCAACAACCGTCCTAGTATAGGGACACCGATCCCATAGATCTTTAATGGGTACTGCCTTCACCCATTTGATAAAGTGATCAGTCGCCGTCAGACACCAGTTGTTTTCATTCCTGGATTTTGTGAAGGGTTTGATGAGGTCCATCCCTAACATTTAAAGTGTTATAGAGAAGATTGCTTTATTCTTACCCATATCTGTGTCATACAGTATGTAGATATTATATTTGTAAGGATACTGACACACACACATTCTATAATATTGAACTCTGATGTGGTCAAATAAAGAAACCTTTGCTAAACAACTTATCACGGCACATTTTGAAGTGGGACACTTACTGATCATGTGCCATGGTGAAACAACTTTGATGGGCTTCAACTCCGGCGCCACAGTCTTCACCCTCTCAAACTTCTGGCAGGCAAGACAGGGTACTGACCGTTAAGCACAAATTGAAACATTGTCTGATATGACATTCATTGAAATCATAATAATTTCATATATAATAGAATGTGATTGATAAGCAAAATGATTTTCATATGCCCAGCTGTCCACCTTCTTGACAATTCCATGTCAGAAGAAGCGGAGGTTGATTTTGGCAATCAAGCACTTCATTCCGAAATGGCCAGCATGCATCTCGATCAGCACAGCCTCCTTCTCCTCCTTAGAAAAAATCACTCTCTTGTGTGGCTGGCCATCCTTCCCCCGTAGGTACATATGATTGCCTAACAATTTGGAAGAGACGACTTGTTGAAATACTCAGGTCTAAGTAAATTTGCCTTTCTCACTCTGTTTCTCTCTCTCCATGTATCTCTCTGTCTCCTCTCCTCTCCCCTCTCTCTCTATCTGTGTCTTTCTAGCAAAGCCCCATAGTTTACTGCATTTGGAATTACCATAATTGCTTACACCTATCCATTTGATGTATCAGGTTTAACTTATAGCAAGATACTTCAATATGACAGACATATAACATATAGCTAGCAACATGTAGACAACCAACTAGCTAGATGGAAAATGGTTGTCCATAGCTAAATCTGTCCAGTTATCTAATAGAAGTTAACTGCTTAACGTTACCCTGAATTGTTCATTTGTTCATTCTTGTCAAGATCAGTGGTGCCTTCATAGTACTTCACCTAGTTGGAAGATAAAATAAAATCTCTTCGAAGGATGCCATTACCACTCAAGGGATGCCATTGCCATTGCCATTGCCACTAGCTAGCTAGCTAACCAATCAATCAATCAAATGTACTTATAAAGCCCTTCTTACATCAGCTGATGTCACAAAGTGCTGTACAGAAACCCAGGCTAAAACCCCAAACGGCAAGTAATGCTGGTGTAGAAGCACGGCTAGGAAAAACTCCCTAGAAAGGCCAAAAGCTAGGAAGAAACCTAAAGAGGAACGTTAGCTAAATAAAACTGTCTGGCTAATTAGCTAGCTGGCTGGCTAGCTGACTAGGCAGGCTGAGGTAAATAAGTACAGTAGCTAGCAATGTAAATTTAAAAACTGCTTACATTATTCTTTCCTTTTTAACAATATTTTCTTATGTAAAGACAAATATATGGTAAATAAAGAGTGTTCTCTTTATAGTCTTTTCAGTCCTCTGAAGCAGTAGGTAGACGGCAGGTTGTCACCATCAAAAACAGAGTCCTAGTACTTATGAGGTGAAATAAAACTAGAACTGTCCGAGTCCTCCGTCCTTTGCGACAGCTACAAGGTAAAATAGAGCCAAGCAACCAGCATAGCAATGCACGCTTTGGTTCATTGCGTTAGCCGGTCAGCATTTTGCAAGTTTTAGCAACAACCCTAGCAAGGTGGGGGGCACTTTTTGGCAGAGGGACAGGCCCCCTACGGGCTTGGGCCCAGCCCTTGACTCACACAACTGACCAGTCACATGTATTTATTATGCAGATATTTTTTTATATATCAAGCCAGGGTGCCCAGTTACCCATGTGAGCTCCCTACCTCCTCTACTCCCCCCATCTGATGATTATCGGAGTAGAAGCAGACAGCAGCAAGCTGTCTACACTCATTGAGAGAGTCTTTCTGTGGTTGGTGGATGCAGTGAAAAAATAAAATATATACTTCATATCAAATAGTATACTGTATATATAACATATACACCCTGCATTAATCCAGCCCTGAATGACAGTAGTTGAAAACACTTTCATGAAGTGCTTATAAGACAATTATCAACACAGATACTGTATATAATGGAGTCACTAGACCCCAAGTCTGAATATCAATCTAAAGTATCATTGTTTATTGTAGCTGCTACCCATTCTGGTTAAAAATAACAAGATTGGCGAATGATGGTTCCTTTCACTGTTCACAAAACCACCCCAACAAGGGACTGGCAGAGTGCGCCAGCAGTGAACAATAGAGTGTCAGCCATTCTTTAGAAGTTTTATCCAGCTCAAATCCCAAACTGGAAGCACTAGTGTCAAAAGCAAGCCATATGTGCCATATATTATTGAACAAGAAAAACAATAGGAACAGCATCAAATACATGAAGGAAACAGGGGCACAATGGTGGACCTCAAGGGTGAGCTGCAGTTGGCTTCCATCTGAAGAGGGAGGGCCTATAACATGCCTTTCTCAAACAAGGCATCAAAGAGGTTGTTATGACACTTAACTTATTGCAGATTTTTGAAGACATATCTACAATGTAATGGCAATGCATGTATACAGAATAGTTATTATTCTTTGTTGACAAAACTGCCCTCCTTGATATACTCTGTGCAATTTCTTTGTTTTTACTTTATAACTCATCTGTAGGACTAGTTCTGTTGTGACAGTGCACTCATTTCAGTGATGAAGAGCAACAAGCACATTTCAGTAACAAAGTGGGATGCCTCAGCCTGGCGATTCCACAGGAACTCAGTGAGCTGAGCCCCCAACCCTGCACAGAGCGCCTCTATCCTAGGGACGCTTATTTTCTGTGTCCCTGTGTTTATCTGAGCTCCACACTCTTTTGTGGAGCTTTCGAGTGGCATTCATGGAGGGCTGTCAGGGAGAGAGGGAGATACAGTAGGAGAGCTAGCGAACAAACAGCTCTTCACTCCTCTCTTCTGCTTCACTCCTCTCTGACAATGAGGCTCTTGCCAGGTTGGCACTTGTGACTTGGAACAGGTGCAGGGAGATTTGGAGACAGGAGGCTGGAGGCTGAATACAGGTTACCCTGAGGACAGAGGGTTGTCTTTAAAAATACTGATGAAGACATGATGGTGAGTTGCACTATGGCCAGTGAATTCTAGTCTTTTAAGGCAAGACTTCAACAGTTCAAGGCTATAATTCCAGCCTTCCAATGCATGACTGATGTGGGTAGTCCTGCAGAGAGCCTGGCTAACTTTCAGAGTTTTACTGTACTGTACGTGGGATGGCTCCTGTCATGTATGTGTTGTTACTTCCTGATGGTGATCAAGTGGACAGGACAAGGTTTTCCGTCTGCTGGTCTATATCTCATGGAGGAACTGGAGGACCTATTGGGTGTATCCTCCAATGATTGCCAATTAAGCTGTTCTATGCCTCATACATCACCGTTTGACACATTAGTTGCCTGCCTGTCTGTCTGCTGCTTAGCAAAGCGTTTGGCTTCTAAGAAGAGAGGGCAAGAGCGAGAGATAGAGAGAGCACCAAGGTATGGCAAAAGTGAGATGGTGGAGGTAATGAACTGTGCCCACCCTTGATCACCTCTATCTGTGGTTATCTGCCCACCATCTGAGCAGAGATTGCCTCTGAGGACAACTAAGACCAATGATGGATGGGAAGGAGTCACAGAAGCATGCTGTTATGTGCATATAGCTAATAGATAATTACTTTTAATGCCTGTTCAGATCCACCAAAACATTAATGCTAACCTCTTAATGGAACCTCTAAAGAGCATACTTTAGTAAACATTCACCACAGGTAGAGAACAATCTAATGGTCATTTTATAGATAATACAACAATAGGAGGCTTAGACATCAATCCATTTATATTATTTGGCCAATGCGTTTTAGTGGATGTAGTTAGCAACTGAAAACAAGATAAAGAATGCACTGTAAACACAACCCAATCTCCGAATAAAACACAAACCTTTGGCATAACTGCAGCAACAGCATTATGCCATGTTAAGCCATGTGGTGCCTTATTTTAGCTGTCAGTCAAACTCTGTGAAGTGAAACTAAAGTTTAGGCAACGTCCCAAATGGTTTATGTTAGAGTTAAGGTTAGGCATAGGGTTAAACTTACGTTTAGGTATTAGTTCCGAGTTGTTAAGTTAAGTGTTAAGGTTTGGGAAAGGCTTAAAAAAAACTAGTGCCTAGCACTGGGATTTGAACACAAGACCCTCTGAGCCGGAGTCTGCCCATCCCCCATCCCCATCCACAACACCCTAGCAAGCCGCAAGTCTACTAAAACAGTAGTAGGCACTCACGGTATAGCTTTCACATTTCGCCAGGTCCAAACGTAATCTGGTACATGCAGAATCGGCACCTCCTGGCATATTCCATAAGAGAACGGGCTGTGTAAACACGTCCATGCATATAAGTCTAAACACATCCAGACCTATCCTAGACACGATAGCACACATGCTAGTCCTGGAAGCAGTCTCTTTCTCGGGTGTCCTCTGTACCTGAGACCATCTGGAGCAGAAAGGAGAGAGGATCAGAAAGAGGGAGAGTAAGAGAGAGAGTGAGAAAGAGAGAAGGAGAGAGAGGAAGATGGAGAGAGAGAGAGAATGGGAGTGGGGGGCATGTCTGACTGGGTCTGCCCTTAATTAGTATTTCATCATAATTACAGGCCGACTCCAGACTGATGGCTCTATTTAAGGAGCGACTGAAGAGGGTGAACAGCAGGAAGAGGTTGAACGTCTGAGTGGCAGTAATGTCCTCCCCTGACGGTGAGAGAGTGGTGCAGGGGGGTGGCAGGGGAGTCCGGTGCGTAAGATGGAGAAGCAAAGGAAAAGACCATATCTGTATTTTCATTCATCCAGGTGACCTGTATGCTAACTGTGGCTTCAGTCCATTCCTCTGCATATCTATTATTTTCTGTTGATTAGGTGCTCAGCGTTAAAAAAAAGTTCAGTTGTTTCAACTAATTATTAAAGTAATGTTCCACATACTTTTTTTGTTTACTCAACTTGTCGGTTAAAGTGTTCCCTTGAGAAAACATAGGCAAAAATTCAGTGAACATAAAATTGTGTTTGCAGGCCTCCCGGGTGGTGCAGTAGTCTAGGGCACTGCATCGCAGCGCTAGCTGTGCCACCAGAGACCCTGGGTTCGCTCCCAGGCCCTGTCGCAGCCATCCGCGACTGGGAGGTCCGTGAGGCGACCCACAATTGCCCTAGCATCGTCCGGGTTAGGGAGGGTGTGGCCGGTAGGGATATCCTTGTTTCATCGTGCACCAGCAACTCCTGTGGCGGACCGGGCGCAGTGTGGCGCTAACCAAGGTTGCCAGGTGCAAGGAGTTTCCTCCGACACATTGGAGGCACGCTGTGTTAACTTCTTGCGTCGAGCAATCCCGTATCCGGGAGCGTAATCATAGCCTCAAGCTCATTACCATAACGCAACGTTAACTATTCATGAAAATCGCAAATGAAATGAAAGAAATATATTCACTCACAAGCTTAGCCTTTTGTTAACAACACTGTCATCTCAGATTTTCAAAATATGCTTTTCAACCATAGCTACACAAGAATTTTTGTAAGAGTATTGATAAATAGCATAGCATTAAGCCTAGCATTCAGCAGGCAACATTTTCACAAAAACAAGAAAAGCATTCAAATAAAATAATTTACCTTTGAAGAACTTCGGATGTTTTCAATGAGGAGACTCTCAGTTAGATAGCAAATGTTCAGTTTTTCCCAAAATATTATTTGTGTAGGAGAAATCGCTCCGTTTTCTTCATCACGTTTGGCTAAGAAAAAAAACGAAAATTCAGTCATTACAACGCCAAACTTTTTTCCAAATTAACTCCATAATATCGACAGAAACATGGCAAACGTTGTTTAGAATCAATCCTCAAGGTGTTTTTCACATATCTATTCGATGATAAATCATTCGTGGCAGTTGGGTTTCTCCTCTGAAGCAAATGGAAAAATGCACGCAGTTGGAGATTACGCAATAATTTCGACAGAGGACACCAAGCGGGCACCTGGTAAACGTAGTCTCTTATGGTCAATCTTCCAATGATATGCCTACAAATACGTCACAATGCTGCAGACACCTTGGGGAAACGACGGAAAGTGTAGGCTCATTCCTGGCACATTCACAGCCATATAAGGAGACATTGGAACACAGCGCTGTAAAAATCTGGGGCATTTCCTGTTTGAAATTTCATCTTGGTTTCGCCTGTAGGTTCTGTGGCACTCACAGATAATATCTTTGCAGTTTTGGAAACGTCAGAGTGTTTTCTTTCCAAAGCTGTCAATTATATGCATAGTCAAGCATCTTTTCATGACAAAATATCTCGTTTAAAACCGGAACGTTTTTTTATCCCAAAATTAAAAGAGCGCCCCCTATATCGAAGAAGTTAAGAAGCAGTGCGGATTAACTGGGTTGTGTTTCGGAGGAGGGATTGCTTTCGACCTTCGTCTCTCCCGAGCCCGTACGGGAGTTGTAGCGATGAGACAAGATCGTAATTACTAAAAATTGGATACCATGAAATTGGGGAGAAAAGGGGGTAAAAAAAATATTTAAAGAAATACAAATTGTGTTTGCTCAACTCATGTAAAACCTGACTTATAAATATGGTCAAATGGTTATTAAAGGGACTTCATTTCATTGTCTTTCTCTTTGTTCCTGACCTGCTGTGGTGAGATACAGTCTCTCTTGTTCTTCCCCCCTTTCTCCCATGAGCTATTGGCCATGGCACAAGCCATGTTTTTTGGTCTCTCCTTCTCTGATCATGCCTAGATACTTCATGTTTTGTTTATGTCAGTATTGCCTTGTAACTTAAGCTTTATGCCTTTTATGTGAATTCATTCAATTTATGAATGTAATTCAATATGTTTGCCTTTGATAGACAATTCTCAGACCTTTCTTGACCTTTCTTTTACTTTAACTCAACTATAGTCTCTCACATATTGCTAAATCATCTTTCTGCAGTCAGATGAACATTTTAATAGACTTTGGTCTATTAATTGCTTAGTGTTATCACAGGTCGCACAGTAGTTATATATAATATGCATACAAGAGTCAGAATGCACATTGCCAGATTTCCCATGATTCATGAAGTCTGAAATTTCAGACTTCATTCTCCCAAACAAAAAATGTATCAACTACTACAAAAACATTAATTCATTATAATCTACATAATAATTCAAATTTTATGTTGCGGCTGAATAATTTTGTAGCAAACTGGCTCTGTCATCTGTATTCACTATTGTCTCTCCGCTTACTATAGTTACTGCTTACCGCCAACTGCCAACCTATTTTCTATAATTTATATATTCCATCTATTCATCAGATGACAGGCCTATTGTTTTCAGTATTGGCTGTTTTGATAGCATTCTTGATTTATCAATCATGGATTAATATAAATCTAAACAGATTGTTTACGTATGAGGCACAGAAATACCCCTTGTGTCAACAGATCATTAGATTGTCTTTTGAAGTAAAAAGGCTTCAGTGATGTATTAAGGGGTAGATAAGTAGGAAATACGCCTTCATTAGTAATTTACCAACCTTTCAAGATGTACATACTGTATAGTTGATAGATATACAATAGATTGTCAAGGGGCAGTAGATTATGTCCTCAGCTTTGTTCAGTAGTCTTTAGATCCAGAACACTGAGGATGATTTTTTTTTATTTTTATTATTTTTATTTTTTTATTTATTTCACCTTTATTTAACCAGGTAGGCTAGTTGAGAACAAGTTCTCATTTGCAACTGCGACCTGGCCAAAATAAAGCATAGCAGTGTGAACAGACAACACAGAGTTACACATGGAGTAAACAATTAACAAGTCAATAACACAGTAGAAAAAAATGGGCAGTCTATATACAATGTGTGCAAAAGGCATGAGGAGGTAGGCGAATAATACAATTTTGCAGATTAACACTGGAGTGATACATGATCAGATGGTCATGTACAGGTAGAGATATTGGTATGCAAAAGAGCAGAAAAGTAAATAAATAAAAAAACAGTATAAAAACAGTATGGGGATGAGGTAGGTGAAAATGGGTGGGCTATTTACCAATAGACTATGTACAGATGCAGCGATCGGTTAGCTGCTCGGATAGCTGATGTTTGAAGTTGGTGAAGGAGATAAAAGTCTCCAACTTCAGCGATTTTTGCAGTTCGTTCCAGTCACAGGCAGCAGAGTACTGGAACGAAAGGCGGCCAAATGAGGTGTTGGCTTTAGGGATGATCAGTGAGATACACCTGCTGGAGCGCGTGCTACGGATGGGTGTTGCCATCGTGACCAGTGAGCTGAGATAAGGCGGAGCTTTACCTAGCATGGACTTGTAGATGACCTGGAGCCAGTGGGTCTGGCGACGAATATGTAGTGAGGGCCAGCCGACTAGAGCATACAAGTCGCATTGGTGGGTGGTATAAGGTGCTTTAGTGACAAAACGGATGGCACTGTGATAGACTGCATCCAGTTTGCTGAGTAGAGTGTTGGAAGCCATTTTGTAGATGACATCGCCGAAGTCGAGGATCGGTAGGGTAGTCAGTTATACTAAGGTAAGCTTGGCGGCGTGAGTGAAGGAGGCTTTGTTGCGGAATAGAAAGCCGACTCTTGATTTGATTTTCGATTGGAGATGTTTGATGTGAGTCTGGAAGGAGAGTTTGCAGTCTAGCCAGACACCTAGGTACTTATAGGTGTCCACATATTCAAGGTCGGAACCATCCAGGGTGGTGATGCTAGTCGGGCATGCGGGTGCAGGCAGCGATCGGTTGACCAATCTCTGACACAGGAGCTGTATGATTAGGACAGTTTTTCTTGGAGGTGTTAGAATGGATTTGGCTGCATCATCATCCAGACCTTGGAGTTGATAGAGCAGAGCTAACAGTCTGAGGCATCAAATGGATAAGCTTTTGATAGCACACACACACACACACACGCGCACACACGCACACGAGGTAGATCACTTAACTCTCTGCTTTCCTTCCAATTGCCAACCTTGGGGGCTGAAGCTTCTCACAAACATGCTGTAAATATTGTTTTAATTGGACATGAATCCCTGTTTGTTTATCTGAAATCAGAGGACAAAAAAACACATTTGTCGATGGATTATCTCTTTCTTGTCTTAGGGGCTTTTATGTTTTATGTTGTTGCATGTTTATTTATTTATTTTCCAAGTCTAAATTTGTCATGATGTTGATTCCCTGTAGTCCTTGTCTGATTTCTTCACACTTGATTAGGCTGTGGATACTCTCTCCCTGAAGCCATCACCCTTTTTTTACTTCGACTGTAATGACATACTGACTAATTGTATAACAAAGACGACGGTGGTAGGTTCGCCTATGACAAGTTATATGGGGATTAATGATGAGAAAAGACAAGATTCATAGGCACACACCCACACATGCTAATTAACACATTAATCTTATGCCTACTGGAAAATTGAGACAGTACCATAACGACTGATAAAATAACAAATTTATGCTAATCAGATTAATGAAAACGAATAACATCAATGGCCAAAATTCTGGCAATAAAAAGATCCTCCGATGCCAAATACAACCAATAACAATAAACAGTAGCCACTTCCCTTCCAATAATAAACACGGCATCATCGTCAGCACTATAAATAAGATGTTGTAACCCAGTCCGTCAGTCATTCCTCAGTAGTAACTTCCTAACAGCGTGAAGGATATGTAGGGGAAATGGCCGTACGAGTGTTGTTGGCAGTTGACCAGCGATTATTAAAAGGGAATGGAAACGCCAACTAACTGTAACTGTAAATCGCCATATTGGCATTGTTGCATCACAGGCAGGAGAGAAAACGTTTCGAAATCCCCAAAATATATAGTAAATTACAGGGTAATGGAGGTGTTTTTAAGAGTTCCAATGAAACAAGAAGAGGATTCACATGAAAGGCTTATGGTTGTGAATGCAAGTCTTTGCCTCAAGCTCAATAGAAACAACAACAGTAGCTTACCTTAACCTTTTGCGTGTATGGAGCAGTTTTTTTGTTTTTGGCTAAAAAAACATACCCATTTGAAACTGCCTATTTCTCAGCCCCAGAAACTAGAATATGCATATAATTGTCAGATTAGGATAGAAAACACTCTACAGTTTCCAAAACTGTAGAAATATTGTCTGTGAGTATAACAGAACTGATATTGCAGGCGAAAGCCTGAGGAAAATCCAATCAGGAAGTGCCTCTTATTTTGAAACCTCCCTGTTCCTATGCAAGCCTATCCTCCATTTAAAGGGATATCAACCAGGGGCCTGAGCTACAGGCAGTTTACTTTGGGCACGTCATTCAGACAAGAAGTGGAGAAAAAAGGGGCCTAGCCCTAAGAAGTTTTAATGATGTGTAACCATTGACTCTTGAAGAATGTAACTTATAAATGAGCATAATTCAAATTTCATACCACGTCAGAACCCAACATATAAGCTTGTTTTACTCCAACGTTTGTAAACAAAGAAAACGTAAACAAACACAATACATTTTACATCAAACTAATAATGACAGTAGTTATAGAGGTCTCAGGAACAAAGGAACAAATGATAGTTGAGTTTTCATAGCTGAGCATTCTTAGCTCCAGAGAGCAGGTCCGAGAGGGCGAGGGGGATGGGGAGAGAGAGAGAGATTCGAAAAAGCATGTCCGGGACAAGGTAGCATGCCCGTTGAAATGGGTAAAAAAAATCACTCCTATTCCCTCGATGGATGGGTGTATCTTTGACTTTGCTGTTGAATGGCCTGATCCTTCTCCATTGTCAGAACAGCGGCCAGCTCCCCCAAAGTGACCACCACTCTCTCTCTCTCTTTGGGCACTCAGGAGAGTCCGCTGGGATGGTCTATGACCAGATATAAGTTACACTAATCATATTAGTTCATTTCTCTCTCTATATGTCTACATCTGAAATACTATAGTACACGTTTAACAATTTATTTTCACCTTTGTTTAACCAGGTAGGCTAGTTGAGAACAAGTTCTCATTTGCAACTGCGACCTGGCCAAGATAAAGAATAGACATTTCATGCATACAACAACACAGAGTTACACAGTTATGGAATAAAGAATAAAGAAAACTAAAAGTCTATATACAGCGAGTGCAAATGAGATAAGATAATGTAGTTAAGGCAGTAAATAGGCCATGGTGGCGAAGTAATTACAATATAACAATTAAACACTGGAATGGTAGATGTGCAGAAGGTGAATATGCAAGTAGAGATAGTGTGGTGCAAAGGAGCAAGAAAAATAAATAAATACTGTATGGGGATGAGGTAGGTAGAAAGATGGGCTGTTTACAGATTGGGCTATGTACAGGTGCAGTAATCTGTGATCACATACCATTGGCACAGCGGTCAACGATGCCGTGTAGAAGCTCAGACCGGAAGCACCATGTCTTCTCCTTCTTGATGGGTTTCACCTTCTTGATGGGTTTCACCACGCATTTGAGAACTGCTTGCTTGCTTTGTACCCTGCTGGCTGTTCACCGAATAATCCTGGTCCAAGACAGCCACTTGGAGTCTTGCGACCATCCCCTGCTGGCCAAACTTATTCCTCTTAGGCACATATTTAGTGTACAGGGCATGTACACTCTTCATCACCCACAAAATAAATATCCAATTTGTGTAACTAGAGATTAATAAGTAGGCTACTACACTTATACTGTTAATGATTTTATTCAATTAATTGGTTGTGGTTATTCACAGTAATGCACAAAACTGAAACAAGGGTTTGTAAAATGTGCTTATTAATTTAGTCAAAATACTGCAATATATGTACAGTAATAGTTGATATGTTTTTTTTACCTTCTCGAGATCCTTCAACAATCTCAGGTTGAGGACGATTTTCCTCACTGCCTCAAGCTGCAGACGATGTGTTTATCTAGGGTCTCATTCCTCTTATGGTGTGTAAGGGGGGTGCTCACAGCAGTTGAGTGTGTCTCCAGTGAACCACTGGTGTATATTCGTGATGTGGTGAACTGTGGTGATCCACTTTTCTTTTAGCACCTGGACACTCCCACCACAAGTGGTGCGTTAACCACTCTAGGGTATGTGGAACGCCCACCTCGCCAACATCCAGTGAGATTGCAGAGCACCAAATTCAAATACAGAAATACTCATTATAATAATTCATAAAAGATACAACTATTTTACAACTATTACTACATTGGTTAAAATATTAACTTCTTGTGAATCCAACCACAGTGTCAGATTTTTAAAAATGCTTTACGACAAAAGAATATCTTACATTATTTGAGAACATAGCCCAGCAGACAAGTCATTACAAACAGTAACCAGCCAAGTAGAAGAGTTACACAAGTCAGAAATAGAGATACAATTAATCACTTACCTTTGATTATCTTCATATGGTTGCACTCAGAAGACATTCATTTATTCAATAAATGCCCCCTTTTGTTCAATAAAGTCTCTTTATATCCAAAAACGCGTTTTCTTCATTAATCCACAGGCTCAGTCACAACAGGCAGACGACAAATCCAAATATTATCCGTACAGTTCTTAGAAACATTTCAAATGATGTTCAAAATCAATCCTGAGGTTGTTTTTAGCCTAAATAATCGATAATATTTCAACCGTACAATAAGGTCAATATAAAAGGTAAACAAGAAAGGCACTCTCTCGGTCGCGTGTATGAAAAAACTCTGTGACACGGCAGTGTCCACTCATTCAGACTGCTCTTACTCCCTAATTTTTCAGAATTCAAGCCTGAAAAGTTTTCTAAAAACTGTTGATATCTAGTGGAAGGCATAGGAACTGCAATTTGAGTCCTAAGCTAATGGATACTGTAATGGCATTGAATAGAAAACTACACACAAAAAAATCCCAGTTACTGAATGGATTTTTCTCAGGTTTTCGCCTGCCAAATCAGTTCTGTTATACTCAAAGACACTATTTAAAACTTTAGAGTGTTTTCTATCCAAATCTACCAATTATATGCATTTTCTATATTCTGGGCCTGAGTAGAAGGCAGTTTAATTTGGGCACGCTTTTCATCCAAAATTCCGTCACTGACTTGAATCATCATAACCATATAGTTGTGATTTTACAATATTTCATTACTGCATCCATGGGCCTGTTAGTAATAATGATGTTATTTTCATCCTAAAGATACCTCTATACGTTTACCAAATACACACTTAGAACACTTGGGCTAGCTACAAAATATAGGTTAGGCTGTAGCTTACCGCAACATGTTGCAGTCATCTCTCTAATCCCCCCGTCTCCAACCAGTAGCTTTTCTTCACTTTGGTCACATACAGTCTCCTGGGCAAGGATCAGGTGGGAAACAGATTCAAATGTTTTGTTAATATAACTGAACCAAATATATCAGGAATCAACAAGCTACCTGTCTTGTATGCTATGTCAGCACAAACACAAGGCACGCACACACACATGCATGCACGCACACACAGCAAAGAAAATACAGGGACATTTCTTTGTCAGAAAACATTAGCGATGTCAAGTTACATTTACATTTACATTTAAGTCATTTAGCAGACGCTCTTATCCAGAGCGACTTACAAATTGGTGCATTCACCTTATGACATCCAGTGGGACAGTCACTTAACAATAGTGCATCTAAAACTTAGGGGGGGTGGGGTGAGAGGGATTACTTATCCTATCCTAGGTATTCCTTAAAGAGGTGGGGTTTCAGGTGTCTCCGGAAGGTGGTGATTGACTCCGCTGTCCTGGCGTCGTGAGGGAGTTTGTTCCACCATTGGGGGGGCCAGGGCAGCGAACAGTTTTGACTGGGCTGAGCGGGAGCTGTACTTCCTCAGTGGTAGGGAGGCGAGCAGGCCAGAGGTGGATGAACGCAGTGCCCTTGTTTGGGTGTAGGGCCTGATCAGAGCCTGGAGGTACTGAGGTGCCGTTCCCCTCACAGCTCCGTAGGCAAGCACCATGGTCTTGTAGCGGATGCGAGCTTAAACTGGAAGCCAGTGGAGAGAACGGAGGAGCGGGGTGACGTGAGAGAACTTGGGAAGGTTGAACACCAGACGGGCTGCGGCGTTCTGGATGAGTTGAAGGGGTTTAATGGCACAGGCAGGGAGCCCAGCCAACAGCGAGTTGCAGTAATCCAGACGGGAGATGACAAGTGCCTGGATTAGGACCTGCGCCGCTTCCTGTGTGAGGCAGGGTCGTACTCTGCGGATGTTGTAGAGCATGAACCTACAGGAACGGGCCACCGCCTTGATGTTGGTTGAGAACGACAGGGTGTTGTCCAGGATCACGCCAAGGTTCTTGGCGCTCTGGGAGGAGGACACAATGGAGTTGTCAACCGTGATGGCGAGATCATGGAACGGGCAGTCCTTCCCCGGGAGGAAGAGCAGCTCCGTCTTGCCGAGGTTCAGCTTGAGGTGGTGATCCGTCATCCACACTGATATGTCTGCCAGACATGCAGAGATGCGATTCGCCACCTGGTCATCAGAAGGGGGAAAGGAGAAGATTAATTGTGTGTCGTCTGCATAGCAATGATAAGAGAGACCATGTGAGGTTATGACAGAGCCAAGTGACTTGGTGTATAGCGAGAATAGGAGAGGGCCAAGAACAGAGCCCTGGGGGACGCCAGTGGTGAGAGCGCGTGGTGAGGAGACAGATTCTCGTCAATCTAGCTAAATGAGGTGGAGCTAACAAAGCATTCCTAAAACAAATCAGCAAAATATATTACTTGACTATCTTATATTGAAGCTAGCTAGCTAACGAATAACAGGGCAACACAAGCTGTGTTGCAATTTTAGTTGCAGTTCAGTACTTGCTAAACTTAGTTGCTGGGGGTGTTACACAAAACACTTCAGACGCATTTAATTAGATACCTTCAACTAGAGTTGCAACAAAGTTGTCCAGTGTCTAATGTTGGCCTGGACCACAAGAGTCATTATTCATGGTTAACTGGTCGGTTAACTATCACGTCTGCTCCTGCTCCTCCCCTCCGGCATACGGCGTCGCCAGAGTACTAACCACCGGTCATGGAATTCACACCTGACACTCATCATTACGCGCACCGGTGAATCAATATGATTCACACCTAGACTCCTGGATTACCTTCATAATTTCCTCCCCTTTATATGTCACTCTCCCAGGATTACAATACTAGTTGTTATTGTTCTTGTGTATTAGCGTACTGCCTTATGTTAATGTTGTGTTCTTTGTTTTATTGTTTTATTAAAACGTTTCACCTGATTCCTACTCACCGCCCCCCCATCATTACAGAATACCAATTCTTGTCAGGACCGGCAATGTGAGTGGGCACATTTCCTTTCTTGGGCAGAGCACGCCAAGAACTCTCTACGTCACTCTCTACGTCACTCTCTACGTCACTCCTTCACTGGGTTGACCCCCTTCCAGTGGGTGTTGGGTTTCCAGCCGGCCCTGGCCCCGTGGACCCTGAGACTGAGACTCCTGAGATTCCAGTGTGTCGTCCATCGTCAGAAGGAGCAGGCAGACCGGCACCACAGTGAGACCCCTGTGTTCCATCCTGGGGATCGCGTCTGGCTCTCTACCAGGAACCCTCCCACTCCGCCTGCCCTGCAAGAAACTGAGCTTCTGGTTTGTGTGGCCGTTCAAGGTTCTACGGAGGGTCAATGAGGCGACATACAAGTTACAAGTACCCAGTCACTACCGTATCTCATACTCTTTTCATGTCCCCCTTCTCATGCCAGTGGTTCCTGGACCCCTAGCAGATGCTGTCCCGCACGGTACACCTCCACCCCCCCGGACATCGAGGGGAGCCCGGCGTACACTGACAGATTCCTACTGGACTCCCGGCGTCGTGGGGGTCAGCTCCCGTATCTGGTGGACTGGGAGGGGTATGGCCCAGATGAGCGGTGTTGGGTTCTGGTGGAGGACATTCTGGGCCCAAACATTATCTGTGATTTCCACCTAGCCACCCGCTCCTCGTCCTCGACTCCCCTCCTGACTTCACCAGAGTACTAACCCCCTGTCCTGAGATTCATCATTACGCACACCTGTGAATCATTATGATTCACACCTGGACTTTATTACCTTCACCATTCATATTTTACTCTCCCAGGTTCACTTACCAGTTGGTATTGTTCTTGTGTATCACCTTATGTTAGTGTCGTGTTCTTGGTTTTATTAAAATGTTTCACCTGCACCTGCTTCCGACTCACCGCCCCATCATTACCTTAACATTACCTCAGGCTCCATTGACTCGCGTCGCCTCCTCAATTCAGTTTGGCTTTGTCTTGACTCCGAAGTCAGTGATGTTGATGACTGTAACCCTTGAAATTGAAAATGGAGGGACAAGCAGAGGGCTTCAACATAGGTCTATGACTCCTTACCCTTCGGAAACTCCTTGTTGACCCATCGAATGTGCCCTTTATCGCAAAGTCTTTTTATCAGTGGCGGTCAGTGATACAATACATTTTTTCATGAGCATGGCCTTATTGCTATTACAGAATATTGGATGCCTCTCATTCATATTCCCTTCACCCAGTTCAATGCAACAGTGATAGGTTTAGGCTACTACATGACACTCAAATTTTCCCCATACCCATCATGAGGTTGCTACAGCCTAGCCTATCAATTAAAGTTTACAATGTAGGTGCTCACAGGTCGAGAGACAAATTTAAGGTGACAGACAATGCCATTCAATAGCACCTTTCACAATATTGCCTGCATCTAGCTGATATAGGTTGTAATTATTAGTCCAACAGTTGCAAACAAGATTTTGACATATTGCTAATGTTTAAGCAATGTTTTTTCAACAGAATCGGTGGAATGAATACAACCCTGATCACACGTAAACAGAGTTCATTCTCAAAACAGCCACGTTCTGTTCCTTCTCTTCCCTTCACTTGTGCACAATGCACAACACATCAACTGTATGTGACCAAGCAAGAAAAAGAAATCCAAGCCAAACCGCTTCACACAGCCTCCATCATTGTCACCATCGTAGCTAAAGTAACGCCATAGTCAGCATAGCTAATAGAACTAATGTGTTAGTAAACCCGCTACAATCATGCAGTGAAGTTAGTGTACAGCCAGTAAGCAGTTACACCAGCGGGCCCGGGTGTCAATACATTTGTAATACCAAAAGCTTAATCAATCTTAGTCCTGTATTGATGCTTTGCCTGTTTAATGTTTCATCGGAGGGCCTAGCGTGATTTCTTATAAACTTCCAGATTAGTGGCCCACTCCTTGAAAGCGGCAGCTCTTGCCTTTAGCTCAGTGTGGATGTTGCCTGTAAATCATGGCTTCTGATTGGGATATGTAGGTACGTACTGTCACTGTGGGGATAACGTCATCAATATACTTAGTAATGAAACTGGTGACAAATGTGGTAAACTCCTCAATGCCATCGGATGAATCCTGGAATATATTCCAGTCTGTGATAGCGAAACAGTCCTGTAGTTTAGCATCCACTTCATCTGACCACTTCCTGTCACGCCCTGACCTTAGAGATCCTTTTAATTCTCTATTTGGTTAGGTCAGGGTGTGACTAGCGGGGACAATCTATGTTTTCTATTTCTTTATTGGCCTGGTATGGTTCCCAATCAGAGGCAGCTGTCTATCGTTGTCTTTGATTGGGGATCACATTTAGGCAGCCTTTTTTCCCACCTGTTGTTTGTGGGATCTATTTTTTGTGTAGCTGCCTGTGAGCAGCCCAGAACATCACGTTTAATTTTCTTCTGTATTGTTTTTGGTGAGTATCATTTTTATTAAACATGTAGAACTCTAAGTACGCTGCGCCTTGGTCCATTCATTCAGACGATTGTGACACTTCCTTATTGAGCGCATGACCGCTGGAGACACATCCGACCCTCACGGATCTTACCAGATGCTGCTGTTCTGTCCTGCTGATGTATGGAAAACCCAGCAAACTCTATATTATCCATGTCCTTGTTCAGCCATGACTCTGAAAAGAATAGTATATTACAGTTCTTATTAATGTCCCGTTGATAGGATAGTCTCGGAGTTTATCCAGTTTGTTATGCAGCAATTGCACATTCGCCAATAAAACAAAGGCTAGGGCAGTTTATTTACTCGCTGCCATAGTCTCATCAATCTTCCCAAACGGCGACCTCTGTAGCGATGTCTTTACCTTTCTTAGCTTTCTGAGGTCATAGTGAACGATGGTGGAAACATTATGTACCAACAAAAATTAAGATCAGTGCAAAACAACACACAAAGAATTGGTAAAGAACCTGTAAAACAGTGGCTATGCGTCCCAGTGCCATCTTCACCTAGTCACATAGTCAATGTCCTAACAAATCACGACCAGAGTAATTCCTTTTCACATTGGCCCACACATTCTAAAATTGCCTCTGCCTCAGACAGAATCTTGTTGGAGTTGAAATTCAATGCCGTGTTCAATACTAATTGCAACATTAACCACAACAGTGTCTCCAAATGGCCTTTCTTTGACGTAAGCAGAGTTAAACAGCATTTGATGAATTGCCACTGCAGAGCCAGCCCAAAAGTTCTGGGGTCATCTTCACTGCGCTGATCTGGTCCAAATGAGTAGGGCTGGTTTCATCACTGCTTTTCACTATGATCCTTTCAAGAGAGCATGGAATAGCATCACAACCTTTAAAATACGAATCTAAAAGTTTTGGCTATCGTTTCAATTACATGACCTGATGTAATAGCCAATTGTAGTTTACTTTTCAATCACTGCTATGTGTATGCGTCAAAGAAAGCAGTCAGAATAACCAAAACCATTCCAGGGGAGCTGTCCATGGTGCTGAGGTGCCCACAGGGAATATTTGCTAGTGCATGGAAAGTAATGCACAGTTTAATTATGCCTCTTGCCTCCACATGACTAGAGACATTTTCATTTCTATCTGAACCATTCCTAACATTAGAACCAGCTCATGCCCTGAACAACAAATCAATTGGTATTATGCTTGGTGTTTTCTAAGCAACAAATAGCCAACAACTACATTGTTTGTTGAGTTGAGTTATGCAAAACATTTAAGGGCGTTCTAGTTCATGTTTTAGTGAAAATCTCACCAAAAGAGGGTGGGGGAGGGAGAAAGGAGGAAAGAGGATGAAGGGAAGGAGAAGAGTGGGCAGGTAGAGAGCTTAGGGAAAGAGGTCGATATAGGTGAGATGGGGTCAGACTCGGCACACAGGATGAATTTAAAGTGGTAGACCTAGGAGAGCTAGAGGTGAGAAAATCAATAGGGCTCAGTGGAGTCTCACAGCTCCATTGACCTGTCAACAGGTAGCTCACCCTGAAAACAGAAAAACAAAAACAATGAGAGGTCAATAAACAGGCCCCATGGCGATCTAATGTCACCTTCCCTATATACCTGAGTGTGGAATTGAAGTCAACCAGCATGGCCCCTTGAAACAAACACCATTACTCCCCACTGTATACTATGACTATGATCCAGAAAGAGTGGCTGCATTGTTCTTACCACTGTTGTTTAAATGGATAAATATGTGTAGATTACAAGAGTGAGTCATTCTGTTGAAACAATAACTATCCTGTTTATGGTCTACAGTTGAAGTCAGAAGTTTAAATAGTCTAAGGTTGGAGTCATTAAAACTCATCTTTCAACCACTCCACAAATTTCTTGTTAACAAACTATAGTTTTGGCAAGTCGGGTAAAGGAACAATGGTAGCCATCTTGAAACATGTGGTGACAACAGACTGGGATAGGGAGTGATTGAATATGTCCGTAAACACACCATTCAGCTGGTCTGCCCATGCTTTGAGGACGCGGCTAGGCCAGCAGCCTTGTGAGGGTTGACACGTTTAAATGTTTTACTCACGTCAGCCATGGTGAAGGAAAGGACGAGGGCCCAGTCCTTGTTAGCGGTCCGCAACGGTGGCACTGTATTATCCTCAGGGCAGGCAAATAAGTGTTTAGTTTCCGATTCCGACAACATATCCCGAGAGAGCCATGTTTCCGTGAAACAGAGAATTTCTATGATGTCTCTCTGGAAGGCAACCCTTGCTCAAATTTCGTCTACCTTGGTGTCAAGAGACTGGACATTGGCTAGTAGTATACTCAAATCAAATCAAATCTTATTTGTCACATACACATGGTTAGCAGATGTTAATGCGAGTGTAGTGAAATGCTTGTGCTTCTAGTTCCGACAATGCAGTAATAACCAACAAGTAATCTAGCTAACAATTCCAAAACTACTACCTTATAGACACAAGTGTAAGGGGATAAATAATATGTAAATAAAGATATATGAGTGAGTGATGGTACAGAGCGGCATAGGCAAGATACAATAGATGGTATTGAGTGCAGTATATACATATGAGATGAGTATGTAAACAAAGTGGCATAGTTAAAGTGGCTAGTGATACATGCATTACATAAAGATGCAGTAGATGATATAGAGTACAGTATATACATATACAGTTGAGATGAGATGAATAATGTAGGGTATGTAAACATTATATTAGGTAGCATTGTTTAAAGTGGCTAGTGTATATTTTACATAATTTCCCATCAATTCCCATTATTAAAGTGGCTGGAGTTGAGTCAGTGTGTTGGCAGCAGCCACTCAATGTTAGTGGTGGCTGTTTAACAGTCTGATGGCCTTGAGATAGAAGCTGTTTTTCAGTCTCTCGGTCCCAGCTTTGATGCACCTGTACTGACCTCGCCTTCTGGATGATAGCGGGGTGAACAGGCAGTGGCTCGGGTGGTTGTTGTCCTTGATGATCTTTATGGCCTTCCTGTGACATCGGGTGGTGTAGGTGTCCTGGAGGGCAGGTAGTTTGCCCCCGGTGATGCGTTGTGCAGACCTCACTACCCTCTGGAGAGCCTTACGGTTGTGGGCGGAGCAGTTGCCGTACCAGGCGGTGATACAGCCCAACAGGATGCTCTCGATTGTGCATCTGTAGACGTTTGTGAGTGCTTTTGGTGACAAGCCGAATTTCTTCAGCCTCCTGAGGTTGAAGAGGCGCTGCTGCGCCTTCTTCACGATGCTGTCTGTGTGTGTGGACCAATTCAGTTTGTCTGTGATGTGTACTCCGAGGAATTTAAAACTTACTACCCTCTCCACTACTGTTCCATCGATGTGGATAGGGTGGTGTTCCCTCTGCTGTTTCCTGAAGTCCACAATCATCTCCTTAGTTTTGTTGACGTTGAGTGTGAGGTTATTTTCCTGACACCACACTCCGAGGGCCCTCACCTACTCCCTGTAGGCCGTCTCGTCGTTGTTGGTAATCAAGCCTACCACTGTTGTGTCGTCCGCAAACTTGATGATTGAGTTGGAGGCGTGCGTGGCCACGCAGTCGTGGGTGAACTGGGAGTACAGGAGAGGGCTCAGAACGCACCCTTGTGGGGCCCCAGTGTTGACGATCAGCGGGGTGTAAATGTTGTTGCCTACCCGTCAGGAAGTCCAGTACCCAGTTGCACAGGGCGGGGTCGGAGGGCACTATGGTGTTAAATGCCGAGCTGTAGTCGATGAACAGCATTCTCACATAGGTATTCCTCTTGTCCAGATGGGTTAGGGCAGTGTGCAGTGTGGTTGAGATTGCATCGTCTGTGGTCCTATTTGAGCGGTAAGCAAATTGGAGTGGGTCTAGGGTGTCAGGTAGAGTGGAGGTGATATGGTCCTTGACTAGTCTCTCAAAGCACTTCATGATTATGTTTTTCAGAGTCTGTAGAAAGGCCTCTTTAGTGTCCTAAGTTTCCATAACTGTGACCTTAATTGCCTATCATCTGTAAGCTGTTAGTGTCTTAATGACCGTTCCATAGGTGCATGTTAATTAATTGTTTATGGTTCATTGAACAAGCATGGGAAACAGTGTTTAAACCCTTTACAATGAAGATCTGTGAAGTTGTTTGGATTTTTACGAATTATCTCTGAAATACAGGGTCCTGAAAAACAGATGTTTCTTTTTTCTGCTGAGTTTACATGTCATCCTGCTTAGTAAAAGACCCTGCAGTCATTGGATACACAATTTACTCACCAAGCTGTCATTACCCTCTCCTGTTTTTTTTATCTCCCTGTACACTGGACAGCTAAACTGACGCATGCTCAATTTGCTGTCCCCACCCCCGTTCACTAAGATGCGCACCCCCAAAGGTGTCTATAACGAGCAGTTTTCTCTCCTGAACTTTCCACAGTGAACGCCAGTGATATAGGCAGAAATTGTTGTGTCTGGGTATACGTAAAAGTGACTGGGCTAACATATTCCAGGAAGTAATAAACAACAATACCCAAACATATTTAAGTTACAATTTGGGCAATCACATTGCATCATTTAATGCATAACACATGATAAATGTAGACAAGAAACACCACACATTTCCCTTTGCAAACAAGCCTGTTGTTACTGTCAAGTAGGCAGCGCAACTACACAAACGCTTTGAACAACACAGCTTGAAAAACAGGCTGACTGTCTGAGTCCGACAGTAAACAAACATAATGAAATACACAACAGGTCTATCACCAACATATTTAGAGAGAGAGCAAGAGAGAGCGAGAGAGAGAGAGAGAGAGAGAGAGAGAGAGAGAGAGAGAGAGAGAGAGAGAGAGAGAGAGAGAGGGGCAGAGATTATAAATCAGACAAGTGCTGTGATAAAAATGGGGAAAGTTATTCTGTCACAAAATATGGAGAATGGCTGAAATGTTCAGTCCGTCCATCTCCGTCCATGGGCAAACAGCATTTTGCACAAAGAAGGAGGAAATGAAAAAGAAAGCCCTGAATGTTTTTTCATTAAGGTAAAACATGAACACTTTGAAATGAATAGCTCACTTTGAAAAACAAATATACAGGCAGGCATGAAAACATGAAATCATTATACATAATATCTTGGCAGGTAGCTCACCTGAATCAGCAAACATATAAGCCTGGCCTACCAAGGCAGGCATGATAACATGAAATCATCATACATATAGTATCAAGGCCAGTATGAATATAGTAGCCTAGCTCACTTTGAATCGAACACATAGGACTGATCAACCATGGCAGGCATGAAAACAGCATCCAGGCTTACCTGTTCTTGTGTGTTTCACATTTTGCAGCAGAAGAACTGATGGATGTTTTTTTATCCGGTCTGTGTTGGAGAAGAGTATCGCAACACTACATGAAGTGCAAGCTTCAGTTTTAGAATAAAAAAAACATTTTAACAGAAGTATTATACAGAAAGTCATAATATATAAAGTCATAAGAAGGGTGATGATGGTCCTATTAATGTTTGGGAAAATATCAGAGGTGCAGCTCTTCAGAAAATCGATAAGGGATTGTTCTGACCCCCCCCCTCACATTATGATACAGTTGCAAAATTAACACAGCTAATTCAGCATCCTCAACATATAGTATAAATGCAAGTAGGCACATGGGGTCTGCAGTGCTTCTTTCAGTGTTGCATCTTTGGGCAGCTGCTGTAGACAATTTTGTATTTTTGTATTATTTGTGGATATGATTATGTGTATGTGAAAGTGGATATGAAAGTTGCCCTTATTAAGGGCCTCTTTATGTTTGTCCATAGTCTATGTCCTGTTTAGTGCATAGCATAAGAATGTCTGTTTAAGAATGTCATAAGAATGTCTGTTTACAAATGAATAGTTCATGGCCTCGCAGTTAAATAGTTTTATGACTCTACCACGGCTTTGATTGCGATGGCTTGCACTGTAGCCTTCAAATCCAGGGCAAAAGATTGGGGTTTGTGAGCCTGGTGCTTGACACATGCCTCACAAAGATGCTTCCAACCCTTATTTCAGTTTTTAACAAACAAACCTTCCAAAGTGGCCTCGTTGAAATGTTTACATATTATATAGAAAACAGTGTCCTTTGCCAAGCTGTAGACAAGAAAACTGTCCATATCACCTCCATGAGAAAGACTGTGATTTTCCATTGATTACTGTAGTGGGGAGCATTCAATTTTTGGTTGTGTGGGTGGTTTGTCAACTGCAGACAAATCCGCAGGTGAACTGGTGATTACATGCTCACCATGATGAGGCAGGGCTGGGAGATGGTGAGCTAGCTGGGTTGTGGAAGTCGAAGCAGTAGCCATGCGAACCTCTTCACGGGGCTGACATGCTAGCCTCCTCATGGACTGAGAGGTTGACAGATTGGGCTTGGCTGATAGAGGTTTTCAAGCAGGTGTTATTTTTTCATCCTCCAACTTTGGCTGTTTGAAAAAGCGCATGAGTGAACTTTGTTTCACCATACTGTTACTTGTGACTGACTACACTCATGTAAAAAATTGTTCCCAGTGTGTTCTTTGGCTGTCCTAATAGGGTAACCCTTTTTGGTTCCAGAACCCTTCTGGGTTCCATATAGAACTCTCTGTTTTACATGGAACCCAAAATAGTTCTACCTGGAACCAGGGTTATTCAAAGGGTTCTCCTATGGAGACAACTGAATAAACGTTTTAGTGGGGTGCTGCCCTTAAAACCCTAATGATAGAGCTGCCACTGTTCCATTGACCTCGTTACCGCATGTACTGTATACAAGCCGATACTCTGTTTGTGTTGTTATCTGCCTCCATATATTTTCCTGGCAGACTACCTTTTCAAAGCCATGGCATGAATGTTTACCCTCTCCTTATTTGTTTACTTCTTGAAAGTGAATAAATAAAGGCTCCCCGTTTCTTATTTCAAACATTCTTTAAAAAATGCAACGCAGCAAAGCAAAATGCATTTACATGAGAACTTGTTAAAAGTAGATTTTGCAGCAATACAAGATATCACTTTTATTCAGAAGGAATTATTCATGTCAGGGATATTCAGCTAAGCCCCAGTTTTGCACGTAAACCAAGATCTTTTGGAAATGCATCTTAACATTTAAACTGGTGAGTCCTGACAAGGTTATTTTCGTCACCAGTTAAGGGAGAAAACATTTCTCCATGTTCTTGAATTCTAAACAGCATTTATGGGGGAGGGGAGCATTGTATCTTTGTATCTCTCTCTCTCTCAGTAAAACATTGTCTAATCAAGACTGTAACCGTTCCAGCTGTAGGGAGGAGATTTTTTGAAAGTGTCAAAACCGAAGACTTGATTCATAACGGAATAATATTGTTGATCTGACAACTTTCTCAGATGGTAAAATGTTTTACTACATTTAGAAATTAAAACAAAAGTCCTCTCATTGTCAACTGCATTTATTTTCAGCAAACTTAACATGTGTAAATATTTGAATGAACATAAGATTCAACAACCGAGACATAAACTGAACAAGTTCCATAGACATGTGACGAACAGAAATGGAATAATGTGTCCCTGGTCAAAATCAAAAGTAACAGTCATTATCTGGTGTGGCCACCAGCTGCATTAAGTACTGCAGTGCATCTCCTCCTCATGGACTGCACCAGATTTGCCAGTTCTTGCTGTGAGATGTTACCCCACTCTTCCAACAAGGCACCTGCAAGTTCCCGGACATTTCTGTTGGGATTGGCCCTAGCCCTCACCCTCCGATCCAACAGGTCCCAGAAGTCCTCAAATCAAATCAAATTAATTTATATAGCCCTTCGTACATCAGATGATATCTCAAAGTGCTGTACCCAGCCTAAAACCCCAAAACAGTAAGCAATGCAGGTGTAGAAGCACGGTGACTAGCAAAAACTCCCTAGAAAGGCCAACACCTAGGAAGAAACCTAGAGAGGAACCAGGCTATGTGGGGTGGCCAGTCCTCTTCTGGCTGTGCCGGGTGGAGATTGTAACAGAACATGGCCAGGATGTTCAAATGTTCATAAATGACCAGCATAATATAATCAAATAATAATAATCACAGGCAGAACAGTTGAAACTGGAGCAGCAGCACGGCCTGGTGGACTGGGGACAGCAAGGAGTCATCATGTCAGGTAGTCCTGAGCATCTGCTAAATGCTAAATGGCATGGTCCTAGGGCTCAGGTCCTCAGAGAGAGAGAGAGAGAAAGAAAGAGAGAATTAGAGAGAGCATACTTAAATTCACACAGGACACCAGATAGGACATGCAAAGTACTCCAGATATAACAAACTGACCCTAGTCCCCTGACACATAAACTACTGCTGCATAAATACTGGAGGCTGAGACAGGAGGGGTCAGGAGACACCGTGGATCCATCCGAGGACACCCCCGGACAGGGCCAAACAAGAAGGATATAACCCCACCCACTTTGCCAAAGCACAGCCCCCAAACCACTAGAGGGATATCGTCAACCAACAACTTACCATCCTGAGGCCGAGTATAGCCCACAAAGTTCTCCGCCACGGCACAACCCAAGGGGGGGTGACAACCCAGACAGGAAGATCAACTCAGTGACTCAACCCACTCAAGGGACGCACCCCCCCTAGGGACGGTATGAAAGAGCCCTAGTAAGCCAGTGACTCAGCCCCTGTAATAGGTTTAGAGGCAGAGAATCCCAGTGGAAAGAGGGGAACCAGCCAGGCAGAGACAGCAAGGGCTCCAGAGCCAGAGCGTTGCTCCAGAGCCTTTCCATTCACCTTCACACTCCTGGGCCAGACTACACTCAATCATATGACCCACTGAAGAGATGAGTCTTCAGTAAAGACTTAAAGGTTGAGACCGAGTTTGCGTCTCTCACATGGGTAGGCAGACCATTCCACAAAAATGGAGCTCTATAGGAGAAAGCCCTGCCTCCAACTGTTTGCTTAGAAATTCTAGGGACAATTAGGAGGCCTGTGTCTTGTGACTCTAGCGTATGTGTAGGTATGTACGGCAGGACCAAATTGGAGAGATAGGTAGGAGCAAGCCCATGTAATACTTTGTAGGTTAGCAGTAAAACCTTGAAATCAGCCCTTGCTTTGATAGGAAGCCAGTTTAGGGAGGCTAGCACTGGAGTAATATGCTAATTTTTTTGGTCAGGATTCTAGCAGCCGTATTTAGCACTAACTGAAGTTTATTTAGTGCTTTATCCAGGTATCCTGAAAGTAGAACATTGCAGAAGTCTAATCTAGAAGTGACAAAAGCATGTATTAATTTTTCTGCATCATTTTTTGGACAGAAAGTTTCAGATTTTTGCAATGTTACATAGATTTGAAAAAATATGTCCTTGAAACAGTCTTGATATGTTCGTCAAAAGAGAGATCAGGTTCCAGAGTAATGCCGAGGTCCTTCACAGTTTTATTTGAGATGACTCCACAACAATTAAGATTAACTGTCAGATTCAACAGAAGAACTGGCATCTCTATTTTGTCCGAGTTTAAAAGTAGAACATTTTCTGCCATCCACTTCCTTATGTCTGAAGCACAGGCTTCCAGGGAGGGCAAATTTGGGGCTTCACCATGTTTCATTGAAATGTACAGCTGTGTGTCATACTCATAGCAGTGAAAGTTAAGATTATGTTTCCGAATGACATCCCCAAGAGGTAAAAAGGTATATAGTGAAAACAATAGTGGTCCTAAAACGAAGCCTTGAGGAACACCAAAATTTACAGTTGATCTGTCAGAGGACAAACTGTCCACAGAGACAAGCATATCTTTCCGACAGATAAGGTCTAAACCAGGCCAGAATTTGTCCATGTAGGACAATTTGGGTTTACAATCTCTCTAAAAGAATGTGGTGATCGATGGTATCAAAAGCAGCACTAAGGTCTAGGAGCACGAGGACAGATTCCATTAAAAGGTAATTTACGAACTTTACAAGTGCAGTCTCAGTGAAATGACGTGGTCTAAAAACCAGACTGAAGCATTTTGTAAACATTGTTTGTCTTCAGGAAGGCAGTGAGTATTTGCGCAACAGCTTTTTCCAAACATTTTGAGAGGAATGGGAGATTCGATATAGGCCGATAGTTTTTTTTCTGGGTCAAGGTTTGGCTTATTCAAGAGATCCTTTATCACTGTCACTGTTAGTGAGTTTGGTACACATCCGGTGGATAGAGAGCTGTTTATTATGTTCAACATAGGAGGGCCAAGCACAGGAAGCAGCTCTTTCAGTAGTTTAGTTGGAATAGGGTACAGTATGCAGCTTGAAGATTTAGATGCCATGATTATTTCCATCAATGTGTCAAGAGATATACTATTAAAACACTTGAGTCCTTAACTTGATCCTAGGTCCTGGCAGAGTTGTGCAGACTCAGGACAACTGAGCTTTGGAGGAATACTTAGATTTAACCTCTTGCAACGAGCAATCCAGGATCCGGGATCGTAATCATAGCCTCAAACGAATTAGCATAACACAGCGGACATAAATACCCCTAGAAACCTTTCCTATTCATGACAATGGCAAATTAAATGAAATAAATATATTCAAACACAAGCTTAGCGTTTTGTTAACAACACTGTCATCTCAGATTTTCAAAATATGCGTTACAGCCAACGCTAGACAAGCATTTGTTTATCATGGCATAATGCAGTATATCATGGCATAATGCTATGCTTTTTGGTTTGAGTTGCTTATCATTGTAATACATGTATTGATCATATCTGATTGTCAGGGTTACAGTCAGATATGGCCAGTATTGGGTAGCATACATAATCTAGTCTTCTCCAAAGGACGTAGTATGAGGCTATGATGTGAGGCTGCTGGTGGGTGTATGGGTTTTATTCCTGCCCGGAGACCATTGAAGAGATTGACGTCAGATATAAACTGTTATGTACAGGCATGAAATAATCTTCTTGTGAATGGGCAGATATTTTAGTAATACAAAATGAAGATAAGACCACAGAATTATGAAATAGTAATTTTTCATTGCATTTTTCTTCTTCTTCCTCTGTATCCGCTGCTAAAGTCAATTTCCTTCACTCTGACTTTCAAGCCTCTGGCCATGGGAATCAGTCACCCATTATTTTAGAGGGGGCAGGAAGTATGTGAACTCCTGTTTCATTGAATTTTTCATTTTTCAAACACCTGTAACATATTTTTCCTTCAATCTAGCTCAGTTGGTAGAGAATGACACTTGTAACAACCAGGGTAGTGGGTTCCATTCCTGGGACCACCCATACGTAAAATGTTTGCTTGCGTGACTGTAAGTCGCTTTTGATAAAAACACCTGCTGAACTACAGTACCAGTCAAATGTCTGGACCCACTGACTCATTCCAGGGTTTTTCTTTATGTTGCCATATTTTCTACATTGTAGAATAATAGTGAGGTCATCAAAACTATGAAATAACATATAGAGTCATGTAGTAACCTTAAAAATGTAAAACACATGTTTTATGTGACTTTCTTCAAAGTAGCCACCTTTTGCCTTGATGACAGCTTTGCACACTTTTGGCATTGTCTCAACCAGCTTCATGGGGGTAGTCACCTGGAATGGATTTCAATTAGCAGGTGTGCATTGTTTTTTAAACCTTTTTTTAACCTTTATTTAACCAGGAAGTGCTAAGAAAGATTTGAAATCTCTTTTTCAAGAGCGTTCTGGGTAAGGTAGGGAGCACCAAGTTATTACACAATTACAGGTAATCTAGTAAATAATCATATAATTCACAAGAGTAAAACAAAGTCATTAAACAACAAATTAAAGCATTGACAGGTCAGGCAATCAGCCTCAAAAATCCTTAATCAATGATTTAAATACACCAATCGGGACAAGTTCGTCCAGTTTGAAAGTTTTTTGTAAGGCGTTCCAAGCCGATATGCAGAGTACATAAAAGCCCTTTTACCAAATTCAGTTTGGATATTTGGAACACTGAGCAGGATAAAGTCCTATGAACGAATAGAATAGCCACCACATGTCTGAAAAGTAAAAATACTCAAATAAAATGTTAGTAAAACCAAAATGGCTTTGTAAATAAAAGTATTCCAGTGACTGAGCCTACGATTGACTAGAGAAGGTCAGCCAGCCCTTCTAAATAAAGTGCAGTGGTGCGTAAGGGTTTTGGAGTTTAAAATAAATATCAATGCTTCATGGTAAAGGGTGTCAATTGATTTCAAACACTGAGCGGAAGCATTCATATATAAAATATCCCTATGATTTAGTAAAGGCATAAATGTAGCTGATAGCCTTTTTCTGGCTTCAAAAGAAAAACATTCTTAATCCTAACTTCAACTTAAATTTTTTGTAAATTGTTTAATATGCAATTTAAAGGAGAGTCCATCATCAACTAAAATTCCAAGATATTAATATAAGGTTACAGCCTCAATCTCATTGCCCTGACAGGTAGTAATAGGTGAAAGGTTCAGAGGTCTATTTCTTGCTTTCGGAAACACCATTAGTTGAGTTTTGTCAGTATTGTAGATAAGCTTCAATTGACACAAGGTATGTTGAACAGCATAAAAATACATTTGCAAGATCTGGAAAGCTTTTGTGAGAGACAAGGCAAAGCAATAAATAACAGTATCATCAGCATAAAAGTGAAGTTGCGCATTTTGTACATTTGTCTAAATTATTTATATAAATAGTTTATAAGAGGGGAAACCATTACAGACAGACAATGTAACAGACATGAGCCCATCAAATTGAGTTCACTGAGTTCTATCAGACAGATGGTTAGCAAACCATGCAACTGCATGTTCCGAAAGACCCAAGCTTGACAATATCTGACTCAGTATACCATGATCAACTGTATCAAAAGCCTTATAGAGATCAATAAAAAGTGATACATAGTGCTGTTTTTTGTTAAAACTTAATTTGTGGAATTTCAGTCCTTCTTAATGAGTTTGAGCCAGTCATTTATGTTGTGACAAGGTAAGGGTGGTATAGAGAAGATAGCCCTATCTGATATAATACCAAGTCCATATTATGGCAAGAACAGCTCAAATAAGCAAAGAGAAACAACACTCCATCATTACTTTAAGACATGAAGGTCAGTCAATCCGAAAAATGTCAAGAACTTTGACAGTTTCTTCAAGTGCAGTTGCAAAACCATGAAGCACTATGATGAAACTGGCACTTATGCGGATCTCCACAAGAAAGGAAAACCCAGAGTTACCTCTGCTGCAGAGGATAAATTCATTATAGTTACCAGCCTCAGAAAATGCAGCAAAAATAAATAAATGCTAAACAGAGTTCAGTCTCAACATCAACTGTTCAGAGGAGACCGCGTGAATCAGGCCTTCAAGGTCAAATTGCTTCAAAGAAACCGCTACTAAAGGAGACCAATAATAAAAGAGACTCATTTGGGCCAAAAAACACGAGCAATGAACATTAGACCAGTGTAAATATGTCCTTTGGTCTGATGAGTCCAAATTTTAGATTTTTGGTTCCAACCGCTGTGTCTTTGTGAGACGCAGAGTAGGTGAACGGATGACCTCTGCATGTGTGGTTCCCACCGTGAAGCATGGAGGACGAGGTGTGATGGTGTGGGGGTGCTTTGCTGGTGACACTGCCCATTATATTTTTAGAATTAAAGGCAAACTTAACCAGCATGGCTGGTTAAAAATCTTTGTGAATCTACACACAATTCCCCATATTGACAAAGTGAAAATATTTTTGTTTTTGAAATTTTTGAAAATGTATTACAAACACAAAATAACGAATATAAATGTAATATAAATATAAATATAAATAAAAATAAATATTATAATATAATATAAATAATATACATAAATATTATAATATAATATAAATAACTAATTTATAAGTACTCAGACCCTTTACTATGACAATCGAAATTGAGCTCAGGTGCATTCTGTTTCCATTGATCCTCCTTGAGATTTTGCTACAACTTGATTGGAGTCCACCTGTGGTAAATTTTCATGATTAGACATGATTTGGAAAGGCACACACCTGTCTATATAATGTCCCCCAGTTGACATTGCAGGGAGAGAGAAAAACAAGCCATTTAGTCAAAGGAATTGTCAATAGATCTCTGAGACAGGATAATGTCAATTCACGTGATTGGACAAGAATACAGTGACCTCCATCATTCTTAAATGGAAGAAGATTGGAACTACCAAGACTCGGGGGGGAAAGGCCCTTGGTCAGGGAGGTGACCAAGAACCCAACGGTCACTCTGACAGAGCTCCAGAGTTCCTCTGTGGAGATGGGGTAAAATTGAGGAGGACAACCATCTCTGCAGAACTCCACCAATCGGGCCTTGATGATAGAGGCCAGACGGAAGCCACGCCTCAGTAAAAGACACATGACAGCCCACTTGGAGTTTGCCAAAGGACACCTAAAGGACTCAGACCCTGAGAAACAAGATTCTCTGGTCTGATGAAACCAAGGTTGAACTCTTCGGCCTGAGTGCCGGAAACCAGACTCCTCTCATGACCTGGGCAATACTCTCCCTACAGTGAAGCATGGTGGTGGCAGCTTCATGCTGTTTGGATGTTTTTCAGCAGCATGGACTGGGAGACTAGTGAGGATCGAGGGAAAGATGAACAGAGGAAAGTACAGAGAGACCATTGATGAAAACCGGCTCCAGAGCTGTCATGACCTAAGACTCTGTCAAATGTTTACCTTCCAACAGGACAACAACACTAAGCATACAGCCAAGACAAAATAGCAGTGGCTTCAGGACAATATTCTGAATGTCATTGAGTGGCCCTGCTAGAGCCTGGACTTGAACCAGATTGAACATCTCTGGAGATACCTGAATGTAGCTGAAAAGCGACACTCCCCATCCAAGCTGACAGAGCTTGAGAGGATCTGCAGAGAAACATGGGAGAATCTCCCCAAATAGATGTGTGCCATGCTTGTAGCTTCGTTCTCAAAAAGACTGTAAAAGGCTGTAAAAGGCTTAATAGCTGCCAAAGGTTCTTCAACAAAGTACTGAGTAAAAGGTCTGAATACCTTTGTAAATATTATATCAGTTTTTTATGTGTAGATTGATGAGAAAAAAAATATTTTATTCATTTTAGAAAAAGGCTGTGACGTAACAAAATGTTGAAAAAGTGTAGGGGTATGAATACTTCTGAATACACTGTATATACAGTACCAGTAAAAAGTTTGGACACACCTACTCATTCAAGGGTTTTTCTATATTTTTACGATTTTCAACATTGTAGAATAATAGCAAAGACATCAAAACTATGAAATAACGTATATGGAATCATGTTGTAACCAAAAAAGTGTTAAGAAAATCTAAATATATTTAATATTATAGATTCTTCAAAGTAGCCACCCTTTGCTTTGATGACAGCTTTGCACATGCTTGGCAATCTCTCAACCAGCTTCCTGAGGAATACTTTTCCAACATTCTTGAAGTAGTCCCGACATATGCTCAGTACTTGTTGGCTGGTTTTCCTTCACTCTGTGGTCCAACTCATCCCAAACCATCTTATTGGGTTGAGGTCATATGATTGTGGATGCCAGGTCATCTGCTTTATCACTCCATCACTCTCCCTGGTTAAATAGTCCTTACACCGCCTGGAGGTGTGTTTTAGATCATTGTCCCCTTGAAAATAAATTATAGTCCCACTAAGCACAAACCAGATGAGATGGCGCATCGGTATAGAATGCTGTTGGTCAGCCATGCTGGTTAAGTGTGCCTTGCATTCTAAATAAATCAGAAAAGTCAGTGTCAACATCACAGCACTTTCACACCTCCTCCTCCATGCTTTACGGTGGGAACCACACATGATTTGGGCTGGAATCTGAAGTTCAGGTAACTCCAATGAACTTATCCTCTGTAGCAAAGGTATCTATGGGTCTTCCTTTCCTGTGGCAGTCCTCATGAGTGTCAGTTTCATGATAGTGCTTGATGGTTTTGCAACTGCACTTAAAGAAACTTTCAAAGTTCTTGAAATGTTCTGAATTGACTGACCTTCATGTCTTAAAATAATGATGGACTGTCTTTTATCTTTGCTTATTTGTCCTTGCCATAATATGGACTTGGTCTTTTACCGAATAGAGCTATAATCTGTATACCACCTTTACCTTGTCACATCACAACTGATTGGCTCAAACTTATTAAGAAGGAAATAAATTCCACATTAACTTTTTTTAAAGGCACACCTGTTAATTGAAATGTTTTCCAGGTGACTAATTCTTGGAGCTGGTTAAGAGAATAGCAAGTGTGAAAAACTGTTATCAATGCAAAGGGTGGCTACTTTCAAGAAACTCAAATATAAAATATAGTTTGATTTGCTTAACCTTTTTTGGTTACCAAATTATTCCATATGTGTTATTTCATAGTTTTAATGTCTTCACTATTATTCTACAATGAATAAAATAAAATAAAGGACCCTTAAATGCATAGGTGTTTCCATACTTTTGACTGGTACTGTATATTATTAATGAATGAATTAATACGCATGTTTTTTCTTTGTATTATCTTTTATTGGATCTAATGCGTTATATTCTCCTACATCCATTTCACATTTTCACAAACTTCAACGCGTTTCCTTTCAAATGGTATCAAGAACACGCATATCCTTGCTTCAGGTCCTGAGCTACAGGCAGTTAAATTTGGGTCTGTCATTTTTTGGTGAACATTGAAAAAAAGGGTAGTTTCCTTTTAAATCCTCCACCCCCTCCGTACTCCCTCTCTGCTAACAAGGTTGATGACCTACGCTCCTCATTCACTCACGCTACGGAGTCAACTGGTCCACTCACACAGAACCACTGTATTTATTGACCTCTTTCTCCCCTCTCTCTCTCCAGATGAAATACTGTGACTAGTGATGTCCGGCCACCTGACAAACTGTCCACTTGACCCCATCTCCTCCTTCCTTCTCCTGACAATATCTGGAGAACATCTACCATTCCTCATGTCCCACATCAACTCATTCCTGACCATTGGCTGCGTACCTTCAGATGGCCAATTGCTCCCCTCCTCAAGAAACCAACACTCAACCCCTCTGATGTCAAAAACTACAGATCAGTATCCCTTCTTTATTTTCCTTCCAAAACACTTGAGGGTGCTGTCTATGGCCACATCTCTCGCTATCTATCTGAGAATGATCTTCTTGACCTTAACCAGTCAGGCTTCAAGGCAGCTCACTCAACTGAGACAACTCTCCTCTGTCAGGGAGGCTCTTCGCTCTGTCAAAGATGACTCTCTCTCATCTGTTCTCATCCTCATAGATTTATCTGCTGCCTTCAACACCATGAACCATCAGATTGTCCTCTTCATCCTCTCAGGGCGGGACATCTCAGGCTCTGCACACTGCTCTATTGCATTCTACCTGGAAGTTTGCTTCAAACAGAGGATCTTTGTCTGCACCACGTGTTCTTACTATTTGGGTCCCTCAGGGCTCACTACCGGTATCCCTCAGGGCTCGGTTCTAGGCCCTCTCCTCTTTTCTCTTCACACCAAGTCACTCGGCTCTGTCATATCGAACGTTTGGGACTATAAGGTTCTATAGGCATTTTTGTCAAAATGTTGCTATCGACATAGCCTTGTTCAGTTCAATGTCCTCTACCTATATAGTACTCTAAATACCCTAATTCATGTTAAGTTCAAAATAATACAATATAAAAATTGCTGACACCATTCAAACCAATGAGGGTTTCGAAAATTAAAGCCAACTTTCTCAGAATCATATTTTTGCAGATAGAACCTTTATAATCCCAAGCTCTTAATATCCCCACATGGTCTTTCCTATCATTGCTACTGTATGTGGATGGTTCTCAATTTCTTTTATCCTTCTCCACTTCTGATACCCAGGTGGCGACACATCTCTGCATACTTGGCAGACATCTCATCTTGGATGTCGGCCCACCACCTCAGGCTCAATCTCAACACGATGAAGCTGCTCTTCCTCCTGGGGAAGGCCTGCCCACTCCAAGAGATCTCCATCACAGTTGATAACTCCAGGGTGTCTCCCTCCCAGAGTGCAAAGAACCTTGGCGTGACCCTGGACAACACCCTGTCATTCTCTGCAAACATCAAGCAGTGATTCACTCCTGCAGGTTCATGCTCTACAACATCTGTAGAGTATAATCTTTCCTCACACAGGAAGCAGAGTAGGTACTGATCTAGGAACTTGTCATCTCCCGTCGACACTACTGCAACTCTCTGTTGACTGGGCTCCCCACTTGTGCCTTCAAACCTCTGGTGCCTGGTGTTCAACCTTCCCAAGTTCTCCCATGCCAGCACGCTCTTCTGCACACTCCACTGGCTTCCAGTCGAAGCTTACATAATCTTCAAGACCTTGGTGCTTGCCTATGCAGTAGCAATGGGAACTGTGGTCAAACCCTACACCCCAACTGAAACACTCCGTTCTGCCACCTCTGGTCTCTTGGCCCTGCCACCCTAATGGAAGGGCAGTTCCTGCTCATCTTTGTCAAAGCTATTCTCTGTCCTAGCATCCCGATGATGGAACAATTTTCACCGTCATGTCAGGACAGCGAAGTCCCTGCCCATCTCTCGATAACTTCTGAAACTTTAAAGAGTATCTTAAATAGTGGTGGAAAAAGTACCCAATTGCCTGACGAGTAAAAGTTAAGATGGCTTCATAGAAAATGACTCACGTAAAAGTGAAAGTCGCCCAGTAAAATGCTTATTGTGTAAAAGTCTAAAAGTATTTGGTTTTAAATATACTTACTGTATGTATCAAAATTAAATGTAATTCAAAAATATACTTAAGTATCAAAAGTAAAAGCATAAATATTTTCAGATTGCTAATATTAAGCAAACAAAATGGCACAATTTTTTTTTCAATTTACAGATAGCCAGGGGCACAGTACAAAATGGAGACATAATTTACAAACAAAGCATTTGCATTAAGTGAGTCTGCCAGATCATAGGCAGTAGGGATGACCAGGGATGTTCTCTTGATAAGTGTGTGAATTCGACCATGTTCCTGTCCTGCTATTAATGAGTACTTTTGGGTGTCAGCGAAAATGTGTAGAGTAAAAAGTACATTATTTTTACTAGGAATGTAGTAAAGTAGAAGTTAAAGTTGTTAAAAATATGAATAGTAATGTACAGATACACAAAAAGTGAGTTCTAGAGCCTGTAAAGCTTCATGCACTCTGGATAAATGTTAAATGGCGACCGGTAATGGGCTTCGGATAACCAAAATGTGTAAACAGTATTCTGCATTATATTAAATTCATCTATGCATTTTGAAGTGTTTACTATTTACTTTTTTTCACTGACATATCCCTTCCCTGAATAAACATTATTTGATATTGATATTAATGGTATCCATATTCTAGCTGATATTTTGGAACATTTTCATCTCCCTAACTCCAAAGCAGTGTATCGTTACAGTTCACCTGTAGCTATATTTGACTATATTTACCACTTCTGACATTGTACCATATGTACAATAGATAATCTCTCCCTTCTCCCTACAGTCTACATTTATGCACAATAAATATAGACTGAGCCTGTAAAAAAGATGAGGGCTTAATGTGTTGGGTTTGACATTGCGGATACAACGAGACCAAAGTGTTGAGGTCCCTCTGAAAAAATCTTGACAGGATCTCTCCTTCCTCTGGTGGGTGCCTAACAAGGCCTCAGCAGCTATTCCCAGCAGGAGGACGTCACATAAAGAGAGGGAGATCAATAGCGCTTGGTGTTTAATATTCTACACATAAATTATAGGAGTGCTATGGGACTAGGCTGTTCCTCTTGTTTCAGCCCAGCTAGGCGACACAGTAAAACAGTACACCTGCTCCAATTTCAAAGACATTTTGAGGATGAGTTTAGGAGGTTGATGGCACATAGAGTAGATGGTAGATGGTATGGTTGTGTTCACGTTAGCATGCTGTTTTTAGCATGGTTAAAAAGGTTTTAATCAGAAAAGTTATACTGTAATACTGCAAATGAGTAACATAATCATCAACTCACTACATAACACATTTTTCACTGAGATAATTTTGGCATGTATCCCCAAAAATGATGTATCCAAAGTATCCCAGATTACAAAAATACATCCCTATAACATTGTATGGGACAGCTTTCGACTCCAAGTCTCCATTGAGCTGGGTGTTTCTCACTGAGACTCATCTTCTAGAACTTCCCCTGTAATAAAGGCTATTCCCCATGGGTGCTGCATAGACTGATACAACTCTTCATTTCCACCTTGGTTTTCAACCTCTAGCTGACTGTGGGGAGATCAACCCCGGAGACACTCCACTCATCTGTGATACTGGGGGGCTCTCCACCACCAGCCTGCCTCTCCGGGGAGAATCTTTGATTACTTTTATCACCTGTGTGCTTTTTGGTTGGCATTCTACATCAGAACATGTATATTTCATGAGAATTTAAAATATAAATGATATTGCCACTTGATTGATGATATCCATTGTGATACACTGCACAACCCAACTCCATTTCATGCATCACACTCGTAAATGTCTGCTTCACTGAAATTACATTCTATCGGTATTGGCTGAAGTATTGCAGCACTACAAAGGGAAGAGATTAAAAAAAAACAATTGCTTTGATTAAAGTCCTTAAAGCATAGTCACCTCCAAAATGGTTGGCACCCTTGATAAAATAAATAATACAAATACTGAGCTATATTGAATTCAAAAAAATATAAATTATATTATTTTTTTTATTTTTTTATACTAATACAATTGATTTTTTTAACAGGTAATACTGTTTTTTCTCAAATAGATAGATGTCAAAATGATTGGCACCCATAAAGATTCCTATAATTCTAATAAAACAAAATTGAATCTGCATTAACATTTGACTTTTAAAATGAATCTCTGTTTAGTTAATATTAATAGACCAATTGATGTCACCAGGCAGGCCAAAACTCCATCCCACCACAACAGGCTGAAATTTCAGGTGGTCTTTTCAAACAGCTCTTACACGAAAAGGTCACTATCATAATTTTCACACTTTCACAGTATTATTCCAACCTCATAGCGTGGCAATATATGTATATATATTAAAATATATCACGTTTTTGACTGCCATTGTATTAGTATGAAATAAAATAATTGTCAAAATGTTTAGAGCAGACAATATAGCTTAATATTGTATTATTTATGTTATACAGCCTTTCTTTGCTAATCTTTATGTGTGCCAATAATTTGGGAGGTGACTATACTTGTGAAATGGTTTAGGACATCTCTTTCTTGTATTTTCTCTATTATTTCATGTCTATTACTTGTGTCAATCATGTTAATCCCACAGACACAAGGCTTACTGTAGATGAACCTAGCAGTGATTGAAAATATCTTACTTAAAAAATAATAAATTATTGTAAAATTATTATAAATTATTATTGTAAAAAATTATAAATTATTGTAAATTATTATAAAATAATTTTAAAAAGCATTGTACCACTTGGGGAATGGTGGCTTCTAAGGAAACATATAATAGGGATAGGATTAAACAAATCAAGCACATGGTCCATAAGATTCCATATGTCTTAGAACATGAGACATAATATTTCCATTGGGTCCAGCCTTATCTTTTGTTTCTTCAGGGCAGTATTTTACTGAGAGGGGAATGTCTGCACCTGGTCTCTCTGTGTGTCGCTCTCGCTCTCTCTCAATTCTCAATTTCAGGCATGGGAGAGCAAGTAAAATAGATGATAAACAAAAAGTGAAATGAACTATAAAGAATTAACAGTAAGCATTACACTCACAAAAGTTCCAAAAGAATAAAGCCATTTCAAATGTCCTATTATGTCTATATACAGTGTTGTAATGATGTGCAAATAGTTCAAGGACAAAAGTGAAAATAAATAAACATAATTATAGGTTGTATTTAGAATTATGTGTGTTCTTCACTGGATGCCCTTTTCTTGTGTGCTGTGATTGCACACTGTGGTATTTTACTCAATATATATGGGGGTTTATCAAAATTGGATGCGTTTTAATTCTTTGTGTAACCTGAGGAAAATATGTGTCTCTACTCGTACATTTGTGAGGTTAGAAAGGTTTCCAGCTCATTTTGTGGGCAGTGTGCACATAGCCTGTCTTCTCTTGAGAGCCAGGTCTGCCTTTGGCGGCTGTTCTCAATAGCAAGATTATGCTCCCTAAGTCTGTACATAGTCAAAGATTTCCTTAATTCTGGGTCAGTCACAGTGGTCAGGTATTCTGCCACTGTGTATTCTCTGTTTAGGGCCAAATAGCATTCTAATTTAATCCATTTTTCATTCCAATGTGTCAAGTAATTATCTTTATGTTTTCTCATGATTTGGTTGGAACTAATCGTGTTGCTGTCCTGGGGCTCTGTGTGGTCTGATTGTGTTTGTGAACAGAGCACCAGGACCAGCTCGGTTAGGGGGCTCTTCTCCATGTTAATTTCTCTGTATATTATGGCTCTGTTATGGAATGTTTGGGAATCGCTTCCTTTTAGGTGGTTGTAGAATTTAACGTCACTTTTCTGGATTTTGATATTTAGCGAGTATCGGCCTAATTCTTAACCTCATGCATTATTTGCATGCATTATTTGTACACAGAGGACAGTTTTGCTGAAGTCTACATGCAGTCTCAATTCGGTGTTTGTCACATTTTGTGAATTATTGGTAGGTGATAAGAACCCAGACCTCACAACTATAAAGAGTAATGGGTTCTATAACTAAGTATTGTTTTGTCCGATCCTAATTGGTATGTCAAATTTTATGCTCCTTTTGATGCCATAGAAGGCCCTTCTTTCCATGTCTCTCAGGTCGTTCACAGCTTACCGGAAGTTACCTGTGGTGCTGATGTTTAGGCCAAGGTATGTATAGTTTTTGTGTGCTCTAGGGAACGGTGTCTAGATTGAATTTTGTATTCATGGTCCTGGCAACTGGACCTTATTTGGAACACCACTATTTTAGTCTTACTGAGATTTACTGTCAAGGCCCAGGTCTGACAGAGAATCTCTCTCTCTCAATGCTTTATGTCATCCCTAGGGGGTGAGACAGCCATTGAAGATGCTTGTGTGGATGGGTTTGGAGTTGCCCAAGGTCCATTTTGTCATGGGAACAATATAAAAAAAGCAGTCCTTTTCGGGGCCTTAACTTATTTCTTTTTGTCAGAGCCAAACGACTGCATTCCATTTGGGTGCTGTCCCCATCGGGGGGTTGACATGGTTTTTAGAACCATCTAGAAACAGCCTTTCTCTTCCCCACCAAGTCTGGTCTCATAGACTAGACGTAACATGTTAAATGTAAATCCTAGACACTTAAATTATGTTGATATGTTATGTTTGGTGTGGTTACATAAGACAGAAAGTTACTTAAGGCAGAAAAAAACAAAAGTAGGGTGGCTGGTCGGGGTGGATGGGTAGATGTATAATGCGGACATCTGCAACCAAAAGGTTTCATGTTTGAATGTCATCAGAGACATTTTTAGCATTTTAACTTTGCAACTACTTTCTACTTTTTATCTACATTGCAACAACTTAGCATGTTAGCTAACCCATCCCCTAGCCGACCCCTTAACCCTAACTCCTAGCCTAGCTACTATTATCCACCCAGCAAACCTTAGCATTAGCCACCTAACTTACGCTAGCTACAACAAATTCATAACATATCAATCATTTACACATTTTGTAACAAAATGTACAAATTGAAATTCGGAAAACAAATTGTACAAGGTGCTATTAGAAACATATCATACAATTTGTAATTCATAGCATATCATGCGAAATGATATGGACATCCACAAATCTCTTTAAAGGTAAAGAGTTGAAGTTGGACGTTTACATACAGCTTAGCCAAATACATTTAAACACAGTTTTTCACAATTCCTGACATTTAATCCTAGGAAAAATGTCCTGTCTTAGGTCAGTTTGGATCACCACTTTATTTTAACAACGTGAAATGTCAGAGTAAAAGTAGAGAGAATGATTTGTTTCAGCTTATAATTATTTCATTACATTCCCAGTGGGTCAGAAGTTTACATACACTCAATTAGTATTTGGTAGCATTACCTTTAAATGTTTGACTTGGGTCCACAAGCGTCCCACAATAAATTGGGTGAATTTTGTCCCATTCCTCCTGACAGAGCTGGTGTAACTGAGTTAGGTTTGTAGGCCTCCTTGCTTGCACCTGCCTTTTTAGTTCTGCCTACACATTTTCTATAGGAATGAGTTCAGGGCTTTGATGGCCACTCCAATACCTTGACTTTGTTGTCCTTAAAATTAAAGCCATTTTGCCACAACTTTGGAAGTATGCTTGGGGTCATTGTCCATTTGGAAGACCCATTTGCGACCAAGCTTTAACTTCCTGACTGATGTCTTGAGATGTTGCTTCAATATATCCACATAGTTTTCCTTCCCTCATGATGCCATCTATTTTGTGAAGAACACCAGTCCCTCCTGCAGCAAAGCACCCCCACAACATGATGCTGCCACCCTCGTGCTTCACGGTTGGGATGGTGTTCTTCAGCTTGCAAGCCTCCCCCTTTTTCCTCCAAACCTTATGATGTTCATTATGGCCAAACAGTTCTATTTATGTTTCATCAGACCAAAGGACATTTCTCCAAAAAGTACAATCTTTGTCCCCATGTGCAGTTGCAAACCATAGTCTGATTTTTTTATGGTGGTTTTGGAGCAGTGGCTTCTTCTTTGCTGAGCGGCCTTACAGGTTATGTCGATATAGGACCCATTTAACTGTGGATATAAATACTTTTGTACCTGTTTACTCCAGCATCTTCACAAGGTCCTTTGCTTGTCATGTACTTCTAGAAGTAGTGGGTGGAGGAGTCAGGCGCAGAGAGCAGGGTAGTTGATATGTGGAATGTTTATTCCCAAAACCACAGTGTTGGTCAACGCCACACACACGGGCGCAATAAGACCCAGTCCAAAACAACAGGACGAAATAGTTCGAGAACAAAATGCTTCCACAGAAATCACACATATCAAATAACAGAAAACAAGCCCACACAAAATTATGTCAATTAGCCTATCAGAAGCTTCTAAATCCATAACACAATTTTCTGGAATTTTCCAAGCTGTTTAACTTCAAATGGGCAGATGGGACGGTAACGTCCGATAACATCCTGGCCAACACCCGGTGAAATTGAAGACCATCAAATTCAAAATACAGAAATAGTCAAGTTAAACAGTCATAAAAATACAATTGTTATACATCGGTGTAAAGATGAACTTTTTATTAATCCAGCCGCTGTGTCAGATTTCAAAAAGGTTTTTCTGTGAAAGCAATCATGTGATTATCTGAGGACAGTGCCACGCTTACAAAAGCATACAAACATTTTACAACCAAGTAAAGGAATTACAAAAGTCAGAAAAAGCAAAACATTAACCACTTACCTTTGATGGTCTCCATATGGTTGCACTCACAAGAGTCCCCGTTGCACAATAAATGTTCATTTTGTTCGATAAAGTCCCTCTTTATGTCCCAAAAACTCTGCTTTGTTCAGTAATCCACTGGCTCAAATGCGGTCACAACATGCAGACAAATACATCCTAATAGTACCGGTAAATTTTGTCGAAACATGTCAAACGATGTTTATAATTAATCCTCTGGTTGTCTATTGTCTAAATAATCAATAATATTTCAACCGGACAATAGCGTCTTCAATAGAATGGAAAAACAACAAAGGGCGCGCAATCGGTCATGCTCGCAAACTAGCTCTGGTTCATTCTAGGGTCCACATAGAAAATGATCTCATTCTTCCTCACTTTTCAGAAAACAAGCCTGAAACAATGTCTAAAGACTGTTGACGTCTAGTGGAAGCCATAGGAACTGCAATCTGGGTCATAACCATTTAGATTCTGTATAGGCATTCAAGAGAAAAGTACCCACATCAAAAATATCCCACTTACTGGAAGGATTTTCCTCAGGTTTTCACCTGCCATATCAGTTCTGTTATACTCACAGATATTATTTTAACAGTTTTGCTAACTTTATAATGTTTTCTATCCAATACTACCATGCATATGTATAGCCTAGCTGAGTAACAGGCAGTTTACCTGAGTAACAGGCAGTTTACATTGGGCACCTCATTCATCTAAAATGCAAAATACTGCCCGCTACCCAAGAGAGGTTAAAGGCACAGTCAACTTAGTGTATGTAAACTTCTGACCCACTGGAATTGTGATACATTGAATTATAAGTGAAATAGTCTGTCTGTAAAATTTTGGGGGAAAAATTACTTGTGTCATGCACAAAGTAGATGTCCTAACCGACTTGCCAAAACTATTGTTTGTTAACATGAAATTTGTGGAGTGGTTGAAAATTAGTTTTAATCTCTCTTGGGTAGGGGGCAGTATTTTCACATCCGGATGAAAAGCGTGGCCAAAGTGAACTGCCTGTTATTCAGGCCCAGAAGCTAGGATATGCATATAATTGGTAAATCTGGATAGAAACACTCTAAAGATTCTAAAACTGTTAAGATCATGTCTGTGAGTATGACGGAACTGATATGGCAGGTGAAACCCCGAGAACAACCCACCCCCCCCCCAAAACAAATTCAGCCTACCGCTATTCTTATTGGCTGTTACTTTTATTTTAAGGCGAAATCCACCAAGGGTTTGATTATAAATGTTGTTTGACTTGTTTGGAAAGGTTTCTTAGCAACGTTTGGGATTCATTTTGTATGCATTTTGATGGAGGGAAACTGGGTGGATTATTATCCACCCAGTTTCCCTCCATCAAAATGCATACAAAATGAATCCCAAACTGAAGCACGACAGCTAAAGTGAGTTTTATGGATATAAAGAAGGACATTATCAAACAAAAGGACCATTTGTGATGTATCTGGGACCTTTTGTAGTGCCAACAGAAGAAGATCATCAAAGGTAAGGCATTTATTATATCGCTATTTCTGACTTTCGTGGCACACCTGCCTGGTTGAAATATGTTTTTCATGCTTTTGAATGCGGGGCGATGTCCTCTGATAATCGCATGGTATGCTTTCGCTGTAAAGCCTTTTTGAAATCTGACACAGCGGCTGGATTAACAAGAAGTTAAGCTTTATTTTGATATGTTACACTTGTGATTTTATGAAAGTGAAATATTTATAATTCTGTAGATTGAATTTCGCGCACTGAAATTTCACCGGATGTTGGCCAGCTACCATCCCACCTGCCCATAAGAAGTTAATGACTCCAACCTAAGTGTATGCAAACATCCAACTTCAACTGTATATCATACTAAATGGAGAGAGAGATTTACTTTTAGTATGTTATGTCTACCCCTGAGTCCAGGTTGCCACACCAGTGTTCTGTCCTTATGCGTCCCGCTGTAGTGACTTCCTCAACCAGACCTCCAAATACAGGGCTACACTCACTAACTATAATGACATTTTAAGTACTATTCTGATCAGTGGTAGTCACAATCCAATGGCGAACCTCTGGAAGGATTTTAGTATGATCGCCTGTAATTGAGAATATCTAACATAACGTTTGCCTGTGATGTCTTAACAGTTGACATAAAAGCATGTGAAGTGTAAGCTGTTTAATCAGTCTGGCTAACACATCTAAATTGTACACCTCAATGAGATCTTCTCTGTAATTAACTACTGATTACTCTCTTTTCAGACTTTCCCTGTGATGGAACAATGTAATGAACAGTCTTATGAAGTGAGGTATTCCCAAATTAACTTGGACACCTGTGATGGCACAGTTAATCCATGTGGTGCAATTGACAAGTACAATGGCTGTAGGCTGACCAGAGTCTAAACCTACTGTGATTTAACTGTTTTCTTTACTATCATTTGTTATCATGTGACTTTACCGAGCACTACTGTAAATATACAAATTTATTATAAATGTCTGTTTAATTTCAAAACAGCATCTCTGGAGGCTACAGGTCAACAGTTGGATGATTAGTAGCTCCTGGTTGAGTAATATAAAGAGATTTTATCCATAACGTAACAGGGAGGGAGATGATGGGGATCGAACACGCTGCGTTCTGGCAGAAAGGAATACAATAGGAACCCTGCTGGGGCCATCCTCAAAGCTTTACCCAACAAATTGGGGTTCAGCTGTTGAAATGTAATTCGCACCATGCTGCTTTGCAAATATTCCTGCTGATACAGTATCGGTGCAAACTCTTTCTCCTCTTCAAACTCATCTTTCTCTCTCCTAACTTCAAATTCCCACTGTGTCATTTTTTTAATTACAGTACTACTGAGCTAATATATTAATGAAACATCAATACAAACTATATAATAATAATATGATTATTCTATGTACTGCTGTCCATTACAAAGATGCTGTAAAAACAAAGAAAACAAAGGGTGTAAATGCCCTCTGCGCCCAGAGTGTACCCTGGCAATTCATAAATTCAGAGCCTTGTCAGATTTTCCGTTTGTAAATTCAGAGTGTTTCGCTCTCGGACCGTTCAGAGCGCACACTGGACGCTGTGGTCGAGGAGTAGGATTGATCTTAACATTCTGAACTCCCAACAATAGTCAAGCACCAAAGCTAACTGGCTAAATTTGGCTAGCTTGCTAGCTACTTCCAGACACAAATGTAGCAAAATTTTACATTTTGACTTAATGCTACAAAATGATATATTATACACTACAGTTGAGGAACAATGGGAAAGTCATTTTGCTTTGAAAGTTCATAAACTTGTAAACTCACTTTTGAGAATAAGGCTTTTGAATGTCTTGGTACTACTATTGGAGAGTCCTTCTTTGTCTACACCCATTCAGCATCAGTTACACACTCTTAAGGGTTGACAGCAGCCAAGCTGTCAACCCTTAAGAGTTAACTTGCTAGCTATTTCCAGACATCTAAGTGAAAGAGAACAGCTCATTGAACATTACTCGATCTAGCACAGCTGGTTAGGCTGTTATGTTATCCAGGGCATTGGTGACTGCAACTGTGCTCTCAGATTGTCCGGTCGTAAATTCAGAGCGTTTCACGTTCAGAGCGCACAGCGAACACTCTGGCCAATGAGTTTACTGACGTTTACTGACACTGGCCATATTCAATGGCTGTTGAGCATAAGGTCATAGACATAATGTTAGCTAACGAGCTGGCCAGCTAATGTTAGCTAGCTAGCTAGGTAGACAATGAACCATAATCACAACTCATGACATTACTACCCTGCATGAATCTGCAGGTAGCTAACCAACCAGGTTCAATATAGCTAGCTAAGCAAATAACTCTGAAAAAATGAATAATATCGTCATAGACGTAACATTAGCTAGCGAGCCAGCCAGCTACCGTTAGCTTGGCTAGTTACCCAAATAATGTCTCTTTCTGTCAAAATTAGAAACATGTAATATCTGATAATGTAGCTAGCCAGACTATTTTACCCGGGTACATCATTCACGGTTGGACGCGTCTCTTGTCGGATGCCATGTTTGCCCTTCATTTGAAGATGCAATCCAGATGCTATCATACTCGAATTCCACTGATTTCAAAACTCAGTCCTCCAGAAAGTGGAGAGAAACACCTATGTCGTTTTAATAAACAATACATAAATAATAAAAAACCTGCTTTAGAAAGGATTACCTAAACATACTGACCAGCTCAAATAGACAGAAACGTGCTATATGGCAGACCAATCCAAACTCATCTCTTGGCATGTCCACCCCACTCATTATCTCAGTCAATCATGGCTAGTGGGAAGGTTGCTGACTTTTCTTTGGCTAAACCAACTAGGCTGGTAATTTAACAATTGTATTGGTATTTGCAGATGGTTTAAAAGTTTGTTATTAAGGCACATGAATGTTCACATGTTCAAGAAGGCATTTCTGGAATTTTGATTTAAAAAATTTAAAGAATTTTTTCAAATGGCACTCCTGGGAAGTAGTGACCCGCAACATATGCTTAATTTACTCAAATTCTCACATAGCAGAGCTGGTTAGGCTGTTTTTATATTATCTAGAGCGTTGGTCACTGTAACTTTCTGCTGGCAACAATTTAATTACGTTTTGTTGCCGACTAACACCAGTCATATTCAACAGAGTGAATTTACGAATGCACCCAAATATAAAGATCTGACAGGACTTGGACAATGTTCTTCCACAGCTTCAGATCAAAATACTTTCTTCAGCCAGGCAGTTCAGAAAGGCTGGGCACTATTAAGCAGGGGGAGATTCAATGGCACAGAGAGGGAGCAGCGTCAGTCAGTTACTTAGACCGGCCCGGAGCTCTTTATCTGCACCTTGTTCATTGTCTCCTCCTCCACCTCTGTAGGTAGGCTGGATTGTCCACTACTGAAGTGTAGCACCCACCTGAGTGATACTTCGGAAGCTATAAGCTCCAGAAAGACCACCACAGTTCGGCAGTAGTTAGGAAGTAGTCCCCTACGAGGCGAGCCTCTCTCAACCCTTCACACTGCGGGCTCTATTTTCAGTTGGCAATATATTATTAAGCCAATGCATTTGTCAAATGCATGCTCATTTACAATTTCGACCTGTTCAAAGACTTTTTTTTTTTTTTTTTTTCCCATTTCGTTTAATTTGATTAAAAAACAAGCATAGCCTCCCCTAATCTCAGTGAAGGCTGTTTTTTTTTGTCCTGCCCATTTAATTCGCCAAGTGTTCAAGAATCAAGATATTGAGCTTGGCTCATTAGACTGAAATAAATCTTAATCACCAAAGCTTTATTAAAAGAACACATTTGGGAGCAGCAAATCATTGAGTGGACACTACCTTCTTATATATGTAGGCTATTGTCAACATCTGTTGCCAGCCTCCTGTTGTTTCTGTACAGCACTTTGAGATATCAGCTGATGTACGAAGGGCTATATAAATAAATTTGATTTGATTTATTATATTGAATGTGCATAAAAACCCTCCAATGTAGGCTAATTAAACCCATCATCGAACAAGACATGAGATAATCCGGTGACACTCATATTTAGATACATTTCAGTTATTTTCCTGTAATATCTTCCATTTTGTTTTATTAAAAAACAAGCCCATAGTAGGCTGTCCTTAACCTACTATAACGAAAGCTGGTTCAACAGCAATGTGTCTGGTGTATTTCTTATCCTCGCCATGCATTAGCCAAGTAACATATCCATAAAAGGATTCTAAATGGTCTACTTGTGAGGCTTTTTCCATCATGCTTTTGCATTATTCACAATTCACATAAGATTACTTGCAGTGCATACTACATTAGGCCTCTATCCACCCCAATTTCCATAGAGTGATTACAAAAGAGGGCTACAAATATATTCACATTTTTCAATCCTAGAAGGTCATATCAATGGTAGACCTAGGCTATATCTTGCTTATTGAGAATGTGCCTCAGACATACAATACAATTTCCGGGAGCTTAGTAACATTTTTTTGGGGGGGGAGTGCAATGCATAAAGGCCTGTACTCGTTGAAGAAAATGACAACAATGTTGACTGTCACCAAACATATACAGCAAAATGTTGCTATTGACCTACAGAACTTGAGACAAACACATGCCGCCTTAAGCCATGGAACGCCTCGATTTTCCAATGATTGGCCAAGCACTTATTACAGCTAAAACTTGTTTATTAATTAAAACCCTGCCCTTTCACATCACCGCTAGCTATTGCCCTCATAATTCTTGCTGTAAAAATAGCAAATATATATAGCGCTACCATCAGCACTTAGATTTATTAATGCGTTAGATTGTTAAAAATAGAGCCATGAAACTAGTACTGATCTACCACTGTGGATAAATACAGTTGCATTGGCATTGATGCATTTATCCTCTAAATATCAGAGCAACGTCATGACTATTTAAATATTTATTTTATTATTACTGATGTGTCTATCGATTGGCGTATCCCCTATTCTGTCTGTGAAGACTTGCATAAAGCATCAGTAATATTTCCTTTAATGAATATTTCCCTTCTTCTAATATTCTAAACTACAATTGATCCTAATCTCTTTTTTATTTTTTTAACCTTTTTTTAACCAGGCAAGTCAGTTCTTATTTTCAATGACGGCCTGGGAACAGTGGGTCAACTGCCTGTTCAGGGGCAGAACAACAGATTTGTACCTTGTCAGCTCGGTGGTTTGAACTCACAACCTTCTGGTTACTAGTCCAAACGCTCTAACCACTAGGCTACGCTGCCGCTCTTGACGGTGATCCTAATCTCTTTGTCCAGTTTAATTCCTCCTTTGAAGTGAATATGTGTCTACTGTTAGCTAAACAAGAGCTGGTTGTCAAAACAATAATTTTTTTTATGAATACACCTACATATTATTTTTCCGATGACCTGTGCTCTGTTGGTATCAAATAAACATTGTATCTTGACCTGCATATGTTTGTGACCCTGACTAGCCTGAGCTACTCTGGAGATATGGAACTGCAGATGTATTAATATAATGGGGAAATCCATTTTGAGAAAAGGTATCACTCACTAATGAGAACTTGTTTTGTGTTAAAGTCTACCAAAGCACATAGTCTGTTGGAGAGTTTGGACTAATACGCTTTGATGAGTGTAGAGATTGAGAGTAGAAGAACTGTCTAGACCTCTGCAGTCAGTGTTAAAATTATGGAGCTCACAGAGAACGGAGCTCACACCTGATTTTAATGGGCAGACAGCACAGCGAGAATTTAATTAAAGTGTGTCCTACTTTGGCACAGGAGTCAGTTAGCTCAATCTACTTGAAAGAGCCATTGCAACAATGATCAACTGAGTGTAAAACAGCAGAATACATGTATATTATAATTCATGTCCTTTTCTAAATATTTTAATTTATACAACGGGAGGTTTGGAATGCCCATTGTTATAACCTATCCTGCCCATGATATATGACACAACATACACAACACCAAATTCATATGAAGTGGCATCATTTACGTTGTTACCTAGCAATGCACTACCACTACTATTTTAACAACTAGGAGGAGGATATGAAAGAAATGAAACAAGAAGAAGAGCAAGTGGACCAGCAACCTGAGCCAAGTGTTAACCAGTAGCGCTGCTATAGACGACATAGATAAGGAGAGAAATGAAAAAGCTACATCAAGACAAACCAACTGAGCAGGGAAGTACTTTCTGAAATGACTGTCAAAAAAGGGGATATACATCGATCTGGCAACTGTTTCAAAACAGGAGATGGGTAATATTCTCTGGAGTTTCTACACCACCGCAAGGACTGCTAAAAGAGACCGATATGGAATCAGCAGCTTTGCAGACTGCGGGCAGGCCAAAACCGCCACTTATATGAGCCTCCAATGTGCCGGTCTTGGTGCCTGATGAGAGATACTGCGTTTCTGAACTCAAACAATGTCTTTGCTGGTATCATAAAACAGCTGGGAGGGCAGGGACAGAACCAGCAACTACCCAGCTATAATGCAGCAGGACCTAAAAAAATCCTCTGCTAGTTCGAAGCCTTGAGCCCCACCACCCCTAGAGGATTACTGAATAATGTGTGGTTTGATTTGCAGTTCCACCATAGCTAAGGCACCGATGGAAATTGCAAACTGAAGCTAGAGTCATTCGTAATCAAAGAAGACAAAAAGAAGACACACATTTTGAGATAAGCAACACCGAGTTTCGATGAAGAAACCAAGTTCTCTGCCCCATGGAAATGTGCAATTCAGTTTAAATAGCTGTCGATGCTGTGACCAATCGAAACAATGTGTCATTGTGGTTTCTATTCTGATCTACAGTATCAATGTCTTTGCTACAATGTTCAGCACTGTTTTCATATCCATGAACAGCGCCCCAATGCAATGTTCCGATCTGGCATTCATTTGTCCTATGTATAGGCCAGACGTGCACTGTTTTCAGAACCATGGACAGCGTCCCTACTAGAAACCAAGTTTCTGAAACTACACTACATTACCAAAAGTATGTGGACACCTGCTTGTCGAACCTCTCACTCCAAAATCATGGACATTAATATGGAATTCGTACCCCCTTTGCTGCTATAACAGCCTCCACTCTTCTGGGAAGGCTTTCCACTAGATGTTAGAACATTGCTGTGGGATTTCCTTCCATTCAGCCAGAAGAGCATTAGTGAGGTTGGGCACTGATGTTGTGTGATGATTAGGCCTGGCTCGCAGTCGTCCTTCCAATTCATCCAAAAAGTATTTGATGGTGTCAAGGTCAGGGCTTTGTGCAGGCCAGTCATGTTCTTCCACACCCATCTCGACGAACCATTTCTGTATGGACCTTGCTTTGTGCACAGTTGAATTGTCATGCTGAAACAGGAATGGGCCTTCCCCAAAGTGTTGTCACAAAGTTGGTAGCACAGAATCATCTAGAATGTCATTGTATACTGTAGCGTTAAGATTTCCCTTCACTGGAATTAAGGGGCCTAGGATGAACCATGAAAAACAGCCCGAGACCATTATTCCTCCTCCACCAAACTCTACAGTTGTCAATATGCAACTGATTCGTCCGTCGGACTGCCAGATGGTTCAGCTTTATTCATCACTCCAGAGAACGTGTTTCCACTGCTCCAGAGTCCAATGGTGGCGAGCTTTACACCACTCCAGGCGACGCTTGGGATTGTGCTTGGAGATCTTAGGCTTGTGTATGGCTGCTCCACCATGAAAACCCATTTCATTAAGATTTCGACTAACAGTTATTGTGCTGACGTTGCTTCCAAAGGCAGTTTGAAACTCAGTAGTGAGTGTTGCAACCACTTGGACTTCAGCACTTGGCGGTCCCGTTCTTTGAGCTTGTGTGGCCTACCACTTCACGGTTGAGCCTTTGTGACTCTTAGACGTTTCCACTTCTCAATAACCGCACTTACAGTTGACCGGGTCAGCTCTAGCAGGGCAGAAATTTGTCAAACTGACTTGTTGTAAAGCTGGCATCCTATGAAGGTGCCAATTTCAAAGTCATTGAGCTCTTCAGTAAGGCCATTCTACTGCCAATTTTTGTCTACGGAGATTGCATAGTTGTATGCTCGATTGTATACACCTGTCAGCAACTGGTGTGGCTGAAATAGCCAAATTCACTAATTTGAAGGGCTGTCCACATACTTTTGTATAGTGTATCGACCAGCGCTTGGGTAGTTTTGTTTTACATGCCAATCAATACGAATAGAACTAACGACCAGAAACACCGAAAATGTCATTTGACAACCATTGTTAGTGAATGTAGCATCACGTTTTGTTGAAAAATGTATTTTTAATGCTGGTAACCCATTGTATAAAAGCAATAATATAATGTGACCACGTCAAAACCATGATAAAAAGTCATAACATATGGCCTCCCATGTATTATTGCTTAAGTACATGGCTGTATGTTTAGACAGAAGATGAAACGAAGGACAGACAGAGGGGTAGGCGGAGCGTGGGATGTGTATTTACATTGTCGTAGATGGTGTGTGGGGTGAAGTATACCTATTAAATGAAACAATCTGATGAGGCTGGCAATCACTTCGGAACACAGGAATGTGTTTGATGAGCAAATATCACAGGGTGTGTAATGCTGATTCCAGAAAATGGTGAGATGTGTTTGGCTTTCCTCTTTTCTTCTCGGTCGCTGGGCACTTTGCAGCTGACACAATTAATCTCTTTCCAACAGGCACTCCTTTTCTAATTTAATTTCTGTTGTCTTTGATTCAAAGCCGTGGTAATGATCCACAATGTCCCCATCTGTTCCTGGCTTCCTGTTCCACATATGCACAGCTTTGTTCTCTCTGTTCTCTCACGCCTTTGATGTCCCTCCTATTGCACAGCTTTAATAGCCACATATATCACATGATTAACATTTATTACATTTAGAGGACATCTTCAGGTTGTGACACATCACACTTGTTAACGCTGTTGATGACTTAACCCTCCTCCTGGAGCGGTGCCTGTAATGATCCTCGTCTGTTGTTTGTAGAAAGTCAGACCGAAATGCAGCGTGTAGGTTACTCATGACTTTTAATGAAGCTAATACAGTACATGAAATAACGAAGAAGAAAACAACAAACGAATGAAACTAATACAGCCTATCTGGTGACTAACACTAAGACAGGTACAATCACCCACGAAATACAACGCGCACTCAAGCTACCTAAATACGGTTCCCAATCCGAGACAACGAGAATCAGCTGACTCCAATTAGGAATCGCCTCAGGCAGCCAAGCCTAACTAGACACACCCCTACTAATACACACTCCCAATTAATACAAACCCCAATACGAAATACAACATATAAACCCATGTCACACCCTGGCCTACCCAAACATATAACAAAAACACAAGAACAATGACCAAGGCGTGACAGAACCCCCCTAAGGTGCGGACTCCGGGACGCACCTCAAGAGCATAGGGAGGGTCCGGGTGGGCGTCTGTCCATGGTGGCGGTTCTGGCTCGGGACGTGGACCCCACTCCATAAATGTCCTAGTTCCTCCCCTTCGCGTCCTAGGATAATCCACCTTCTCCGCCGACCATGGCCTAATAGTCCTCACCCTGATCCCCACATAACTGAGGGGCAGCTCGGGACCGAGGGGCAGCTCGGGACCGAGGGGCAGCTCGGGACAGAGGGGCAGCTCGGGACAGAGGGGCAGCTCGGGACAGAGGGGCAGCTCGGGACAGAGGGGCAACTCGGGATAGAGGGGCAGCCCGGGACAGAGGGGCAGCCCGGGACAGAGGGGCAGCCCGGGACCGAAGCAGCCCGGTAATGAGGGGAAGCCCGGTACTGAGGGGAAGCCCGGTACTGAGGGGAAGCCCGGTACTGAGGGGAAGCCCGGTACTGAGAGGAAGCTCGGTACTGAGAGGAAGCTCGGTACTGAGAGGAAGCTCGGTACTGAAAGGGAGCCCAGTACAGAGAGGGAGCCTAGTACTGAGAGGAAGCTCAGTACTGAGAGGAAGCTCAGGCAGGTAGTAGGCTCCGGTAAATCTTGGCTGGCTGGTGGACCTGGATGATTAAGGTTGTCTGGCCGATCTAGAAGATCTTGGCAGACTGGCACTTCTGGCGGATCCTGGCAGACTAGCACTTCTGGTGGATCCTGGCAGACTGGTGACGCTGGGCCGACAGGAGACTCCGGCAGCACAGGAGAGGAGAAAGGCTCTGGCTGAGCTGAACAGGCTGGAGACTCCGATAGCACAGGAGGGGAGAAAAGCACTGGCTGTGCTGAACAGGCGATGCGCACTGGACGCGCTGGGCCGACTGGTAGCACTGGTGGCGCTGGACAGACAGGAGACTCCGGCAGCGCCGGAGAGGAGAAAAGCACTGGCTGCGCTGAACAGGCGAGGCGCACTGGAGGCCTGGTGCGTGGTGCTGGAACTGGTGGTACTGGCGCGAGGACACGCACAGGAAGCCTGGTGCGGGGAGCTGCTACCGGAGGACTGGTGTGTAGAGGTGGCTCTGGATAGACCGGACCGTGCAGGCGCACTGGAGCTCTTGAGCACCGAGCCTGCCCAAGCTTACCTGGCTCGATGCCCACTCTAGCCCGGCCAATAGGAAGGGCTGGTATGAGTCGCAGCTGGCTCTGCACCCGCACTGGAAACACTGTGCGCTCCATAGCATAACACGGTGCCTGCCCGGTCTCTCTAGCCCAACGGTGAGCACAGGGAGTATGCGCAGGTTTCCTACCTGGCATAACTATTCTCCCTTCTAGCTCCCCCCCAATAATTTTTTTGGGCTCTTTTTCCGGTTTCCAACCGCGTCGCCGTGCTGCCTCCTCATACATACGCCTCTCCGCTTTAGCTGCCTCTATTTCCTCCTTGGGACGGCGATATTCTCCCGGCTGCTCCCAGGGTCCTTGATCGTCTAATTCCTCTTCCCATGTCCAAATCTCCAAATGATGCATTCTCTCCCATTGCAACTGCTCTTCACGATTAACAGGGAGAGTAGGCTCAGGTCTGTTTCCTGACTCAGCCACTCTCTCTCTGCGCTTTCCCCTGTTACCTTCAGTTTTCGCTCTGTATAGCAATGCTTTCCTTCTCGATTCCATACGTGTATAGCCCTCTTCGCATTGCTGCAGGGAATCCCAGGCGGGCTCTTGCACTCGAGAGGATACGAGGAAATGTCCGGATTCCATGATGTCCATGATGTCCCAGTAAGGGATTAAGAAATGGTTCCTCGGTTAATGGTATACCTGTTAAAATTATTACCTCTTCCTAAAATTGTATCAGGAGATAGTTAAAGGTGATATTTCCTTATTTCAGAAAGTAACTCCAACACAAATAGATTGTATTTACCTGAGAAACATATTATTCAGACTTTCCCAGCTCACCTTAGTGGGACACTAGCTTATTATGCTGCCCCATAATCTGAACAACTGTCTCAATTATTCCTAAAATGTGAATTCCATTTGGAAACTACATTTGGAATCATTCCAGGTCCTGGATAAAACAATATACTGTATCTCTTGAACACCCAGTTTCACAAAAGTCTGTGGGACAATGACAAATGGAAAACATCTTCCTCATTATCAAACAAGGGAATCCTTATGGGGACGGAACACTTATGACACAGTTGCTACAGGAGAACAGCTCTCCTACACCCGATCCGTCCACTCTATCTCACCTTTGGAGGAATGGTCCTCCACTCTTTCCTAAACTTGCCTATGACGCTTTAATCTTCTAAATGCTGCTTGAGGATTTGAATTTATCCGCATAAATCTCGGGCCCCAGCCCTTACCTTGATTAATGGTCCCCATCTATCAGGGTGCCATGCAGTGTTCAGGACTCGCCCCCCCAGACAGCTTTGCTTTAGAATAATGGGAATGCTCCGTCCCCAACCCCAACCATGCCGCATCTGCAATGATTGTGCATCTTTTTGATCTATCTGTCAGGCCACTCCATTAAGAAGGACAGAAGGGGATGGTGAGAGACAGGGTGAGAGGGGAGAGAGGGACGAGGGAGAAAGTCGGGGGAGGGAGGCATTGCGGCAAGGCGTCTTTGTGTTTTTACCTGTACAGTAGCTGACAGACTGTAACTTTGTGAGGAGCAGTGCTGTCCCCAACTGATAAACACAAGAATGCAGTCAAATACACACACACACATACAAATGTAGCTGTGCACCAATGGGGCTGCGGTTTCTCCTTTTTTCCAGTCCCAAGCTGTGGCATGGAGCCTCAGAGACATTCTGTCTGTCATCAATAACCTTGGCAGCGACTAGTGCTGACTCCAGGTTCTCTCAGAGTGCTGCCTCTCACTGAGACTCATTGATATTCTACACATGTACACAGTCACAGACAACCACACATGCTGCAGACATGCTCAATCTCACACAGCCACAGAGCACAAATGTACAGTATGGATATACAGTGTTGTATACACAGGCAAGAAGACAAACAGGCATCCAGGCAGATGCACACACACAGCTACACACACACACACAAGCACACAACATGCATGCGCACACACACCCACGCACACAAGCACACACGCACAAACACACACACACAAACACACACCATCTTCTAGTCAGGTTTGTAATGTAGCTGTAGGTTCATAATTGATTGCGACATTTCATTAATCAGTGGGTAAGATTTCACCTCAGGAGGCCTGTGCAGAGACACTATCTCAACTAGGGTTCTGCAACACTTCCCTTCTGTTTAGGAAACACTCTTTTTACACCTCACTTGCTCCTGAAAAATTATTATCTGAGATTACTGCTTTCTCTCGTTGAGGTAATTATATGCCACGCAAGTGTGCCTCGTGCCGGCATATTTAATAATATTCCGTAAAGTCTACAGCTATTCATGCTTTTAAACTAGCCATTCATCAATGTCAGAGGAATTTTCTTCTCTGTTGATTGCGCTTTTGTGTGTCTCATTACTCGTCGACCGGAGAACTAAAATAGCCTGTCCCTCCGGACAACAAGCAGACAGGCATGAATTTATCAATCTTTAATTGAGAAATCATGTGGATGTGTCACAAAATAAACTGCAACCATATTAGTGCATTATGAGCTGGGAAAATTAACCAGCGCATCCACAACACCCACGCTCGCTTGTAACCCACCATCTTGCATGCTCGATATTTTGCCGGTATTGTTTTTAAATGTCACAGCCCTATTACATCGCCCGCTGGGATGGGTGGTGATATGTGAGAGTATTGTGTTGTTGCCTGTTGCTGACATTTTCACTGGCTGGTTATTGCTGCTACGCTCCCCAGACGCTCACAGGCGCCTATAGCTCCCTAGCCCATCAAAAGAGGACCAGGAAACTGGAAGGGATGGAGTGGATACAATTGGGTGGAGGAGAGTTACTGTAAACTGTCCATGAAGACTTCAATTTTGGAATCAATTGAAAAAAGCACAGGGCCTCATGATAGATTCCATGTGATTGCCTGAAGAGACTCTTTTGCACATTCCCAATTATTTTCCGAAATCAATTTGAAAGGAAATGTAACTGTGTGTGTGTGTGTGTGTGTGTGTGTGTGTGTGTGTGTGTGTGTGTGTGTGTGTGTGTGTGTGTGTGTGTGTGTGTGTGTGTGTGTGTGTGTGTGTGTGTGTGTGTGTGTGTGTGTGTGTGTGTGTGTGTGTGTGTGTGTGTGTGTAACAGAGCTTGTGTGTAACAGTGCTTGTGTGTAACAGTGCTTGTGTGTAACAGTGTGTGTGTGTAACAGTGTGTGTGTAACAGTGTGTGTGTGTAACAGTGCGTGTGTGTAACAGTGCGTGTGTGTAACAGCGTTTGTGTGTGTGTGTGTGTGTGTGTGTGTGTGTGTGTGTGTGTGTGTGTGTGTGTGTGTGTGTGTGTGTGTGTGTGTGTGTGTGTGTGTGTGTGTGGGGGGGGGGTAGAAAGGGCGAATGAGATAATAAACCATTCTTAAACATGGTCTTTTACAGACCATATGACAGTTATATGAGTTAGTGTGTGTATGCATGTGTGTGTGTTGTGTTTGTGTATAAGCCTGTACCTTTAAAGCTTATTGCAGCATCAGACTGGTATTACCTTCTGCTCTTCTCCAGATGACTGCACACCTGAATCTGTCTTTTTCCTTCATCTGATTTGCTCTGGCCACTGCTGAGGTCAATCGGTTGTTTTTCAGTTCTATAAAAATGGTGGACTGGCCACCCTGTGAAGCAGCGAGCCCCAACACTGTGTGGAACTGGGGCAATGTTCATCAGGTCTCATGTTGACCCTGTTGTGCACCCTCAGCAATATCTAGCAGGCAAAAATTGCTTATTTGTGTTCCACCATTTTCCTCCCACTGAAGGTAAATAACGCAGCACTGTAATGAGAAATGGGTAGCGAGGGAGAGGAACATTCAACTATAAGAGACTATGGAACCCACTATATATTCTCTCTTTCTCTCTCTCTCGAAAAGCAAAGCAAAGGAGAACAATCAACAAACCCAGAACAAAAGGGAGAGCAGGGGTAAAAATGTGTTTGTTCCTGTAATTACTTTCCTGTGAGGTACAGGTCTACTCTTGTCCTATTTCTCTGTTGAAGGATTGTCCTGGGAAAGCACATGTGTTGAACACAGCTGATCCCTGAATCCCATTTGGAAGGCAAGCGGTTGTTTACAGATGACATATAGAGAGCTCCAAAAGTATTGGGACAGTGACATATGTTTTGTTTTTTTGGTTCTTTTCTCCACCCCTTTGGATTTGAAATTATACAATATTTACAGACTATCAGCTTCAATTTGAGGTTATTTTAATCCATATCAGGATAACCTCCTCCATTTCAGGGGACTAGAAGTATTGGGACACATTCGCTTATGCTGTGCATTTGGAAAGTATTCAGATCCCTTCCCTTTTCCACATTTTGTTACATTACAGCTTTATTTTAAAATTGGTTAAATAATTGTTTTTCATCTCCAATCTACACGTAATACCCCATTTTTGCAAATGTAACAAAATACAGAAGTACCTTATTTACATTTACAAGTATTCATGCCCTTTGCTATGAGACTCGAAAATGAGGTCAGGTGCATCTTGTTTCCATTGATCATACTTGAGATGCCTCTTCAACTTAATCCACCTGTGGTAAATTTGATTGATTGGACATGATTTGGAAAGGCACACACCTGTCTATACAAGGTCACGCAGTTGACAATAAATGTCAGAGCAATAAACAAAGCTATGAGGTCGAAGAAATTGTCCGTAGAGCTCCGAGACAGGATTGTTGCGAGGCACACATCTGGGGAAGGGTACTAAAAATGTTTCTGCACCATTCAAGGTCCCAAAGAACACAGTGGCATCCATCATTCTTAAATGGAAGAAGTCTGGAACCACCAAGACTTCCTAGAGCTGGCAACCGGGCCAAACTGAGCAATTGGGGAGAAGGGCCTTAGTCAGGGAGGTGACCAAGAAACCAATGGTCACTCTTAGCAGAGCTCCAGAGTTCCTCTGTGGAGATAGGAGAATCTTCCAGAAGGACAACCATCTCTGTAGAACTCCACCAATCAGGCCTTCATGGTAGAGTGGCCAGACGGAAGCCACTCCTCAGTAAAATGCACATGACAGCCCGCTTGGAGTATACTAAAAGGCAACTAAAGGACTCTCAGGCTATGAGAAACAAGATTCTCTGGTCTGATGAAATCAAGATTGAACTCTTCGGCCTGAATGCCAAGCGTCTCATCTGTAGGAAACCTGGCACCATCTCTATGGAGAAGCATAGTGGTGGCAGCATCATGCTGTGGGGATGTTTTTCAGGATTGAGGGAAAAATTATCGGAGCAAAATACTGATAGATCCGTGATGAAAACCTGCTCCAGAGTGCTCAGGACCTCAGACTGGGGTGACGGTTTACCTTCCAACAGGACAACAACTCTAAGCACACAGCCAAGACAACACAGGAGTCGCATCGGGACAAGTCACTGAATGTCCTTGAGTGGCCCAGCCATAGCCCAGACTTTTACCCGTTCGAACATCTCTGGAGAGACCTGGAAATAGGTGTGTAGCGACACTCCTCATCTATCCTGACAGAGCTTGAGAAGATCTGCAGAGAAGAATGGGAGAAACTCCCCAAATAAGGTGTGCCAATCTTGTAGCGTAATACCCAAGATTACTTGAGATTGTAATTACTGCCAAAGGTGATTCAACAAAGCACTGAGTAAAGTGTCTGAATACTTATGTAAATGTGATATTTCAGATCTTTATTTTTAATAATTTTGCAAAAAAAATTAAAACTGTTTTTGCTTTGTCAATATCGGGTTTTGCGTGTAGATCGATGAGGGAAAAAAACATTTAAATACATTTTTGAATATGGGTGTCAGGTAACAAAATGTGGAAAAAGTCAAGGGGTTGGAATACTTTCCAAAATCACTGTATGTGTATTAAAGTATTCAAAAGTTTAGTATTTGGTCCCATATTCCTAGCATGCCTGTTGGATGCATTTGCTGTTTGTTTTGGTTTTATTTCAGATTATTTTGTGCCCAATAAAAATGAATGGTAAATAATATATTGTGTCATTTTGTAGTCATTTTTATCGTAAATAAGAATAGAATATGTTTATTGTGGATGCTACCGTGATTAGACAGTCCTGAATGAGTCGTGAATAATGATGAGTGAGAAAGTTACAGACACACAAATATTCATACTCCAAGATATACTGAACTCTCACCATTACAATAAAGGGAGGTTCGGCGTTTTTTGGGGGGATATGATATTTGTGCATCTGGAACTTTCTTACTCCTCATTATTTATGGTTCATTCAGAACTATCCGTAGACATGGTAGCATCCACATTTATATATATATAGTGCTGGAGAAGGGAGTCAAAACAACAAAAATGTATCACTGTCTCAATACTTGTGGAGCTCACTTTGCACAAAACATTGGGAACACCTCTATTGAGTTGCAATCCTTCTTTAAACTGTCTCCTCCCCTTCACCTACACTGATTGAAGTGGATTTAACAAGTGACATAAATAAGGGATCCTAGCTTTCACCTGGATTCACCTGGGTAGTCTGTGTCATGGAAAGAGCAGGTGTTCAAATGTTTTGTACACTCAGTGTATGTAACATGTGATGACACCATGTCTCAATTTATAGTCACTTCCGAGAATACGACTATCACACTTTAATTGGTATTTCTTATGCCTTTGCCTCTCAGTTTATATATATATTCTAGAGTTCTTTTTGCTTCTCTATGGCTGTCATACCTTTTTAATATAATATGATTTACTAAACACAGTACTACTTTCCTTGTACTCAAAATAAAATACAAATGTACGAATAATAAACATGCAGTAATCATGGCAAGCACAACTACAAAAAAAGTATATTTCTCTTCCAGGCATCGTGAACAAACTGAATAATCTCAAACAAGCCCTGTCTGAAACAAAATTCAACCTTCTGATTGTCCCGTATGCAGAATACCACAGGGTTATCACTATTTTCCTTTAAAAAAAAAATAACTTCTCAGATCGTCATACAGAGGGCAAAAAAACACTAAATTGATTTTGTTTCGATTTCCCCAAGATCACACAGTAGGTTAATTCTCTCCTCTTCGGGCACTCTGTTAAATCTACCCATCTCTATAGCCAGAAGGAGGGCTCCTGGTTTTGAGTTATACAGAAACTGTCCTTTTGGCTTTTTGTTAGGTTCAGGAGGGCATATGGTTCAGGGGTGTAGTTCTCTTTGATGAGAGTATACGTTCTAAGTTTAGGTTTAAACCAAATATCAGCTGCCCATTTTTTCTTGTGAATCAGAAAAATGTTTGTCCTTGATTTGTATAACACCACATGGTAAATACATATATGAGCAGGTTTCAAAAATATTTTGAGATAGCCAATGCATGTTGTGTCTCAAACGATGACAGGCCCAACAGAAAAACCTCAGCTGATGTACAGATGGGACTAAGCTGCAACATACAGTTGAAGTCAGAAGTTTACATACACCTTAGACAAATATATGTAAACTCAGTTTTTCACAATTCCTGACATTTAATCCTAGTAAAAATTTCCTGTATTAGGTCAGTTAGGATCACCACTTTATTTTAAGAATGTGAATAGTCAGAATAATAGTAGAGAGTTACTTATTTCAGCTTTTATTTATTTCATCACATTCCCAGTGTGTCAGAAGATTACATGTATATTCAATTAGTATTTGGTAGCATTGCCTTTAAATTGTTTAACTTAGGTCTACCGTTTCGGGTAGCCTTCCACAAACGTACCGCAATAAGTTGGGTGAATTTCGGCCCATTCCTCCTGACAGAGCTGGTGAAACTGAATCAGGATTGTAGGCCTCCTTGCTCACACCCGCTTTTTCAGTTCTGCCCACAAATTGTCTATGCAATTGAGGTCAGGGCTTTGTGATGGCCAGTCCAATACCTTAACTTTGTTCTCCTTAAGCCATTTTGCCACAACTTTGGAAGTATGCTTGGGGTCATTGTCCATTTGGAAGACCCATTTGCAACAAATCTTTAACTTCCTGACTGATGTCTTGAGATGTTGCTTCAATATATCCACATAATATTCCTTTCCTCATGATGCCGTCTATTTTGCGAAGTGCATCATTCTCTCCTGCAGCAAAGCACCCCCACAACATGATGCTGCCCCCCTTGTGCTTCACGGTTGGGATGGTGTTCCTCGGCTTGCAAGCATCCCCCTTTTTCCTCCAAACATAGCCATGGCCTTTCAGGTTATGTCGATATAGGACCCGTTTAACTGTGGAAATAGATACTTTTGTACCTGTTTACTCCAGCATCTTCACAAGGTCCTTTGCTGTTGTTTTGGGATTGATTTGCATTTTTTGCAGCAAAGTATATCCATCTCTAGGAGACAGAACACATCTCCTTCCTGAGCGGTATAACGGCTATGTGGTCTCATGGTGTTATACTTGTGCACTATTGTTTTTACAGATGACGTGGTAGCTTCAGGCATTTGGAAATTGTTCCCAAGGATGAATCAGACTTGTGGAGGTCTACAATTAATTTTTCCTGAGGTCTTGGCTGATTTCTTTTGATTTTCCCTTAATGTCAAGCAAAGAGGCACTGCTTTTGAAGGTAGGCCTTGAAATACATCCATAGGTACACCTCCATTTGTCTTAAATTATGTAAATTAGCCCATCAGAAGCTTCTAAAACCATGACATAATTTTCTGGATTTTTCCAAGATGTGTTTAAAGGCACAGTCAACTTAGTGTATGTAAACTTCTGACCCACTGGACTTGTGATACAGTGAATTTTAAGTTAAATAATCTGTCTGTAAACAATTGTTGAAAATAAATACTTGTGTCATGCACAAAGTAGATATCCTAACCGAGTTGCCAAATGTATAGTTTGTAAGCCACAGAACGCCATCCCAACCGTGAACCACGGGGGTGGCAGCATCATGTTATGGGGGTGCTTTGCTGCAGGAAGGACTGGTGCACTTCACAACATAGATTACATCATGAGGCTGGAATATTATGTGGATATATTGAAGCAACATCTGGAGACATCAGACAGGAAGTTAAAGCTTGGTCACAAATGGGTCTTCCAAATGGACAATGACCCCAAGCATACTTAGAGTGGCCGTCACAAAGCCCTGACCTCAATCTTATAGAATATTTGTGGGCAGAACTGAAAAAGCATGTGCGAGCAAGGAGGCCTACAAACCTGATTCAGTTTCACCAGCTCTGTCTGGAGGAATCGGCCAAAATTTACCCAACTTATTGTGGGACGCTTGTGGAAGGCTACCTGAAACGTTTGACCCAAGGTAATCAATTTAATGGTACTGCTACCAAATACGAATTGAATGTATATGTAAACTTCTGACCCACTGGGCATGTGATGAAAGAATTAAAAGCTCAAATAAATCATTCTCTCTATTATTATTCTGACTATTCACATTCTTAAAATAAAGTGGTGATCCTAATTGACCTAACACAGGGAATTTTTACTTGAATTAAATGTCAGGAATTGTGAAAAGTTCTGACTTCATCTGTACTTCGCTTTACCTTTAAAGAGGTAGAGGGGGAAAATACACATATATACAGTGCTAGGGGTGCTCTTTCTACAAACCAATGTCTACACATGCACACTCACACCCAGAGGCATAGGGCTGAAAATGTCTCAAGACCTCCATCAACATCAGAAAACAACAGGAAGGCCCCATCCTTCCATTTGGAGCCTGAGACGCCTGTGTGCATAACTGCACACAGAGTGGGAGAGAGAGATTGCATTCATGCGGCTAGTAGGATAAAAAGCATACCTTTACCTTTGTTATCCGGATTAAAGCATATATTTCCTTTGGGGTTTGTGGAAGTGTGTAGCTATGCATTTACCTGTGTGTGTGTGTGTGTGTGTGTGTGTGTGTGTGTGTGTGTGTGTGTGTGTGTGTGTGTGTGTGTGTGTGTGTGTGTGTGTGTGTGTGTGTGTGTGTGTGTGTGTGTGTGTGTGTGTGTGTGTGTGTGTGTGTGTGTGTGTGTGTGTGTGTGTGTGTGTGTGTGTGTGTGTGTGTGTGTGTGGAATGAAAAATAAGTGTTTGTGTGTGTCTGTCTGTGTGTGGTATCAGACAATGTGACCAGGAAGATTTACTTTTATCTGCCATCTGAGATATTTACCGGACCCATATGTATTGGGTGCATAACCCACCAACAGTGCTCAGAATGACAGAAATCACATTTAGATTATGGTAATTCATCTTAACAGGACATGCAACTCCTGTAATGAAGACGCCAATATAAAGGGATTTGAAACATTTGACAAAATGCAATTTGCGGGAGAAATCCATTCATAAAAACGCACCTGATGAGAGCAGTTCCATATGTGACAGAGATTAAAATCTCCTTTGTGATCAAGCCATCAATGTCATGTGATTATTGGTGTCGTAAAAACATTAGCTAACATATTAGCTATTAGCATGTTTGACATTTCAGTATAATTACTACTACTGTACTATCAGCTTTTTGATAAGAGGTTTAGCAAAACAAAATGTGTCCCGTAATATCGCCTTACGGTCCCCAGTTATTGGCTACCTTACTATTTTGTTCAATTACAATAAATATATCCATTCAATTTTGTACAAAAAAGAGACACCAACCTTGTGTCTGAAGTGTTTACTCGATAGATGACTAGTTTATTAACCTTCCAGTAAAAAAAATGTATTACTTGCCTGTCAACTTTTCATTGTGTAGCTCCTGTTGACTCGCAGTCAAATTTTACAATATAGACAAAATGTGTATTTATATTACTTTTTTGAAAACTCAAAACCTAACTCAACCTAAACTGCAATGAAAATCGGTGGTCAGCTAGCTAGAAGGTTGTCTTTAGCCACAAACCACACCGTTATTTTCCAGTCTATTTAAATGTTGAGCTCGAGGTGATTTAATCCTCCAACCGCTAGAGAGTTACTGAAGTTAGGGAGTGTCCAATGTTGGGGGAAAGTTTGCTATGATTGTGCCTTTGGATTCTGGACGAAGAAAGTTGATATGAAAAACAATAGTTTTACTTTATTAAGATCCCCATTAGCTACTGCACATGCAGCAGCTACACTTCCTGGGTCCACATAAAACATACAAATACATGACAAATTATAGAAAGGTGTATAGAGCCACATACAATATTACATTACATTCTAAATAAAACATTTTAATAAAATAAAATAAGAGTTATATATAGGAAAGACACCAGGACATAACAAAAATACTATTTACACACCAGTCATATATGTATATACTGTGGGGCAGAAAAGTATTTAGTCAGTCACCAATTGTGCAAGTTCTCCCACTTAAATAGATGAGAGAGGCCTGTAATTTTCATCATAGGTACACATCAACTATGACAGATAAAATTAGAAAAAAAATCCAGAAAATCACAGAGAGACAGGAAACACAGGGATAAATACACCGGGGAAAATATGCGACACCTGGAGTGGGTGGAGACAATCACGGGGACAGGTGAAACAGATCAGGGTGTGACAGTTAGAGGTGAGCAATCGCTGTTCTGATGTCCATAAGTTATTAACGGTCATAAGAGTTAGTAGCAGCAACATTATGTACAAAATAAGTAAAAAAATAAGTTACAAAAAACATGAAAAAACAAACAAAATAGCACATTTGGTTAGGAGCTCGTAAAACGGCAGCCATCCCCTCCGGTGCCATTCTAATAACCTAAGTTGTTTTGTTTAGATTATAATTATTTGTTCTCTTTTTAGGCCTCATCAATTATTAATTAAATCTTGCTTTTTTTTTTGACAATGTTTGGCATGTCCATGCTCAGCCATAATGCAATTTAGAGTAGGCCTAGCCCTTGTATCTGTGTGAATGGTATTGAAGCCATGCAATTACTGAAAACAATGTGGACTGCAAATGGGTTCAAGTAAAGGTATTTAGCAAAGATACAGAAGGCCTTCATATTGTTATTTAAGTTCTGTAAGCCATTTAGTAAACTATAACGGACTTACACTGGAATTGGAGTTGATTCCAAGGCAATACATAAAAGACCGTAAATACACAACTTGAAACAACTACATATTTCACCATGGAACCTGTTCTGATTGGCTTCGACACACTCACAACATGTTTATTCATGAAAACCCAGCCCTTTTGCGCCAACGACCACAACTGCACCGATAATTGCGCTTGTGAAAATAGCCCAAATATTTCTGACACACCCCCGAACCTTAAGAGTTAGATTGACCATTGTGTTAGGTTTGTTAAAATAGTGCACCGATTTATGTCGGGACTTTGTACTGCAATGCCAGGAATCTCAACACTTCTTTCAATAGGAAAGGCTAAAGACAGAGTGACTTGTCTAAATAACTCTAGCATTGCCATTCAGAGTGGCAAACAATAAGGTTTTACATTTCATGGTAAGCACATTGAGTCAACCGACAGGTATGTTTCTAGTGACAGCTACAGAAGTCAAATGTCTAGCTGGCTGTCACATAGCTAACGCTGTGGCATTGCATTCCATGCAAGCTGTCATTTATTTTGGGCTGGCTGATACTCACGGAGCTTTGTGGAGTGCGGCTCATTGTGATTCCAGTGAGTTAAAGTGTATTGCTGTGGGACACAGTATGTGTCATATCTCAACTAATTATGCCAAATTTCAATTTTGGAACTTGAATGTACCAATTGGTTGATATTCAAAATTAGAGGTTTGACTCTTATGGCTTGAGAGGCTTGCCTGGCTCTTAAAAATGGTTTATTGTTGATGTGAGGTTGTTATGCCTGGTTTGCTTTAAAATGTTTGGTGAAAAAAACACAGCAATGCAGAGGTCTTATCAGATCTCTCAGACCTGATTTACAACCTCTCCCTGAGTTACAATTACAATCCTGATGGAACCTAAATACATGAACGTGCGCGTGTGCGTGTGCGTGTGTGGTAACTGTCTATTGCTTTTCATCAAGCCAACTTCACAAACGTATAATAAGCAAATGAATCTGCAGACAATTAGCCTGATTATTTTGTTAGTATAGCTAAAAGGCAACAAAACACTTTTTGATGTATATTCTCAGATTCAGCTCAGCTGTAGATGGGTGTGTTGTGTCCATTACATGTATAGCCACCTCGTCAGAAAAAAAACATTTCATCCATGGATGGGCTCAACTTGGTGAGGGCCACAAAATATTGGAACTTATATTTAAGAGTCGTAGTGGCTTGTTGGTCTGCGTACCCACATCCATACCCACACATGCAGTCAGAGAAGGCCCTACCTTGCAAGAAAAACATTTTCGCCATCCCACTCCTCACAGCAGAGAGTTTACGTCCTGCAATTCTATAGCCCATTTTGCCATTGGCTATAGAAAATTGGTGCAGTTATACAGTGCATTCGGAAAGTATTCAGACCCCTTGACTTTTTCAAATGTTTTTACGTTACAGCTTTATTCTAAAATCGATTAAATCATTATTTTCCCTCATCAATCTATACACAATAGCACATAATGACATAGAAAAAAAAAATTTTATGTTTACAAATTTCTAAAAAATAAACATTACATTTACATTTAAGTCATTTAGCAGACGCTCTTATCCAGAGCGACTTACAAATTGGTGCATTCACCTTATGACATCCAGTGGGACAGTCACTTAACAATAGTGCATCTAAAACTTAGGGGGGGTGGGGTGAGAGGGATTACTTAACCTATCCTAGGTATTCCTTAAAGAGGTGGGGTTTCAGGTGTCTCCGGAAGGTGGTGATTGACTCCGCTGTCCTGGCGTCGTGAGGGAGTTTGTTCCACCATTGGGGGGCCAGGGCAGCGAACAGTTTTGACTGGTATGACTACATAAGTAGTCATACCCTTTACTCAGTACTTTGTTGAAGCACCTTTGGTAGCGATAACAGCCTTGAGTATTCTAGGGTACGACGCTACAAGCTTGGCACATCTGTGATTATGGAGTTTCTCCCATTCTTCTCTTCAGACCCTTTAAATCTCTGTCAGGTTGGATGGTGAGTGTCGCTGCAGAGCTATTTTCAGGTCTCTCCAGAGATGTTCGATTGGGTTCAAGTCGGGGCTCTGGTTGGGCCACTCAAGGACAATCAGAGACTTGTCCTGAAGCCACTCCTACGTTATCTTGGCTATGTGCTTAAGGTCGATGTCCTGTTGGAAGGTGGACCTTAGCCCCAATCTGATTCCTGAGCGTTCCGGACAGGTTTTCATCGAGGACCTCAACTGTACGTTGCTCCCTTCATCTTTCCATCGATTCTGACTAGTCTCATAGTCCCTGCCACTGAAAAACATCCCAACAGCATGTTGCTGCCATCACCATGCTTCACTGTAAGGATGGTGCCAGGTTTCCTCCAAATGTGACCCTTGGTATTCAGGCCAAATAATTAATCTTGATTTCATCAGACCAGAGAATCTTATTTATCATCTCTGGGATATATGGGATGCTAGTGTCCCACCTGGCCAAAAGCCAGTGGAAATGCAGAGCGTCAAATTCAAATAAATTACTATAAAAATCTAACTTTCATGAAATCACACATGTAAGATACCAAATTAAAGCTACACGTGTTGTGAATCCAGCCAACATGTCAGATTTCAAAAAGGCTTTTCGGCGAAAGCAAACGATGCTATTATCTGAGGGTACCACCTCCGTAAACAGAGAGAGAAAACATATTTCAACCCTGCAGGCATGACACAAAATGCAGAAATAAAAATAAAAATCATGCCTTACCTTTGCGAGCATCTTTTGTTGGCACTCCGATATGTCCCATAAAAATCACAAATGGTCCTTTTTTTAAATTAATTCTTTCGATATATATCCAAAATGTCCATTTATTTGGCGTGTTTGATCCAGAAAAACACTGGTTCCAACTTACGCAACGTGACTACAAAATATCTCAAAAGTTACCTGTAAACATTGCCAAAACATTTCAAACTACTTTTGTTACACAACTTTAGTTTTTTTTAAAGTAAATAATCGATAAAATGATCTGTGTTCAATACAGGAAGAAAACAAACTGATGCTACCTTTCTGGTCATGCACCTCTATCTAACAGTACACTTGAAGTGACCCTCGTTTTGAACAGGGCTACTTCTTCATTACACAAAGGAAAAACCTCAACCAATTTCTAAAGACTGGTGACATCCAGTGGAAGCGGTAGGAACTGCAAGAAGGTCCCTTAGATATATGGACTCCCAATGAAAACCCATTGAAAACAGAGTGACCTCAAAAAAAGGAATCTGAATGGTTTGTCCTCTGGGTTTCACCTGCTACATAAGTTATGTTACACTCACAGACATGATTCAAACAGTTTTAGAAACTTCAGAGTGTTTTATATCCAAATGTACTAATAATATGCATATCTTATCTTATGGGGATGAGTAGCAGGCAGTTGAATTTGGGCATGCATTTCATCCGGACGTGAAAATGCTGCCTCCTCCTGTCACCAAGAAGTTAAGGTGTCCTTAAGGTGCCTTTTGGTAAACTCCAAGTGGGCTGTCATGTGCCTTTTACTGAGGAGTGGCTTCCGTCTGGCCACTCTACCATAAAGTACAGATTGGTGGAGAGCTGCAGAGATGAGTGTGCTTCTGGAAGGTTCTTCCATCTCCACAGATGAAATCTGGAACTCTGTCAGAGTGACCATCGGGTCCTTGGTCACCTCCCTGACCAAGGCCCTTGCTCAATTTTGCCAAGCGGCCAGCTCTAGGAAGCGTCTTTGTGGTTCAAAACTTAGTCCATTTAAGAATGATTGAGGCCACTGTGTTCTTGGGGACCTTCAATGTTGCAGAAATGCCTTGGTACCCTTCCCCAAGTCTGTGCCTCAACATAATCCTGTTTCGGAGCTCTACATACAATTCCTTCAACCTCTTGGTTTTTGCTCTGACATGCACGGTCAAGTGTGGGACCTTATAGAGACAGGTGTGTGCCTTTCCAAATCATGTCCAATCAATTGAATATACGACAGGTGGACTCCAATCAAGTTGTAAAAACATCTCAAGGATTATCAAAGGAAACAGGATGCACCTAAGCACAATTTCGAGTCTCATAGCAAAATGTCTTTATACTTACGTAAATTGGATATTTCTGTTTTTTATTTTTAATACATTTGCAAACATTTCTAAAAACAAATGTTATCTTTGTCATTATTGGGTATTGTGTGTAGATAGATGAGACATTTTTTTAATCTAATACATTTTAGAATAAGGCTGTAACATAACAAAAAATGGAAAATGGGAAGGGTCTGAATACTTTCTGAATGCACTGTATAAGCATTTTTGCAGCAATTCTATGATATGTGAATGAGATTGACGAACACAATCTAGTGGGGCCCCCGATCGGTAATTCAATCATGAATGGTACAAGTTTAGATAACTAGCCAGACTGACTTACCAATCTTAACTTTCTTTGCTGACATGGGCTAATTGAGAAAAACTGCTGATTCAAAACAAAATTTTGAAATTGCACCTTGCACCTCTATTATAACTCTCAACAGTAAGTTGATACCGAGACTGAGTCCATGATAGCAACATGTTAGCTGTGCTGCTGCCACATAAGTCACTGCTCTGAGGTTAGCCACCATGCACAACCAATTGATTCATTACTATTGCATGTTTGCACTCCTGCTTGTTTCACAGCCAATATCAACAGTTGTGTGTGTGTGCGCGTGTACGCATGTGCGTGTGCGTGTGCGTGTGCGTGTGCGTGTGTGTGTGTGTGTGTGTGTGTGTGTGTGTGTGTGTGTGTGTGTGTGTGTGTGTGTGTGTGTGTGTGTGTGTGTGTGTGTGTGTGTGTGTGTGTGTGTGTGTGTGTGTGTGTGTGTGTGTGTGTGTGTGTGTGTGTGTGTGTGTGTGTGTGTGTGTGTGTGTTGGAAGGGGAGGGTGTTATGGCATATAGCAGACGGGTGTCGTAAGCCGCTTTACATCTGTGTCTTAATTATTATTGTCTGCTTTGCAAGCTGACTCACAAAGAGAAAAATCCTATTCCCTTGTCTATCACAGGGAAATGTAACAATCATGTTTTTACATGATAAGAGCTGTTAGATTGGCTACCTTTAACACACTACTTGTTGACTGACATCAGATATACAGGACCATCAAGATACAACATTTAAGTATTTGTGTTTTAAATGTCAATTGCAATGACGTGTGCTGATGCAAGCTCTGAACAAGTTGACTTTTAGGGAGCTTGTTTCTTGTGAGATAGTAGTTTAAAGAAAATACACAAATGATAAAGGAAAATATTATTTTCACCATGTGTAAATTACTTACATTCAAAATTGTTGTTTGCCATAACATCACACTTGGATACTTCAGGTATGTATTGAGGTTCAGGCTGGAATTAATCAGAACTCCACTTGAATGTCCAAATAGACTAATTGTACTCAATGACATACGGTTGTGGATTTGGATAAATGTAGAATAAGGAAGTACATTTTGACATACCATTTTAGATCTCTTCAGAGCCTTTTGATTAGTTTGAATGTAAATGTTTCAGTAATTAAATAAACAGATACACATTAATGAAATATACAGGTTTTCAGCAAGCTGCCAATAGGTATGAGCTTGGCTTTCCATCATGGATACATTTAAAAATGTTTATTTTTATTTTTATAATCAGCCAGGAAAAATATTAGGAATGTTTAAAGCCTGTGCTGTGCTTGCTTTTTCTTTTTCCTCATTTTTGGCAGCAGAGTTTATTCTTAACTTCTTAAAGTAGGGGAATGTTTCCCCTGATAATAAAAAAAAATGGATGAACTCCATTCACTTTCATCAATTGCTCCTTACTTTGGCAGGGGAAGGCCGCAAAAGAGATACCGCACACTTTTATAAAAGAAGAGATGCTACTTCTATGCAAATGTTGTTAATCAGTAGAATAAAATAAGTCTGAAATGGAAGGGAAACAGATTGTTCATCTTCTGTGGCCAAATGAAATCAGCGAAAATTAGCTCAATAACTCACTGCATGCACACACTCCTGCTAAATATTTATACAACGGTTGGGTCTAATCCTGAATGATGATAGGTTAAAAGGGCATAGCCGGTGTCAATTCCACAAGTTACCACTGGCCAAATCTATGACGTTAAAATGCTGATTTACTCTGTTCCATCTGACTGCGCAATCCACTGTCTCATCAGCCAGGCGAAGCAATTTATGAACTTGATATCCACTAAAAAATGCATCGAGACATTATATCACATTTCTTTTGTACTAAAATTTAGTTTTCAAAAGTGGACATTTGTATACACCTTGATGCCTGTCTCTCTGACATTTGCAACATTGTTTCAATATTCAATTTCGACCTCCAGCTGTCCCATAGTAATGAACATGTCAGGAGTCGGGACGAGAAAGACAGGCAGGCAGGCAGCATTTCTCAACCAGTCAAAATCATGAATCAGCTGGAATCATTTTTATGTATATACAAAGACATGTCAATTGAAAACATATAAAATGAAACCAAGTGCAGCTAGTTTGCCAGCTTCAGTTTGAAGTGATTGTTAGCTGTGTTGTTGGCTACTGTGGCTTCTCTAAACGAGTGTCCTGGACGAGAGAGCAAATTATCTATGCCAGGCAACATTGCGCCTCATTAGCTCATTAATATGGATGTATCCAAATAAATGTCTCTACAAAACAGCTTAAACAAATGCAAATGCAGCTACTTTGTTATTATTCTGGCTGCACTTTTGACGTGACTGTAAGTTAGTCGTAGTTGGCTAGCTAGCAAGCAAGGGATAAGAGTGTTGCCTGCCAGTATGGCAATAGAACATTTAGAACGAACGACTGGGTCGTTTCCATAGATACAGAACAAAAACACTGAACAACTGGTCGCTTCTTTGGCAACTGAACCAATAGAACGAACGGCCAGCTGGCTTGGGTAGTAACCCTAGATTTGTTTCAGGACTATATCTTGTGGAAGGATGAAATATTATGAATAAATTCAATAAATTAATGTTTTTAATGAAAATATGTCAATCATTAATTGAATATGTTGGTAATCCGTTGTATAAAAGTGATAATGCCCTCGAAGCCAGTGTTTGGAGGATATATTGGCACGTCACGGGCCTAACAACAACCGTGCCAATATATCCTCCAAAAACTGGCTTCAAGGGCATTATCACCTGTATTGAGAATGGGTAACCCAGGCTACATCTTGATTTACCTAATTTATCATTCAAATAAATTTTTACAATTATGTTGTTTTGTAGTTAGATTTGTAAAAAAAAGTCAAATTAATTATACAATTGCATAATGTATTCATTCATGAATACATGGCTGTCTCTGAAAAATGCTGACATCAAATGTAAAATGCATTGATAATAATCTCAAAGGATGTCCAACAATTAAACATAGCAGTATCTGAGTTTATCTGTCTGGATTAGCAGCCATTCTGTGACTTTGGCTTTCCACACCTTTTTTGCCTTGGTATCGTTTTTGTTTTTGTGTAGTATCATGATATTAAACCTGGTATCGGTATCAAAGTCAACATTATGGTATAGTGACATCACTAATATGGACAGCTACAGCCCTGTGCCAATGCATCTACAGCACAGGTGTCAAACTTGTTCCACAGGGCACCGAGTGGCTGTGGGTTTTTGCTCCTTCCTTATACTTGATTGATGAATTAAGGAAACTAACTCCCCACACCTGCTTGTCTAAGGCTTAATTGAAGAGAAAAACCGAAAACCTGTAGACACTAGGCCCTCCATGGAATGAGTTTGACACCCCTGACCTACAGACTTAAACAGCACCGTGGACAGCTTCTGTCCTATACCAAGGCAGATACAGACCTATGCAGCACCATGGACAGCTACAGGCCTACACCAATGCAGCTATAGTCTAAACTAGAACCATGGACAGCCACAGCACTATTTCCAAGGCAGCTACAGCACCATGGACTCCTGCAGCAGCTACAACAGCTACAACAACAACAACAAAAATACCATGGACCGATACCCAGAGAGCTATAGCCCTAAACAGTCCCTAGCGGCCCCGAGAGGACAGCATTACAGTCAGTGCTCTACATCTCGGCCTATACACATAACCATTAAAACCTCTTGCGACGAGCAAAACCGTATCCGGGAGCGTAATCATAGCCTCAAATGCATTAGCATAACTCAGCGGACATAAATACGCAAAAAATCACAAATGAAATAAATATATTCTAACACAAGCTTAGCCTTTTGTTAACAACACTGTCATCTCAGATTTTCAAAATATGCGTTACAGCCAACGCTAGACAAGCATTTGTGTAAGTTTATCATGGCATATTGCTATGCTAGGCTCTGCTGGCAGCAGGCAACATTTTCACGAAAATAAGAAAAGCAACCAAATTAAATAATTTACCTTTGAAGAACTTCAGATGCTTTCACTCAGGAGACTCCCAGTTAGATAGCAAATGTTCCTTTTTTCCCAAAATATTATTTTTCTAGGCAAAATAGCTCCCGTTTCTTCATCATGCTTGGCTGAGAAATCGACCGGAAAATGCTGCAACTATAACGCCAAACTTTTTTCAAAATTTTCTCCATAATATTGACAGAAACACGGCACACATTGTTTAGGATCCATCCTCAAGGTGTTTTAAAAATATATATTCGATAATATATACGTTGAGGCAATTGGTTTCTCATAAGAAGCGATTGGAAAAATGGCTACCTCAGTATTTTACGCAAGATTTTCTGCGGGAGACACCATGTGACCACATGCTATATATGGTCCCTTACAGCCATTCTTCAATGGAAATGCCTAAAAAGACGTCACAATGCTGTAGACACCTTGGGGAATACGTGGAAAACGTAAGCTCATTCGTAGCTCATTCACAGGCATATAAGGAGTCATTGGCATGAGGCGGTTTCAAAATAGGCGGCACTTCCTGGTTGGATTTTCATCTGGGTTTCGCCTGTAACATCAGTTCTGTGGTACTCACAGACAATATTGTTACAGTTTTGGAAACGTCAGAGTGTTTACTTTCCAAAGCTGTCAATTATATGTATAGTCGAGCATCTTTTCATGACAAAATATCTTGTTTAAAACGGGAACGTTTTTCATCCAACATTTTTTATAGCGCCCCCTAATGCATAACTGGCAACCTTCACTGTGAAAATACAGGAACTACATTGAACACTCATCTGATAGATACATTCTCTCTTCAACTTGCCATGCAGCAAATACACATGACGCTAACTAATATTTTAGCTGAGTGAAAAAGTTACAGAGGCACAAAGATCATACCCCCAAGTCATGCTAACCTCTCATTATTACCAATAACAGATGATTTTAGTATTTTGGGGGGATATTTATGCCTCTGTAACTTTCTCACTCATCATTACTTACGATTCATTCAGGATTATCTGTAATCATGGTAGCATCAACATTAATGTAGATGTGTTCAGAAACATACAATTTTCTATTGTTATTTATGATAAAAGTGACTCCAAAATGACACAATATATTATTTACCAATCATTTCTATTGGACACAACATAATCTGAAAAACAACCAAAACAAACTGCAAATGCATCCAACAAGTTTGAAGTCACAAGTTTGAATCAGTCATTGTATGCTAAGAATGTGACCAAATACAACACCTCTGACTATTTTAAGACACATACACAGTGGCTTGCAAAACTATTCACCCCTTGCCATTTTTCCTATTTTGTTTCATTACAACCTGTAATTTAACTGGTTTTTATTTGGATATCATGTAATTGACATACACAAAATAGTCTAAATTGGTGAAGTGAAATGAAAACTAATTACTTGTTTTAAAAAATCTAAATAATGTCAAATGGAAAAGTGGTATGTACATATCTATCCACCCACTTTGCTATGAAGCCCATAAATAAGATCTGCTGGAACCAGATTAATTAAATAAAGTATTAATTTAATAAAGTCCACCTGTGTGCAATCTAAGTGTCACATGATCTCAGTATATATACACCTGTTCTGAAAGGCCCCAGAGTCTGCAACACCACTAAGCAAGGGGCACCACCAAGCAAGTAGCACCATGAAGACCAAGGAGATCTCCAAACAGGTCAAGGATAAAGTTGTGAAGTACAGATCAGGGTTGGGTTATAAAAATATCTGAAACTTTGAACATCCCATGCAGCACCAATAAATCCATTATAAAGAAATGGAAAAAATATGGCACCAAAACAAACCTGCCGAGAGAGGACCGCCCACCAAAACTCACAGACCAGGCAAGAAGGGCATTAATCAGAGAGGCAACAAAGAGACCAAAGTTAACCCTGAAGGATCTGCAAAGCTCCACAGCAGAGATTGGAGTATCTGTCCATAGTACCACCTTGAGCTGTACACTCCACAGAGATGGGCTTTACGGAAGAGTGGCAAGAAAATAACATTGCTTAAAGAAAAAAATAAGCAAACACGTTTGGTGTTCGTCAAAAGACATGTGGGAGACTCCCCAAAGATGGAAGATTGTACTCTGGTCAGATGAGACTAAAATTGAGCTTTTTGGCCATCAAGGAAAACACTGTCTGGCGCAAACCTCATCACCCCAAGAACACCATTCCTACAGTGAAGCACGGTGGTGGCAGCATCATGCTGTGGGGATCTTTTTCATCGGCAGGGACTGGGAAACTGGTCAGAATTGAAGGAATGATGGATAGTGCTATATACAAGGTAATTATTGAGGGAAAACTGTTTCAGTCTTCCAGGGATGTGAGACTGGGACGAAGGTTCACCTTCCAGCAGGACAATGACTCTTAGCATACTGCTAAAGCAACACTCAAGTGATTTAAGGGTAAACATGTAAATGTCTTGAAATGGTCTAGTCAAAGCCCCGACCTCAATCCAATTGAGAATCTGTGGTACGGACTTAAAGATTGCTGTACACCAGCGGAACCCATCCAAATTAAAGGAGCTGGAGCAGTTTTGCATTGAAGAATAGGTAAAAATCCCAGTGGCTAGATGTGCCAAGCTTATAGAGACATACCCCAGGAGACTTGCAGCTGTAAATGCTGCAGAAGGTGGCTCTACAAAGTATTGACTTTGGAGGGTGAATAGTTATGCACACTCAAGTTTTCTGTTTTTTTTTGTATTTTTTCTTGTTTGTTTCACAAATATTATTCAATAGCTTCAAATTGGTAGGCATGTTGTGTAAATCAAATGATACAAACCCCCCAAAAACCCAAGGGGGTGAATACTTTCACAAGCCACTCTATTTGGAGGCAATTTTGGTTCAATGAAGAAGAACCCCTAGGGTTCTGATAAAGGTTTCTATATATAACTTTCAAGGGTTCCATATTTGAAGCACGCGATTTAACGATTTTTGGTTCTATTTGGAACCTTTTTTTTCTACGTATGTAACATTGAGAAAGTGTCATCAGGTTCCTGATGCTGTTGAACTCAAAGTGTGGACCCGCACATATGGTGAAAAAGTGTTAAATTCAACACTCTCAGAGTTGATTGAACACTGGACAATTTTCTGTGTGTGACTGTCAACACATGTTGACATTGCACATGCAGTGAATCACAAGCATACAATAACGGACAAATAATAGAAGACCAAGTGCTTTTCTACACAAAAACACAGACGTCATTATAAACACTTCAAATGTATGTGGGCGTGTGTGTGTTGTATTTCTGTCTTCGTGTGCGCTGTCTTCAGAATGACTTCCATGTGTTGTCAGGTCAGCCATCTTCAAATCAACATCAAATCAAATCAAATCAAATTGTATTCGTCACATGCTCCAAACAACAGGCATGCTTACTTATGAGCTACCTAACCAGCAATGCAGTTTAAAAAAAATATGAATAAGAGTAAGAGTAAGAAATAAGACTAACAAGTAAATAAAGAGCAGCAGTAAAATAACCATAGCAAGATGATATAAAGGGGGTACCGCTACAGAGTTATTGAAGAAACTATGCATAGATGATAACAACAGAGAGTAGCAGCGGCGTAAAAGAGGGGGGGGACAATGCAAATAGACTGGGTGGCCATTTGATTAGATGTTCAGGAGTCTTATGGCTTGTGGGTAGAAGCTTTTTAGAAGCCTTTTAGACTTGGCGCTCCGGTATATCCTAGACTTGGCGCTCCGGTACCGCTTGCGGTATGGTAGCAGAGAGAACAGCCTATGACTAGGGCGGCTGGAGTTTTTGACAATTTATAGAGCCTTCCTCTGACACCGCCTGGTATAGAGGTCCTGGATGGCAGGAAGCTTGGCCCCAGTGATGTACTGGGCCGAATGCACTACCCTCTGTAGTGCCTTGCGGTCGGAGACTGAGCAGTTGCCATACCAGGCAGTGATGCAACCGGTCAGGATGCCCTCGATGGTGCAGCTGTAGAACCGTTTGAGGATCTGAGGACCAATGCCAAATATTTTCAGTCTCCTGAGGGGCAACATGTTTTGTCGTGCCTTATTCACGACTGTCTTGGTGTGTTTGGACCATGTTAGTTTGTTGGTGATGTGGACAATAATGAACTTCATGCTCTACAAGCTGACAAACAAACTCCTTCAACTAGATGTTTCTATCTTACACTCATTTTTGTTGAAACTGACGACCATACCGTGGCAGTTGCTATGCCCCTGCATCCTGTAGTTGTAATAATAATTCTGGCTGATATTGTAATTTCCCTCCACAAAAAGCAGCATTGGTTATGTATAGCAACCCGTTCATTAGCCATCGTCATTACTATGGTACGTAAACAACCTAATTAGCCCTCATTCTCATTGAACACACCGATAAGAGTATGATATAATCACACATATTCATAATGGCGTAATATTGGGTACTATTAAGAAAGCTAATGAAGATGAGCCAACCTGAGCCCTGGTTACTGGGCATGCTCTGAGGCTGGGGTGAAGCCATGCCAGACGCCTTTATGACACATTGATTTCTGCAGTCAACCGCATGCTGTGAATAAGCTTGCAGTATTCATATTCCAGAGTGGATGGCTACTGTTTTTTTTGTGACCTTTTATGCACACAACCCAATTTGGCGAGAGCAGCAGAAATCTGAGTTGTTTGTTTAGATGCTGTATTTTGTAGCCAGAGTGCCCTATTCTGGATGTCACCGCAATTTGGGCTCAGGCTCAGATCTGGATATTCTGTTTTAGGTGATATTCGTTCTTTCTGTTGGTTTCTCAGGAATGTGACTTTTCTCATCTAAATCTCTCGAGGGATGAATGTATGCAAAATCCTATGTGGATTATGCTCCATGTTTACTTAAAGAATGTTATTTTGTTACCTTTTACATTCTACTGTAATATATGATTTGGGTGCATATATGGATCATTTGAATATTCATAAAATAAAATAAATGTATGTAAGCATATATTAGTTGAGAAGAGATTTTCGTAAATCGACAATTAGTGCATTTCCATTGCCGGTGTTGGTCATTGTTAATATTCTACTTCTCGAAAGCTTATCCTTTGAGCATAGAGAGTAGTTCCTGAATGGCCATCTCTGCTACTCAGCAGCCTTCTCTCTGTGCGTCTGCAGAATGTTAAACTGTGTAGAAAACCGCCCAAGCCCTCAGGCTCCGGGCCCCTGAATCCTCTATACTCTGCTCTGCCCCATAGTTTTCCAGCACCAATCTGTCACTTCCTCTCAGCTGAGAAGGCAGCACGGCGGCCGGGGCCCAGAGCAACCACTCTCTTGGCATGCACCCCCTTCCAGGGGTCAGTGAGAATTAGGCTGCCATAAACGGCCATGCCCTGGGTCTCACAGAGATAGCATGCATTCCTTTAATTTCCCTCCTCCACTACCTCCAGCTCCAGCATAAAACTTAATGGAGTTTATTCTGCTCTAAAAAAAATTGCAAGCGAGAGAAAGCAACCAAATCCATGCTTTTTGTGGCGGGGGCACACTGGTAAGGGGGAAATGAACGAACCACTTCAGCGGTAGTGAGGTGCGGGCTTGTTCCTCTACCTCAGAGGCCTGGGCAGATGTTTGGGAGAGTTAGGGGATCTGTGCCACAGTCCGGGAGGGCCCAAACAGCCCCTGGTAGATGGCTGGAAACAAGATCAGCTCCACAACAGCTGCTGGGAGGACAAGAGGCAAGTGTACAGGCAGTGTTTTAGCATTCTAAGCAATGTTTCTGCTTCCCTGGTTGCTTGGTGCATTGTATTCATCCATGCATTAATTACTAACTACATACTGTACAGCCTCTCTATGTGCTTGATATTGTAAAGCTGGAGTTCCATTGCACCTGTGGGGGAGAAGTCAACGCTGAGAGGGCATTGTTGGTGCATACTGTGCCTTATTGATAGATACTGTGTCTTCTGGTGCTGCAACCCTTATTATATGCAATAGGGAATACACGTCTTGTGGAGTGCTATCATGTGACTCCTCCCAAACAAGCACAAACTTCCTGGCACAGTTTTATTGCGAAGTAAGCTGTTTGTGCAATAACAATAAATAAAAACAAAATTCATCATTAGTACCAAGAATCATTAGTACCAAGACACAATACAGACCAATAGTCTTTGAATATTGCATTTGGAATGCCAACAAGTGTCTGTCACATGATAAAGTGCATATAACATGTACAATTGTACAATTCATACAGATATAGAAACTTAATTTGATCACTCTTTTGTTGCTGAGAATTTTTATGAGCTGAGAATGCAGATGAGCTTTGTGATATACATAAATGTACTGAAATTCACTGACATTTTGGCTATCTAATAGCCTAACCACGGATCAAGCAACATTATGGACTAAACGTTAAAATCCTGTTGCTGCAGGATTATTTCGCATATAGGTCAAATTAATATCCTACACGTGTATGTGTACAGTCAGTATTTTAATGGCACTGCGTGATACGCAGCCTATATTGAACTTTGAATACTTTGACTTTGAAGACTGATTTATTTATCTGCGTCTTTTCTGCTTATTTGGTATTTGATATTTTATTAGGATCCCCATTAGCTGTTGCAAAAGCGGCGGCTACTCTTCCTGGTGTCCACACAAAACATGAAACATGACATAATTCAGGACATTAATAGACAAGAACAGCTCAAGGACAGAACTACCTAAAAAAATGCATCCTTATTCTATGCTAAACCCACCACTGGTGTGCATAACCGAATGGCTCTATTTTTACGTCATCTGAACATAACACCAGTTCCAATCCAAGTGCCAATACCAGTTAACATACTCTAGGCATTTCCATTTTTTTGATAACATGAAAATACTAACGTCCAAGCACACCAGTGGTGGGTTTAGCGTTGAAATAAAGATGCAGAAAAAAGCCTCATACCTACTGTAAAATATGGTTCTGGATATTTGACGTGATGGGGCTATTTTGCTTCCAAATCAAATCAAACGTATTTATATAGTCCTTCTTACATCAGCTGATATATCAAAGTGCTGTACAGAAACCCAGCCCAAAACAGCAAGCAATGCAGGTGTAGAAGCACAGTGGCTAGGAAAAACTCCCTAGAAAGGCCAAAAACCTAGGAAGAAACTTAGAGAAGAACCAGGCTATGAGGGGTGGCCAGTCCTCTTCTGGCTGTGCCGGGTGGAGATTATAACAGAACATGGCCAAGATGTTCAAAAGTTCATAAATGAAAAGCATGGTCAAATAATAATAATCACAGTAGTTGTCGAGGGTGCAACAAGTCAGCGCCTCAGGAGTAAATGTCAGTTGGCTTTTCATAGCCGATCATTAAGAGTATCTCTACCGCTCCTGCTGTTTCTAGAGAGTTGAAAACAGTAGGTCTGGGACAGGTAGCACATCCGGTGAACAGGTCAGGTTTCCATAGCCGTAGGCAGAACAGTTGAAACTGGAGCAGCATCATGCCAGGTAATCCTGAGGCATGGTCCTAGGGCTCAGGTCCTCCGAGAGAGAGAAAGAATGAAAGAGACAGGGCATACTTATATTCACACAGGACACCGGATAAAACAGGAGAAATACTCCAGATATAACAGAATGACCCTAGCCCCCCCGACACATAAATTACTGCAGCATAAATACTGGAGGCTGAGACAGGAGGGGTCAGGAGACACTGTGGCCCCATCCGATGATACCCCCGGACAGGGCCAAACAGGCAGGAAATAACTAGAGGGATATCTTCAACCACCAACTTACCATCCTGAGACAAGGCCGAGTGTAGCCCACAAAGATCTCCCCGCCACGGCACAACCCAAGGCAACAACCCAGACTGGTCCTGGGGCTCTTGTTAAGGTCAACGGCATCATGAACTTTACCCAGTACCAGAACATTTTAGCCAAAAACCTGGTTGGCTCTGCCAAGAGGCTAAGACTTGGCCACAAGTGGATCTTCCAGCGAGATAATAATAATAATAATAACCCCAAACACATATCAAAATCCACAAATAAATGGTTTATTGACCACAAAATTCAACATTTTGCAATGGCCATCTCAGGATATGGACTGGAACCTCATTGAAAACGTGTGGTTTGAATTGAAGAAGGCAGTCCATAAGTGCACACGAATTATATCAATGATCTGGAAAGATTCTGTGTAGAGAATAGTATAAGATCCTTCCCAAGTTATTGAAAAGAGGGGGGGCAATAATGTTGAATCCTACCTTTTCAATAACAAATGTTTCACTTGTTAAAGAAAATATTGTAGTATAATATAATATAATAATAAAAAAGTGGAACATTTGTATTATTTATTTAATAGTCTTTTTTTAGTCATCTTTATCAAGGGTCCCAAAAACGTTGGATCTGACTGTGTACACTGAGTGTACTAAACATTAGGAACAACTTCTTTGTATTGAGTTGCACCTCCTTCTGTCCTCAGAACAGACGCAATGCCGTGGGGTGTGGACTTTAAAAGGTGTTGAAAGCATTCCACAGGGAGGCTGGCCAATGTTGACTTCAATGCTTCCCACAGTTGTGTCAAGTTGGCTTGATGTCCTTCGGGTGGATGAGCATACTTGAAACACATGGGAAACTGTTGAGCATGAAAAACCCAAAAGATTTCAGTTCTTGACACACTCAAACTGATGCGCCTGGCACCTACTACCATACCCCATTCAAAATCACTTAAATATTTTGTCTTGCCCAGTTCATCCTCTGAATGGCACACATACACAACCCATGTCTCAATTGTCTCAAGGCTTATAAATTCTTATTTAACCTGTCTTCGCCCCTTCATCTACACTGAATGAAGTGGATTTAACAGGTGACATCAATAAGGGATCATAGCTTTCACCTGGATTCACATGGTCAAAGTAGGTCATGGAAAGAGCAGGTTTTCCTAATGTTTTGGACACTCAGTGTATATCCCGGCTTTGATATATGTATGTATGATTTATGTGTATGCAGTAATTATATAGTACTGGGTGCAAGATGCAGTCACTATGACGGTAAGTGGAGACGACAGTTGCTTTGAATCCAGAGGAATTGTAAAATGGAGAATATCCTTGGGTGTCAACCAAAGCCACTGAATCTCACTGGTAAATGTTACATCTTGTATAAAGTAGTCTGGTTCCCAGGAGACTATAACAAAAACAAAACATTGTGGCTTGGGACTTACTGGATTCTAACTAGATGTGTGTATATATATATATATATATATATATATATATATATATATATATATATAGTACCAGTCAAAGTTTGGACACACCTACTCACTCAGGGGGTTTTCTTTATTTTTACTATTTTATACATTGTAGAATAATCATGACATACAAACTATGAAATAACACATATGGAATCATGTAGTAACCAAAAAAGTGTTAAACAGTTCAAAATATATTTACCCTTTGCTTTGATGACAGCTTTGCACACTCTTTGCACTGTCTGTGATTTATTTCAAATTCAAGGCACACGAACAGCATGGCTACCACAGCATACGCAATCTCATTTGTTTTTCAACATTACAATGACACAAGACACCTCCAGGCTATGTACAGGCTATTGTTGTACGCAATCTTCAGTTTCTTGGCAATTTCTCGCATGGAATAGCCTTAATTTCTCAGAACAAGAAAAGACTGACGAGTTTCAGAGAAAGTATTTGTTTCTGGCCATTTTGAGCCTGTAATCGAATATGTCAAATATTTAGGTTATCTGGTTTAAGTGACTTCCATTGTCTCCCCTTAACAATGCCCCTTCCCCATGCAGAAAAAAAGAGGCTTTATTCAAAACTGCAGAATCAATTACACTGTATGGAAAACCACTGTGCTATTTCACAGCTAACATATCACCATGACTATCTTTGAAACTGCTGAGACAACAGTAAAATTCAAAGTGATTCGGCTTCTTTTTTCCGTTCCTGTGAATATATCACATATTTGAAAACTCCATTTTATTTTCATGTTTCCTTACAGTAGCAAGGGCACACAGGGATGTTATACACAATGCACATAGACAAACATGGCACGAATGCACACAAGCACACAAACACACACAGACATGGTAAGCATGTAGTACAGAATATTTATGCCCCTAGTAAATGTGCAGGTGCTAGTTAAGACCAGTTTATCTACAGAAGTACACTTGTTGACAGCACACCTGTTAGCCGATGAAAGGGTGTACATTAAATATTATCCCTCCACTACACCATCAATCTTATCTGATACAATCACACTGCCCACTGTAAATAACGTGAGCATATCTGTCTTAGCCACTGTGGTTGCTTATCTCAAGCTTTCTGTTTGTGTTCTGGCCTGTGCTGCTGTTTTCAGGCCACTGTTGTTATTCTCTCTCCTCCACCAGCCACTGCGGTGCCAAGGCATGCAGAAATTCTGATGTGCTCATAGTTAATGAGTGCTGTTGCATTCTGCTCCACTTCCATATTCTGGCCTGTCAGCTTAGCTCTTGTATAATTATGTTACTGATAAGTGACACGGTTGTAACATATCAGCACTCATACATGAACAATGTTTCACCACTGGCAAAGCCTCACGCTTCCTGCTCCTCTCCTCACTTCCTGCCAACATTTGGCGGCTGCAGCTATTGCAGGGTCTTCTAGGTTCTTTACACAAACATGAGTTAGCTAGAAGAACTTACATACCCTGGTAATGTGAACACTAATGTGAACACTTCTTTAGAATGTAAATAATTTGGAGTTCATCCAACTTCAGCTCCATTACTGTTGGTACTTTAACTTCCCCACCCCACTTCTCCAGGCTGTCCACCTGAATCTCTGTCAATATTGCATAAAGGATTAAATATATAATGAGAGGCCTTTGTGCAACGCCCACGCCAAGACCTCTGCCACCTGTCTGGAGGCCTTTCTATCCTCATTCTCAGCAGTGCAGAGATTGATTAACCCAGCCTGAACCCAATGCTGTAACTGTGGGGAAGCCTGGCCGGTTTCTCTGAATCAATTATTTGAAACATTTGGAGGATCGTTTTCTGGTTTTCCTGTTATTTTGCTATTGTTTTTTGGGCCGCACTCAATTCCTTAATTAAAATGCAGATTCTTAATGACTCTTACCAGAGGAAGGTGATGAATGAATTTTTTATAGGCAAGTCAATTAAGAACAAATTCTTAATTAAATTGATGTCTTAGGAACAGTGGGTTAACTGCCTTGTACAGGGGCAGAAGAACAGATATTTACATGATCAGCTCAGGGATTCGATCACTGGCCCAATGCTCTAGCCACTCGGCTACCTGCCGCCCCAAAAGGGAGGGAGTTGACCTCCAAATGCTTGAGTAAGCAAACACTAAGACTAAGATAAAGCCATTTCTTATTCACAAAATTGTGAATTTGATCACTCAGTTACAGCGCAGACAACGTGGCCTCTACAACGTGGCCTCATGGTCTTTACTGTGTGTCTTATGTGTGCACTGAAGAATTTGAAATCCATATGAGTTAATGACATACATTAGTAAAATCATTTTTTTATGGCCACTCAGCCGTCTTTCGTGTTCCTTTGCTGTCCACAAGACATTCAGTTTGGTAAGTAATGTTCTGTTAAGGAATATAAGTACTCACTGCCATGAACATGAAAATAGATTACACAGTAGTCAGCCGACCTTTTAGACCTAATGACTCAGAGTCATGTGTATATGTCTAAGCATTGTATTACCGTAATAAATAATTTAATTGAGTCCTTCTGACTAAATATAGAGGGCTTAATAAGACAGCTAATTGTACATCCATAGTTTAGGTTGAAGACAACCTTTTTCTCGTAATTCAAAAAAAGATGTACTCTGCTCTGCTCATCAAATTGTGGCGTGGGAGGCAGACAGACATTTGCATTAAAAACCACAAGTACAATGTACTGTACATATAAACAAAAGTCAACACACATTGACATTGTTTTTATTTCATGAAAGGAATTTAAATAAAAGTGCATTTTCATCATTGGTATACATCCAACTTATCTTATGCTGAGAATGTAGTCCTTCAAAGTCTCTGGTTGCATTTGTAGCATGGCCTGCCTGTACTTGCGTTCCTCTTCTAGCCAAACCTCAGGAGATTCACTGGCAGCAGACTGCACACAATACCTCAGTCAGACAGTGCACAGTGCTGAGAGCCCCTCGCTATGACTTTCATTTGCATCACATACGGCTGGGCTTTTGTTTGCCAGCCCCACTCTGTGCCTAGCGATAAGCCCATGTAGCTAAAAACAGCGGGATTAGATGAGGCGTCTCCCGTGCGCAAGTATGGGGCCTCTCACCTGTTTGTTGGAGTGTTTGCTTGCTGTAAAATAAAGAACAAAAAACAGGGAAAGCCATTTCCTCTGATATTCAGTACCAGTCAAAGTTTGGACACACCTACTCATCCAAGGGTTTTTCTTTATATTCACTATTTTCTAGATTGTAAAATAAAAGTGAAGACATCAAAATGATGAAATAACACATATGGATTTGTGTGACCAAAAAAAGTGTTAAACAAATCAAAATATATTTTAGATTTTAGATTCTTCAAAGTAGCCACCCTTTGTCTTGTTGACAGCTTTGCACACTCTTGGCATTCTCTCAACCAACTAAAAAGTCATGTTTTATTTCCAGTGTTGGAAAAACTCAATTTCCTGACATGCGGTATGAAAATTGCTGTGCTGAAATGTTCTACCCCCTACCTTGCTTTCTATCGATGAGCATTCTGAGTGCGATAGCAATCCCTTTCTCCTTCAGTAATGCCAGAAGGAGAGAACTGCAGGTCGCCCTGTATCCAGTCGAAGGGAATTATGAAGTATTAGCGATTAATAACCTGGCTGATTGATTCTGGGTCACAGCAAGGGTTGTCAGTGCTTTTTGGATAGTCAGTTTGGCGGCCTTCCAGTATTGATTGGCGAGCAGGGAACAGAACAACAGAGGTAGATGAAGTTTCGCTGTGAGGGACAAAGCACTTCAATACCTGTCCTGTTGGGCCATTTATGATCCCATACCAATTGTCTGGTGCTAGTGGTGAGTCTGCAGGGTGCTTTTATGTCAGCTGTAGTAAACAGAACAGCTAACTCTTGTTAAGTATCATTCATCCGTATAATACACAAGTACACTGTCTAATACACAAGTATCTCTTTGATCAAGTGGAAGACAAAATACTACACAGTGGATAATACAGCTCATGTTACATTCTGATTCACATGGCTCATTGAGTGGTGGCTTTGGCAGGAAATGAAAGGCAGGGTAGTCTTTCAGACTAAAAACTGATTGGCGTTTGCTCCTGCAGACATAAACAGCATGTAGCAAGACGAAGCCTGTAACAGAGACATGGACAGCTATCCCAGTTATTCACAGAGAGAGATTCATCAATATGGAGCTGTGGGACTGAGGATGGCAGAATGGATAAAGGAGGGTGGAAGAGAAGAGAAGAGGAGAGAATGAGATCTCCACATTTAACAATACAATACAACCCCAGTGACTGTTTGGATTCTTCACATCTTAAAAATCAATTCCTCTAAATATTTGACACATGCTTGCAGCATGTGATGGGGCTGGCTGGAGCTGGAGTCTGACCACAACATCACACACCTATTAGTCATCTGGTCAACAGCCACCACTGTTTTCATGTCAATTACTCTATTGCTGTTTTTCTCCCAGCTCTCAGGGTTATTTATTTACCCAGTGAGACTCTATTAATCTGCTCAGCTGTTCATCGATCTCATCGGTGCATTCAGATGTTACATCTCACGTCTTTGGCTTCAAGAACTATGATCACCAACAGCGTTGTTTACAGCAAGCACTGTTCTAGGGCTGGCTGTGGAAACAGTAATACTCTAAAAACCAATACTTGTTTGTACAGGTATCCTAATTACTCATAAATCAATTAAGGGGTGTTCCTCAAAAATCCTACTTACATTAAAATAGCATAGCTGGATCATGTTGATTTCTAGCAGACTTATGTAAATACACAGTGGAAAATGTTTTCTGCTGAGGATGTAGGTGGTAGGGTGGCAAGGCTAAGTTGACCTGTAAGGCAGAGAAGGTCACCATTTATAATTCTGCATAGGTGTAGATAAATAAAGACTCCAGGAGAGTTATGCATAACCGTGAGATAACATATCAGTGATCTTCCAGTGGCATGCCCCGAAAAACTTTTTATTAAACCTGACATCGCACACATAAAGCATTGAGGCTTTTACAGTCCAGTATTTTGATTATAACATGGGCTACAAAGATGGCAGCTATCCATGGGTTCAGAGCTGACAACATACAACGCTAACAACATACAGTGGGGCAAAAAAGTATATGGTCGGCCACCAATTGTGCACGTTCTCCAACTTTAAAAGATGAGAGAGGCCTGTAATTTTCATCATAGGTACACTTCAACTATGACAGACAAAATGAGAAAAAACAATCCAGAAAATAACATTGTAGGATTTTTAATGAATTTATTTGCAAATTATGGTGGAAAATAAGTATTTGGTCAATAACAAAAGTTTATCTCAATTCTTTGTTATATACCCTTTGTTGGGAATGACAGAGGTCAAACGTTTTCTGTAAGTCTTCACAAGGTTTTCACACACTGTTGCTGGTATTTTGGCCCATTCCTCCATGCAGATCTCCTCTAGAGCAGTGATGTTTTGGGGCTGTTGCTGGGCAACACGGACTTTTAACTCCCTCCAAAGATTTTCTATGGGGTTGAGATCTGGAGACTGGATAGGCCACTCCAGGACCTTGAAATGCTTCTTACGAAGCAACTCCGTCATTGCCCGGGCGGTGTGTTTGGGATCATTGTCATGCTGAAAGACCCAGCCACGTTTCATCTTCAATGCCCTTGCTGATGGAAGGAAGTTTTCACTCAAGATCTCACGATACATGGCCCCATTCATTCTTTCCTTTACACAGATCAGTCGCCCTGGTCCCTTTGCAGAAAAACAGCCCCAAAGCATGATGTTTCCACCCCCATGCTTCACAGTAGGTATGGTGTTCTTTGGATGCAACTCGGCATTCTTTGTCCTCCAAACACGACGAGTTGAGTTTTTACCAAAAAGTTATATTTTGGTTTCATCTGACCATATGACATTCTCCCAATCTTCTTCTGGATCATCCAAATGCCCTCTAGCAAACTTCAGACGGGCCTGGACATGTACTGGCTTAAGCAAGGGGACACGTCTGGCACTGCAGGAATTTGAGTCCCTGGCGGCGTAGTGTGTTACTGATGGTAAGCTTTGTTACTTTGGTCGCAGCTCTCTGCAGGTCATTCACTAGGTCCCCCCGTGTGGTTCTGGGATTTTTGCTCACCGTTCTTCTGATCATTTTGACCCCACGGGGTGAGATCTTGAGTGGAGCCCCAGATCGGGGGAGATTATCAGTGGTCTTGTATGTCTTCTATTTCCTAATAATTGCTCCCACAGTTGATTTCTTCAAACCAAGCTGCTTACCTATTGCAGATTCAGTCTTCCCAGCCTGGTGCAGGTCTACAATTTTGTTTCTGGTGGCCTTTGACAGCTCTTTGGTCTTGGCCATAGTGGAGTTTGGAGTGTGACTGTTTGAGGTTGTGGACAGGTGTCTTTTATACTGGTAATGAGTGGAGGACAAGGAGCCTCTTAAAGAAGAAGTTACAGATCTGTGAAAGCCAGAAATCTTGCTTGTTTGTAGGTGACCAAATACTTATTTTCCACCATCATTTGCAAATAAATTCATAAAAAATCCTACAATGTGATTTTCTGGATTTTTTTTCTCATTTTGTCTGTCATAGTTGAAGTGTACCTGTGATGAAAATTACAGGCCTCTCTCATCTTTTTAAGTGGGAGAACTTGCACAATTGGTCGCTGACTAAATACTTTTTTGCCCCACTGTACCACTTACCACACATGACCGCATGTCATAGACAGCGTCTGATTTAAAGTTTTCTGTGTGAGCTTTGGTAGATAACCATTCATCACTTACGGGAATGTACACCTCTGTAGGGGGTTATGAGAGAGGGTCCACTTCAGTATATGTTGTGCGTTTATGGCTGTGTCAGGTTACGGAGTACTGAATGTGTGAACGAGCTGCCCAGGGGACAACTAATTGGCCCTTTATAGATCGCCGAATGGCACTAAAGGGCCAGACACTGGGTGTGAACGGAAGATGAATCAGTTTAGTGCAGAACCAGACTTAGTTATTTAGTCAGTTTTGACATGGTTGTCTCTGTTGATTCTAAATCTGCTGTTTGCTAGTGTTTTAGTCCTTATTTTAAGAAAAGGAGGCGCTTTAAACACAGTGGGGATTTCAAAGTTTTGTTTGTGACCTTAAACCTTCTCCATGGAGGTAAAATGGAGCAAGTGAATGCATGATTTATTATTCCAGAAGGCCAATTAGCTCAACATATTTAAAATGTTGAAATACACCATTTTTCTGATCCAGCATAAACAAGTTGTCTTGAACTGATTTGTATAAATCCCTTAGTCCCACAGCTTTCTCAGTGCATTCCAAAAATATTATTTAATGATCTCCTTTTTATTTCCATCTTCAACGAATTGTCATTCAGAGCAACCTCATTAGCATAGCACCATGCCATAGCATATTGTCACAACATACATATGTGGGTCTGGATGTGGCAGGGACTGCAAATCGCGCCTAAATTTTTGCTGTAATGAACTTGACATGTCACAGGGGATAGGACACCATGGTGAAAAATTTGTTTGAAACAACAATTGAAAATCCAAACACTACAGAAAGGAACTCACAGATGAGCAAAAACTTTCTAGGCACACACTGAGAAATAATATTACAATTCGCAGTTAGATTGTCCGAGATCATCAGGTGATGAGTAAATGAAGGCACAGTTCAAAAGGAACAGATATGCTAGAATGCTATTCATTAACTACAGCTCAGCGTTTAACACCATAGTGCCCTCAAAGCTCATCACTAAGATAACTTAACTAGGGTTAGGGGGCACTGTTTTCACTTCCGGGTGAAAAGCGTGCACAAACTAAACAGCCTGCTACTCAGGCCCAGAAGCTGGGATATGCATATAATTGGTAGATTTGGATAGAAAAAACTCTAAAGATCCCAAAACTGTTAAAATATTGTCTGTGAGTATAACAGAACAGAAAAATTAATCCAGGAAGTTGGATTTTATATATTTGTAGTTTTCTATTGAATGCCATTACAGTATCCATGACTCAAATTGCACTTCCTATGGCTTCCACTAGATGTCAACAGTCTTTAGAAATTGTTTCAGGCTTGTATTCTGAAATATTATGGGGTAAGAGCACTCTGAATGAGAGGACCCTGCAGTGGCCCAGAGCTTTTTCATGCGCTATGGTCCGGTTGAAATTGTATTGATTATCATGACTAAAAACAGCCCAAGGATTGATTATCAACATCGTTTGACATGTTTCTACGAACTTTACGGACACTATTTGGATTTTTCGTCTGCCTGTTGTGACTGCGTTTGAGCCTGTGGATTACTGAAGAAAACGTGCAAACAAAATGGAGGATTTTGGATATAAATACGGACTTTATCAAACAAAACAAACATTTATTGAGTAAATGGGAGTCTTGTGAGTGCAACAGAATGAAGATCCTCAAAGGTAAGTGATTAATTTTATCACTATTTCTGACTTGTGTAACTCTTCTACTTGGCTGGTTGCTGTTTGTAATGTTTTGTCTGCTGAGAGAGATGTCCTAACATAAATGCTTGGATAGCTTTTGCTGTAAAGCTTTTTTGAAATCTGACACGCCAGGTGGATTAACAACAAGCTCAGCTGTGTCTTGCTATATTGCACTTGTGATTCCATGAAAATTAAATATGTGTAGTAATTTAATTTGAATTTGGTTCTCTTCAATTCAGCGGATGTTGACAAAAATGATCCGGGATGGGTGCACCAAGAAGTTAACGACAAACTGGAGCATGCTTTCTGGTCACGCGCCTCTATCTAACAGTACACTTGAAGTGACCCTCGTTCAAGATGGCCGTACTTCATCATTATACAAAGGAATAACCTCAAACAATTTCTAAAGACTGTTGACATCCAGTGGAAGCGATATGAACTTCAAAAAGGTCCCTTAGAGATCTGGATTCCCAATGACACTCATTGAAAAGAGAGTGACCTCAAAAATACAATCTGAATGGTTTGTCCTCTGGTTTTCACCTGCTAAATAATGTATGTTATACTCACAGACATGATTCAAACCATTTTAGAAACTTCAGAGTGTTTTCCATCCAAATCTACTAATAATATGCATGTCTTATCTTCTGGGGATGAGTAGCAGGCAGTTCAATTTGGGCATGCATTTCATCCGGACATGAAAATACTGCCCCCTCACCAAGAAGTTAAACCTTCCCTAACCAGAAACCGTGGTTTAATGGCAGCATTCGTGCAAAACTGAAAGTGCGAACCACTGCTTTTAATCATGGCAAGGCGACAGGAAATGTGACCGAATACTAACAGTGCAGCTATTCTGTCCGCAAGTCAATCAAACAAGCAAAGCGTCAGTATAGAGACAAAGTAGAATCGCACTTCAACTGTTCAAACACAAGACGTATGTGGCAGTTTCTACAGTCAATCACAGATTATGAAAAGAAAACCAGCCCAGCATTGAAGTCTTGCTCCCAGACAACTTAAACAACTTATTTGCTCACTCTGAGGACAACACAGTGCCACTGACACAGCCTGCTACCAAAGCCTTGGGCTCTCCTTCTCCGTGGCCAACGTGAGTAAAACATTTAAACACTCGCAAGGCTGCCGGCCCAGACGGCATCTGTAGCCGCACCCTCATAGCATGCACAGACCAGCTTGCTGGTGTGTATACATACATATTCAACCAATCCCTTTCCCAGTCTGTTTTCAGTACATGCTTCAAGATGGCAACCTGTTCCCAATAAAGCTAAAGCTAAGGTAACTGACAATCGCCCCATTGCACTCACTTCTGTCATCATGAAGTGCTTTGAGAGTCTAGTAAAGGATCATATCACCTTCACCCTACCTGATACCCTATACACACTCCAATTTGCTTACTGCCCCAATATGTCCACTGATGATGCAATCGCCATCACACTGCACACTGCCCTGTCCCATCTGGACAAGAGGAATACCTATGTGAGAATACTGTTCATCGACTACAGCTCAGCATTTAACACCCTCGTACCCTCCATCAAGCTCGAGACCCTGGGTCTCGACCCCGCCCTGTTCAACTGGGTACTGAACTTCCTGACGGGCCTCTCCACCCCGCTTATCCTCAATACTGGGGCCCCACAAAGGTGCATTCTGAGCCCTCTCCTGTACTCCCTGTTCACCCACGACTGCATGGCCATGCACGCCTCTAACTCAATCATGAAGTTTGCAGACGACACTACACTACCAACAACGATGAGACTGCCTACAGGGAGGAGGTTATAGCCCTCGGAGTGTGGTGTCAGGAAAATAACCTCTCACTCAACATCAACAAAACAAAGGAGATGATCGGGGACTACAGGAAACAGTAGAGGTAGCACCCCCACCCCCTCCTCCCCAACCACATCACGGGACAGAAGTGGAGAAAATGGACAGTTTTAAGTTCATTGGCGTACAACTCACAGAAAAACTGAAATTGTCCACCCACACAGACAGCGTGGTGAAGATTGCGCAACAGAGCCTCTTCAACCTCAGGAGAATGAAGAAATGTGTCTTGTCACCAAAAGCACTCACAAACTTTTACAGATGCACAATCAAGAGCATCCTATGGGGCTCTATCACCGCCTGGTACGGCAACTGCTCCGCCCACAACCGTAAGGATCTCCAGAGGGTAGTGAGGTCTGCACAACGCATCACCGGTGGCAACTACCTGCCCTCCAAGACACCTACACCACCCGATGTCACAGGAAAGCCATAATGATCATCAAGGACAACAACCACCCGAGCCACTGCCTGTTCACCCCGCTATCATCTAGAAGGCGAGGTCAGTACAGGTGCATCAAAGCAGGGACAGAGAGACTGAAAAACAGCTTCTATCTCAAAGCCATCAGACTGTTAAACAGCCACCACTAACATTGAGTGGCTGATGCCAACATACTGACTCAACTCCAGCCACTTTAATAATAAAAGAAGAATTGATGTAAAAATATATCACCAGCCACTTTAAAAAATCCACTTCATATAATGTTTACATACACTACATTACTCATCTCATGTACATACTGTACTCTATACCATCTCCTGCATCTTGCCATCTTTATGTAATACGTGTATCACTAGCCACTTTGATAAACAATGCCACTTTTATATGTTCACATATCCTACATTATTCATCTCATATGTATATACTTTACTCTATACCATCTACTGCATGTTGCCTATGCCGTTCTGTACCATCACTCATTCATATATTTGTATGTACATATTCTTCATCCCTTTACACTTGTGTGTATAAGGTAGCTGTTGTGGAATTGTTAGGTTAGATTACTCGTTGGTTATTACTGCGTTGTCGGAACTAGAAGCACAAGCATTTCTCTACACTCGCATTAACATCTGCTAACCATGTGTATATGACAAATACAATTTAATTTGAGTTGAATTGTTTAAGCATACAATACTGTATGTTGCCGGGCAGTGATACACATTTTTGTTCTGGATATTTAGGTTTTAAAAGAATACGAAACTACATGTAACTTCCTTTATACTGGACACATAATCATTAACATTAATCCCTTTAAGGGGGTAGGCCATCAGTGACGGAGTTGACAAGCCACTGACGGAGTTGACTACAGATACGCAAAACATCATTATTTTGCAATATTTTTAAAATAAAAGTTCAACACAGAAATTTGTAATATATTAAAAATGATTAATTTGATAATCTCCAATAAAAACATAACATTCTATCAAATCTTTCAGCGTTCTGACCAAGTTGAGTTGACGTTAGACAAAAATCTGTTTATATTTCTATTGTATTTTTCATTTTTTTTTCCTCAGTTTCTTTGACTCTAAAACCTAATTAAATTTAACATATTTTAACCTAAATTCATATTCTATCTTAATCGATCAGACAGATGGAGTTCACAGTTTATTATTGTGACCATGGTGATTCCAATATTGTTTTTCTTAAATCTATCAAAAGTAGAGAACTTTACAGACCATGAGTCAGTGCCATCAGGAATTCCTTGGGACATCCCTACCCTAAAACCTAACCTTAACCCCCACCCTTACCCTTTCTTACCCAAACCATAACGATAACCCTTACCTAACCTCTACTTTAACCATTTTAAATTACAACTTCAATGAGGTAGGGATGTCCCAAGGTTCCCAGAGAGCAAACTCCTACATGTAATGAGGACATCAATAAGGGGTCCTTATGGTATAGCTCACCCTGCTAAGTCCTAATTAATTTAGGATTTTAACCAAATCTGACGGAGTTGACGCATCTTTTAGGAATCACAGTATTGAGATAAATATAATTGAAAGTCACAGAGGGCTATTGCAAGAAACAACATAAAATACTTTTTCAATTAAATTAATATCTATTATTGCCAGTTTATACACTATACTATACTTTTTTGGAGAGTTTGAAGTTGGTATCCTTTTCTCCGGACATGGAATTTCCAGGCATAGAGCCGACAAGGAAATTAATAATGTTAACATTTTAGAAAATTTCAAAACCAAATATTTTCCCGTAAATGTACATTTTAAGCTTAAACAACGAAACAAAATAAAATAAATGCAATTCCCTCCCATAATGAAACAAAACATTTTTATTATTACAATTTATTTTGTAGGGAGGTTTGGGAGTCCCCAAAGCCCCAAAGCTATTACATTCTAAACTGCCTAAAACATGTGCACTCTTTGCTAAATCACATCACAACAATACATTGCGTAGAAAACATTTTAGCGGTCCCCCTCTTGACAGCGGAGAGGAACATTTTTCTACACATTCTGCCATGGGGCGTAGTGAAAATTGTAAAGTCTTAAGGGGAAACATTTAAATGTCTTAGAATGGCCTAGTTAAAGCGCAGACATAAATCCAATTGAGAATCTATGGTATGACATAAAGATTGCTGTACACCAGCTGAACTCTTGAAGAAGAAGCCTTGAAGAATGGACAAAAATCCCAGTGGCTAGATGTGCCAAGCTTATAGAGACATACCCCAAGAGACTTGCAGCTGTAATTGCTGCAAAAGGCGTCTCTACAAAGTATTAACTTTGTGGGGGTGAATAGTTATTCACACTTTTTGTCTATTTTCTTGTTTGTTTCACAATAAAAAATATTTTGCATCTTCAGAGTGGTAGGCATGTTGTGTAAATCAAATGATACAAACCCCCCCAAAATCAAGGGGGGTGAATACTTTCACAAGCCACTTTGATTACATTAGTGCATGTTGGCTCAACTGTCCCGCAGGGGGAGGGGGACTGATCCTGTAGAGGTTAAACTACTGCATGTTTAGATGTCTGGCTAGACTAACTTAAACTAACAAAAAATGTTTAGCCGACATGGGCTAATTAAGCGAGTGTCAGTGACTGACGTAAAAAGAGAGAAACTGCTGATGCACATCCAAATTTTGAAATTGCACCTAAATCTATCAAAAATAGAGAGCTTTTCCGACCATGAGTGGTCTTGTTGCACTACATGTAGTGAGGTCATGGAGAAGTGGTCCTTATGATATAGCTGAACCTGCTCATTCCTGTTTAATTCAGGATTTTAGATAAAAAGTCACCAAATTTTCAGACATTTTTTGTTTTAGGAATAACAGTTTTGAGAGAAACATTATTTAGAGCCAGAGAGTATGTGGTTTCTGGCAATTGGAGAGATTGAAATTGGGATCCTTTGCTCTGTACAAGGGCATTTCTATAGCCATGAAAATGAATAGTATTGTTATTTTAAATCTCAAATAATGCAACAACATATTTATTTTCAACAATGATTGTCCCGACTTTCAAGAATCCCTAGCCTATCATCAGCTAAAATAACTGGTCCTACTATATATAGCTACAGATTAAATGAGCATAATAATATAACATCACACACACCCAGAATCAAAACTGTTAAAACATTTTTTAAATGATGCTGTTGATCCAGGTAAACAGAAGAGCCATTTTCATTCTCAGGCTCAGTTTGAGTGGAGCTACAGTAGAGCGGGATCAGCACACTGGCTGAGAGCACTGGTTGTCTCCTTGGTGGTAGAATTTATTTTTACGTTGCTTGAAAAATGTATTGGATGGTATATTTTCCGGGCTCACCCAAACAATAAATAAACACATCACTGCAGTCTGTTCCTCTACGGTGTTGAAGCCAATTCAATTACAGGTAGGCTTATCCACTTGAGCTGTGAGTAGCTGTTGCCCCATGTGGCAGGGGTGAATCCCATGGAGTATTGAGCACGTTTTGGTTGGCATTCTCTCAAGATGAGGGAGGGGTGGGGTGTGGGGACAAAGTATCCGGGGCTATACCATCTAAACAAGCCAAAACAGTTAACACATTTCCCAGCACTATGCTATTGTGCAAGTTTAGGAATTTTCTGTGTAATGAATCTGTTTTGCTATGGGCGAAAGCAGTTTCTTACATAGGGGACACTTGTTTAATCTTGATCAAGAGGGGTAAAAAAATCGGAATAATTGAGAGAGGTAGGTTATAGAATAAAACAGCATTTATGCTGACATAAATGATTAACGATCTGCCATCGTATCAAAACTATGATATTACCTACACTTGGACTTTTCTGAACATGTGTATTATAGTGCTGCTGAAGTAGGTAGAAAAACAGATGTCAATGGGAGACACACAACCATTATCTACGTAAGCATTTCACTGTAAGGTCTACCTACACCTGTTGTATTCGGTAAAGGTGACGAATACAATTTTTTTTTAAACTTGATTTATCTCAATGGGTCAAAGAAGGTGGTGTGGATCTATGTAGTTCAAACAATAGTTAATGATTAGTGATCCCAGTACTATGGATGTCCTCAAAAGTCTTTAGTGAGACAATTAATCCCCAGATCCACAGCACATTATCTAATATACTGTCTGTCTGCTGCTATCTCACACATTAAAACAAAAATAAACACAGAAGCATTGTATCATAATCGTGTTCAGGGTGATGGAAAGATGGGGAGGAGGCAAGGACTGAAAGGCATGTCAGTGCAGGACAATGTATCCGGCAGCAGTGTATATGAAAGAGATTTTATTTATTTAATTCACGCTTGCAGTCAACAAGACTGAATTATGCAAAATGCACCGTTATATTTAGACAATAGAATGGTTTGGCATTTTGGATACCTTTATGTATAAATCATGGCCCCTTGACACAAAGGAAACTGAAAAAACAGCCATCTCCACACAGTGTCATTAACCTCTCTCTAGTCTACATGGCTGTCCCCATAGAGTAACTCTTTTTGGTTCCAGGTAGAACCCTTTTACGTTCTAGGTAGAACCCTTTTAGGTTCCATATAGAAATCTCTGTGGAAATGATTGTACTTGGAATCCAAAAGGGTTCTACCTGGATCCAAAAAGTGTTCTACCTGGAACCAAAACGGTTTCATCAAAGGGTTCTCCTATGGGGACAACCGTAGGATCCTTTTCGGTTCTAGATAGCACCATTTTTCTAAGAGTGTATCATCCCTTGGCTATGAAGAGGTCAAAACAACACTGCCTCTGCTTCCCTATGATCCTGCTGTAGAAAATCCCACAAATCCAGGTCTTTAAAGGGATCTACAGGGAGGTTGAGAGCCAACACAAACTCAGGCATCTGAGTGCAACGATCGCTCTCCGAATCCTCCCCTGATGCAGGATGAATGCAAGGTCAAGTGTATTACGTTGACATTTCCGTCCATCATGTACTCTCCATAGGCCTTAAACACGGGTTTTCCATTAGATTACCCTCTTTATATCTTCTTAGTTAGATTGATTTAGAAGTCTTAGTTCATCTTAGTTAGATTGATTTAGAAGTCTTAGTTCATCTTAGTTAGATTGATTTAGAAGTCTTGCATCTGTGCTTGTGTATGCACCTTATGATCTTTCTCTCTCTTTTACACAATCACAGGAAATAATGGACCCAGCTACTGACATGACATTAAAGGGTACAGTATGGCTTACTGAATTATAATAGATGTGCTCAAATGGGACTGGTCTAGGAAAACAAAAAGTGTAGTGTTATACTACTACTAATAACAATAATAATATGAATACTACTAATATTAATACTAATTAATACTTAGTTAAATCAGGTATAGGCCTACAGTTCTTCACCAATGAGAAAAGTTCCATGGCTGAGGCTTAGCTGTAATTGAGCACTGCATATATTGCTTTTATCTACTGTATGGGACTATGCCCCTTATCTACTGAGTTACTGTTGCTCCAAGTAGCTATGGAATGAGATGGATCAACATTGAACCCAGCAGAATCTGAGTGTACTCTATAGAACAAGCACTAACACATCAGGATGGCACATCTAAATTCCAGGGTGGTTTATTGTCTGTGAAGGACACATTTGTACAATGGACCGTGCTAAATGCAATCACTTCCACTGCTTAGTGTTGGAATCTGTGATGAGCTGTAGTGTCTGAAGTGGTGCAGAGTCTGAGTCAAGGAAATCAACTATTGGTTGACCAGGCTTTGACCTTCCATTGAATTGTGTAACTTTTATTTCATTTGTCTAACTGAAGTGAAGGGGAGCTCAGTGTTTGAATAGATAAATTGCACTGACAAGTGTGAGTAGAGATCACCTGGTGCCATAACATCAGGGTAGATTGGCTCCAGTTGACATAAAGAGGAGAAACAGACTATAATTGAATAAATGGAGAGGCAGGAATGGAATTTTAAATTATTATTGAGGTTTAAAAATGAGAGAGGAGTTCATAAAGTAGCACATAGAACAGTCCATTGAAGAAGCATTAATAATGCATATTGTGCCTCACCATTCTGAATACTTCCCAAATGTCATGTTTAAGGCCTTCCTGTTCTCTGTATAGAGATTGTTGTTATAACATCAACATACTGACGATGCGGTGCAGTTATGCATCCCATGGTAATGTTGCTATACTTATTTTATATGGGATGATAGGGAGGATCTGTTTAGGTATCTTGTCGCATACCAAAAGGTGTATGTTATTCATCAGTGTCAGGATCCATTGACAGAGAGGAGCAAAGTGCACGAGGCCAGTGGTGTAGTGCTGACTCAGAAACAGACCAGACTAGCCGGGACCTGTCAAATCTCTAATCTTGAGTCAAGGTTAATTACTGGGGTACAAGTAAATGGCATATTGATGATTTTTTTTAACATATTCTGCAGGCATTCAAAGTTAACAGTCTGAATAAAAACGTTCAGTAAAACTGTCTTTTGATTAGTGTTTCCACACCACTTGTGACCTGGGCATGGGCTGTATCTGACAGCTGTTTGGAGAGTGTACCTCCTGAATGCTAAGATAATTTTATTGATAATCAAAAACTGCTGAAGAGTGGGACTGTTTTGCATCCTTTTTTCATTCCACTAGTTCAAATGTAAGGCACCCTTATCCCCCAGCAGCACTCAGATATTGTGTCAATGACTCTGTTAGTAATATCGTAAGGCGATACATAGCACAGCTAGCCATTTGCCATAATAAATAAAATAAAATCAAACTGTATTTGTCACATGCGCAGAATACAACAATGTGTAGACCTTACCTTGAAATGCTTACTTACAAGCCCTTAACCAACAGTGCAGGTAAATAAAGAGTTAAGAAAATATTTACCAAATAAACTAAAGTAACATTTTTTTTTTAAGTAACACAATAAAATAACAATAACGAGGCTATATACATGGGTACTTGAACTGAGTCAACGTGCAGGGGTACAGGTTAGTCGAGGTAATTTGTATATGTATTTAGGGGTGAAGTGACTATGCATAAATAATAAACAGTGAGAAGCAGCAGTGTACAAAACAAATGAAGGGGGGAGTGTCAATGTAAATAATCCGGTGGCCATTTGATTAATTGTTTAGCAGTCTTATGGCTTGGTGGTAGAAGCTTTCAAGAAGCCTTTTGGTACTAGTCTCGGCACTCCGGTACCACTTGCCATGCAGTAGCAGAGAAAACAGTCTATTTATTTAACCAGGTAAATTGACAGAACATATTCTAATTTACAGCAACAACCTGGGGAATAGTTACAGGAGAGAGGAGCTGAATGAGCCATTTGTAAACTGGAGATGATTAGATGGCTTTGATGGTACAGAGGCCAGATTGGGAATTTAGCCAGGACACCAGGGTTAACACCCCTACAATAAGTTCCATGGGATCTTTATGACCGCAGAGTCAGGACACCAGTAAAACGTCCCATCCAAAATACATTATCTTACACAGGGCAATGTCCCCAATCACAGCCCTGGGATATTTTTTAGACCAGCAGAATGGTGCCTCCTACTGGCTCTCCAACATAACTTCCAGCAGCATCTGGTCTCCCATCCAGGGACTGACCAGGACCAATGCTGCTTAGCTTCAGAAGCAAGCCAGCAATGAGATGCAGGGTGGTATGCTGCTGGATATGACTAGAGTCTTTGCATTTTTTGGGCACTAGCCTCGATAGCCACATGTTTTGACAAATCAATGGCACCAAGGTTTTTAAGTACACTTTAATTTATTGACACTTGGCTGTGCAACCCAATTGAATGGCTTTAATCTTGATTAGAGGATTATTAAAAAAAATGTGCTACAAGCTTCAATAAACAATTACAAAACATGGCGGAGCAGCGGAGCGACATTACCATTTTGACCTCTTGGATTTTCATTAATGACTATGGCAATTTGAATGACTATGGCTGAACATGACAATCCCATATGTACAGTGGCTTGCGAAAGTATTCATCCCCCTTGACATTTTTCCTATTTTGTTGCCTTACAACCTGGAATTAACATTTTGGGGGGGGGTTGTATTACTTGGTTTACACAACATAAAAGAAGCCAAAAGCTTTGAAGATGTAAACAATTTTTGGGGGGGAACAAACAAGAAATAAGACAAAGAAATTGAAAACTTGAGCGTGCATAACTACCACCCCCAAAGTCAATATACTTAGAACTACCTTTTCAGCAATTACAGCTGCAAGCCTCTTGGTGTACTGCTCCAGCTCCTTCAAGTTGTATGGGTTCTGCTGGTGTACAGCAATCTTTAAGTCATACCACATATTCTCAATTAGATTGAGGTCTGGGATTTGGCAAGGCCATTCCAAGACATTTAAAAAGTCAAAAAATAATAATACATTTGAAAAAATAAAAACAACCAAAATGAATGACAAAGTCAAACAAAAGCACCCATTTTTCTTAATCTATATATTTTCTTTGGTACATATATATATACCTACATACATACATACACATATATACATACACACACACACACATACGCACATGTACTCAAAAACACACAAAAAACATATCACACTTGCAGCAGCACTATCAAGGTTCTTATCAGCTATTTCAAGCATTCGCTGAGACGACGAGCCAATAATTCGTTTTTAGGTTTTACAGTACCTTACACAAAATGTATCTGCGCATTTCCCTAGTCACCCCATTCACTCTGTCCAGTTTGAAATATAGTTGAATAGTGGGGACCAGAGTCTATCAAACTTGGGCTGTCTCTTGTGGAGGTCATAAGTGAGTTTTTCAAGAGGAAGAAAGTCAACAATCTGGTCAATCCACATTTAAATGTAGGGGGGGTATTAGAGGCCCACAATAGAAGAATACATTTCTTAGCAAAGTATGTAATAGTCATGAGCAAATTTTCTCTGTCAGGATCGAGAACAAAGTCCTGCTGGGCATTAAGAAGATAGATACACGGAGTCATATCAAACTGTACCTCTAGTATTTTGCCAGAATCTGGCAATCTCCCTACAGCTCCAAAATACATGCATATAGGTTCCACATTCAGAGGTACATCTTTTACAGTTAGGAGACATATCTGTTTTCATTCTATGGAGTCTCAAAGGAGTATAATAAAATTTGTACAAACATTTGTAATTAGATTCTTTCATTTTTACACTGGTAGAGGAGCAGTATACCCTGTCGCAAACCTCCGCCCATAACTCATCACTAATAGCCAGACCAAGGTCCTTTTCCCAGATTATTTTCAAAGGATTAAGGAGGAGCTTCCTTTCTCAGAAAGGAGTCTATAGATGTAAGATATTTTGCCTTTAATGGATTGTGCTGTGACAAGAAGTGTTTCAACTTCGTTCAACTGAGTTCTAAACCTCCTCTTGGAGGTAAATGAGGAAATTACATGTCTAATTTGAAGATATTTAAAAAAAAATGGGATCTTGGCACATCGAATTCACTGCAGAGCTCTTGAAAGGATTTCAGTGTAGTGGTTTTCTGATGAAATAGGTCTGAAAAGGTCCTGATTCCTAGAGTATGCCAAAGATTAAAGTTGGCATCCCTCAGGGCTTTTGGCAAGTCTGGGTTGCCTACTATAGGCGAGTGAGAACATATTTGGGAGGAAATGCCCAGGTATTTCTTATAGTCCCTCCACACTAGTAGGGTGCTGTAAATCCCAAAGGTTTTGGCTATGTTGCCCACTTCACTAAAGTTATTAATGAATATAATTGAGCTTAAGGGCAATGAACCACAGGATTGGGTTTCTATCTGAATCCACGTTGACTCTTGTCTGTTTGTGATCCATGTTAGCATGTTGCGGATTTGGGCAGACCAGTAGTACAATTGAAGGGAGGGAAGGGCAAGACCACCTTTAGATTCAGGTTTTGATAAAGTGGAAAACTTGATCCTAGGTTTTTTATTGCCCCATATAAATTTGGTGATGCTTTGGTTAGTTGTTTTGAAGAAGGAAACTGGGAGATAGCATGGGAGCATCTGAAATAAGTAGTTCAGTCCAGGGAGGACGTTCATACGGATTACATTAATTCTTCCTACTAAGCTAATTGGGAGGGAGATCCAGGTTTGGAGATTGTTCTTGATTCGATCCAGGAGTGGAAGATAACTTTCCTTAAAAAGGCTATTCAGATCTGGTGTTATGAAGATCCCGAGGTATTGAAACCCCTGTGTTTTCCATTGGAAAGGACAAAGTGTCTTCATAGAGCTGGTGAGTGTAATATTGAGAGGGCAGACAGTGGATTTGTTAAAATTGATCTTATAACCTGAAAACTTGCCATACTGAGCAGTTGTGTCTAAAATGAGAGGGAGGGATTTCTCAGGGTTGGATATGTAGAGCAAGACATCATCCGCGTAAAGCGAAATCTTGTGCTGCAGGTCACCTGCCGAAACACCCATAATACTTGGATTGCTCCTTATCAGCTCTGCCAGAGGCTCCGCCCCCAACAAGTAGAGCAGCGGGGACAGCGAGCACCCTTGTCTTGTGCCCCATTCCAGAGGGAATCTGTCAGAGTTCAGTCCATTAGTAGTCACCATGGCATTTGGATGAGAGTATAGTGATTTGATCCATTTAATAGAATTTGGGCCCATATTGAACTTTTCTAAGACTGAAAACAAAAAGCTTCACTCCATCCTGTCAAACGCCTTCTCAGCATCCAGTGAAGATTCCAAAACATTTAAATGTTTCCCCCTCACTTGAGTGTTGCTTTAGCAGTATGTTTAGGGTAATTGCCTGCTGGAAGGTGAACCTCCATCTCAGTCTTAAATCTCTGATAGACTGAAACAGGTTCCCCTCAAGAATTACCCTGTATTTAGCGCCATTCATCATTCCTTCAGTTATGACCAGTTTTCCAGTCCCTGCTGATGAAAAACATTGCCACAGCATGATGCTGCCACCACCATGCTTCACTGTGGAGATGGTATTTTCGGGGTGATTAGGGGTGTCCCAGTCTCAAATAGGATTTAGAAATTGTAATTTCATGACGAATAAAAAACATCTAACCCATCATTGTGATCTCTACAGCGCTGTTGACTGGTCGTCATTGACCTTGCGTAGGCTTAAACACTGGTAAACACTGACTTATAGGGACATATTGGGTAACATTCAATTTTATCTCTGTTCTTTTTTAGTCAGGTTGGTAAATAAAAATCAATTACGGTCCCATTTTCATTTGCTTCTAACAGTACCAAAAATGATAACAGTTCATGGTAGAAATAGTTTTAGTTACTTAGCTCCATGGTCCAGGAATTCTCTCCTGAACATTTAAAAATTTGATGTATTTTCGTTGGTGGAGTTTATACACTTGATGGATGTATATATCATAAAAGAGTGTAATTGTCTTTAGGACAGCTGTTTTTAGTCAAGGCTCATGTTTTTACGTAAAATTTTTCTGATGTACAGTACTGTAAGTGTGTTTATAGTTTAGTTTAATGTTGTGTTAGTGTATGTATGTTGTTTGGTCTGAAACATTGTTCCTCCTGCTGCCATTGGACCAGGTCTCTCTTGGAAAAGCGATGTTACCTCAATGAGAAAAACCTGTATAAATAAAGGTAAAATTAAACAAAGTAAAAATCTATGGAAGACTGAAACAGGTTTCACTCAAGAATTTCCCTTGATTTAGCGCCATCCATCATTCCTTCAATTCTGACCAGCTCCCCAGTCTGACCAGTTTTCCATGATGCAGCCACCACCATGCTTCACTGTGAGGATGAAGTTCTCGGGGTGATGAGAGGTGTTGGGTTTGCGCCAGACATTGCCTTTTCCTTGATGACCAAAAAGCTCTATTTTTGTTTAATCTGACCCCAGTACCTTCTTCCATATGTTTGGGGAGTCTCCTACATGCCTTTTGGCGAACACCAAACATGTTTGCTTGTTTTTTTCTTTAAGATTTTTTTTTCTTCTGGCCACTTCCGTAAAGCCCATCTCTGTGGAGTGTCCTGCTTAAGGTGGTCCTATGGACAGATACTCCTATCTCCTCTGTTGAGCTTTGTAGCTCCTTCAGGGTTATCTTTGGTCTCTTTGTTGCCTCTCTGATTAATGCCGTTCTTGCCTGGTCCATGAGTTTTGGTGGGCGGCCCTCTCTTGGCAGGTTTGTTGTGGTGCCATATTCTTTCATTTTTTATGATGGATTTAATGGTCCTCCGTGGGATGTTCAAAGTTTCGGATATGTTTTATAACCCAACGCTGATCTGTACTTCTCCACAATTTTGTCCCTGACCTGTTTGGAGAGCTCCGTGGTCTTCATGGTGCCGCTTGCTTGGTGGTGCCCCTTGCTTAGTGGTGTCGCAGACTCTGTGGCCTTTCAGAACAGGTGCATATATACTGAGATTGCACACAGGTGAACTTGCACACAGGTGGACTTTATTTAATTAACTAATAATGTGACTTCTGAAGGTACTGGTTGCACCAAATCGTATTTAGGGGCTTCAATACTTATGCAGGCCTGTGTTAATTTTTTTTTTTTTTTTTTAACAAGTAATTTTTTTCATTTCACTTCAGCAATTTTACCTATTTTGTGTATGCCTTATCATGAAATCCAAATAAAAATACATTTAAATTACAGGTTGTAATGCAACCAAATAGGACAAATGCCAAGGGGGATGACTACTTTTGCAAGGCACTGTAATACCCTGTGAAACCTGTGTATTAGAAACACTAGGGTTAACAGCAAAGGCTGTAGTAAACGTATGTTGATTTGCATTGCAGCAAACAATTGTGTTGCTTTCAAACTTCAAAGAAACCACACATTCATAATTGAATTGTCACTGTTTGGTTGAATTCTCTAATATGCCATCCACGTAATTAGTTTAACTTTTACGTTAATGTAAACTAAAGTACCCTGGGATGGTTTAGCCAATAAGAAGCCTTGTTAAGTTTTTAGGCCAATTATATGAAATCTGCAATTACTGTTATGAGGAAAACTTTTTAGTTGCTCGGACTCGTGATGCTCCTCGAAAATAGAGGAGAAGAGAGAGACGACACTATTGATGTTGAGCTTCAAACTTTTACACCTGTCAAGAGATAACAAAATTGTATTTAGCAAAAATACTGTTGCTTTAACTTACTTACATGTTACAAGTGTACAAAAAGTCTATGTCGTTAAATATCTATCTATCTATCTATCGAAATAACCTGAATGTGCCTGCTGTGTGGAGGATTAGCCATCATTGCAACAGGAGCTAGCGCAGCTTGTCGGATCGGGATCTGCTGAGAAGGGCTTTGTTCCGAGACAACCAGATAACTTATTTTGTGATGCTGGACATCTCTCCATTGCATTTAGGGCATTTTCCACCATGGATTACAGATAGGAGACAACCTTGAAATTATTGTTTCAGGGGGTTTGCTGTGGTGCTGTGAGTAACATTGGGTTTTCCCATTCATTTGCTGAATCGTTCAGCTTACATTGACATTTGTTGAGCTCCAACATGTGCCAACATTAGCTTGCATGACTTGGTTTTGAGAGTGCACTCTATACCCAGGGGTTGTATTTCTATTGCTATATTGTGAATTATTGTATTTGTATTACCTGATCATTTTTACTAGATAATTACACTAGCCTCTCGTTTGTTCCCTAGTGAGTCAATATCATTCAAGTTCATTTACTGATATGTCCTTTTCACCATTATTATCATGCTGGTCTATCCAGGTCTGTGGTGAGAGGGTTACACATAGCTTGGTTGCAACTTTGTGAGAGAGAGATACAGATCATTATATTATATACAGAATGCAGAGAAATAGAGAGAAATGAAAAGAAAAGAGACTTGCCTATTATTCTTTCTTATACTCTCTACCTCAACAGAACATGTGCCTGGATATATGATAGGCATTAAACTGTGTGGGATCACACATCTAACTCTTCCATGATACTATGACAATGCATTTCATTATTTTTCAAGCACAATTTCCTTGACAATGCCTATTATTCTGTTTCAAGCACAAATTGTCCAGGTAGTCACCAACATTGAGAACATTCCCAAGTACTGTTCACTGGGTGTCTGGCAAAGCAACTCACTTAATAATATAGAGGAGGAACAAAAGGTGCTACATACACTTACTCAAAACAATATCCCATAACACACAGGTGGAAAAATACTACCTAAGTATGATCCCCAATTAGAGCCAACGATAGCCAGCTGCCTGCCTCTAATTGGGAATCGTACCAACACACCAACATAGAAAAAACAAACTCGAACCCCACGTAGAAAACATAAACTAGTCTAAATCCCTAGTCACGCCCTGACCTACTCTACCATAGAAAAAAGGTGTCCTATGGTCAAGACGTTACAGTACCCCCCCGAAGAACCTGCTCAGCTCTCGGATCCACCACATTTGGTGGTGGCTCTGGTGCGGGCCGAAGAACCGTCTCATCCTGCGGATCCAGCCATGGACCCAGGCTGAACACTGTACCTGGAATGGACCTCAGTGCAGAAGAAGGCTCCTGTCTTGGAGCTGGTCTGAAAGCCATGCTCGGAATGGGAATCGGCGCAGAGGAAGGCTCCTGCCATGGAGCGGAACCGGACGTTGAAACTGGACTTGGCTGGAACCTGCGCAGAGGAAGACTCCGGCCTTGGAGCTGGACTGGACGCCGTGCTCAGACTGGGCATTGGCGCAGGGGAAGGCTCCAGTCATGGAGCTGGGGGTTCCGGACCGTTGACCGTCGCAGGAGGTTTGGGACCGTTGCCCATCTCAGGAGGTTCCGGACTGTGGACCATCGTTGGAGGTTCCGGACTGTGGACTGTCGCCGGAAGCTCTGGACTCGGAACTGTCACCGGAAGCTCTGGCTGGACTGGGAACTGTCACCGGAAGCTCGGACTGGGGATTGTCGCAGGGAGCATGGTGCGTGGGGACGGCACTGGTGGTACCGGTCTGGTGACACGCACCTCAGGTCGAGTGCGAGGAGCAGGCACAGGACCTAGCGGACTGAGAAGGCACACTTGAGGGAGAGTACGAGGAGCAGGCACTGGACGTACTGGGCTGTGGAGGCGCACTGGAGACCTGGTGCGTAGAGCTGGCACAGATGGTGCCGGAACGGTGAAATACTCCACACGGTGAGTGCAGGGAGCTAGCACAGGACATTCTGGGCTGTGGAGACATACTGGAGACCTGGTGCTTATAGCCGGCATCACTTGTAACGGAACTTTAACACACTTCTCAGGATGAGTAAGGAGAGCTGACTCAGGTGGCTTTAAATCGATAACACGCTCCTTAGGGCAAATGCCGTGTATCCTCCACCAATTCAATAACTCTCTCATTTCTCTCTCCTCCACATTCTCCCACAACTCACTGACAGTCTCTGTTTCACTCCTCGGCTCCGCCGACCACCCCATGTGCCCCCCTAAAAAAATGTATTGGTGCTGTCTTTTTGGCTTTCCTTGTGATCGCGAACCCTGGCGTCTTCGCTGTTCTCCCTTTTCTCCTTGCGTCTCACGCTCCTGTTCTGCCAGGATTTCCTTCCAAGTCCAAGATCCCATCCCGACCAGAATCTCCTCCCAAGTCCATGTCATCCTCTCCTCTTGGGCACGCTGTTTGGTCCTGTTGTGATGGGATATTCTGACACAATCGCGCAGCGTATGTTGAGTTCCACATAATATTTAATAGTGAAACTTAGCAAAACAAACAATAAACAAACAAAACAACAAACCCTGACAACAGAGGTGCTACATACACTTACTCAAAACAATATCCCATAACACACAGGTGGAAAAATGCTACTTAAGTATGATCCTCAATTAGAGACAACGATAGCCAGCTGCCTGCCTCTAATTGGGAATCATACGAACACACCAACATAGAAAAACAAACTCGAACCCCACATAGAAAATATAAACTAGACCAAATCTCTAGTCACGCCCTGACCTACTCTACCATAGAAAATAAAGGATTCCTATGATTAGGATGTGACACAGACAGAGTAGTCTCTGCTAGCTGATACACAGCTTGCCTAGCTCAAATGGCCCCTTACAGCACCTTACACAGCCGGCACAAAGGTGACTTTGGCAGCGATTACAGTTGTAGAGTCTTTTTGGGTAAGTCTAAGATTTTTCCACAACTGGATTGTGCCACATTCGTCCATTTTATTTCAAAATTCTTTGAACTCTATCAAAATGGTTGTTGATCATGGCTCGACAACAATTTTCAGGTCTTGCCATAGACTTCCAATTAGATTTAAGTCATAACTAACTCGGCCACTCAGGAACATTCACTTTCTTCTTGGGAAGCAACTCCAGTGTAGATTTGGCCTTGTAGTTTAGCTTATTTTCATGCTGAAAGGTCAATTCACCCGAGTGTCTGGTGGAAAGCAGACTATAACAGGTTTTCCTCTAAGATTTTGTTGTACTTTGCTCCATTCCGTTTATTTTTCATCCAGAAAACTCCCTAGTCTACGATTACAAGCATACCCATAACACGATACAGCCATCACTATACTTGAAAATATGGAGAGTGTAACTCAGTAATGTGATGTATTGTATTTACCCCAAACATAACACATTGTATTCCAGACTACAAGACAATGGCTTTGCAATTTTTTTGCAGTATTACTTTTGTGCCGTCTGTACAGGCTTTCTTATTTTCAGTCTGTCATTTAGGATAGTAACTATAGTGCCATGTTATTGATCCATCCTTAGTTTTCTCATATCATAGCCATTAAACTTTGTAACTGTTTTAAAGTCAACATTGGCCTCATGGTGAAATCCCTTTTTCCCGTTTTCTTCCTATCTGGCAGTTAGGAAGTACGACTGTATCTTTGTAGTGGCTGGGTGTATTGATAAACCATCTTAATAACTTTAACATGCTCAAGGGGATATTCAATGTCTGCTTTTTAATTTTTTTCAACCCATCTACCAATAGGTGCCCTTCTTTGAGATTAATTGGAAAACCTCCCTGGTCTTTGTGGGTGAATCTGTGTTTGAAATTCACTGCTCGACTGAGCGACCTTTCTGATACCTTACTGACCTTACTGATAATTGTATGTGTGGGATACAGTGATGGTAGTCATTCAAAAATCATGTTAAACACTATCCATGAGATTATGTGAATTGGTACACATTTTTACTCCTGGAGTTGAAAAATTATGGACTCAAGACATTTCAGCTTTTTATTTATTTATTCATTTGTAAAAATCTTGAACAACATCATTACACTTTGACATTATGTGGTATTGTGTTTAGGCCAGTGACAAAAACATCTCAATTTAATACATTTTAAATTCAGGCTGTAACACAACCAAATGTAGAAAAAGTCAAGGCGTGTGAACACTTTCTGAAGGCACTGTTCCTTGGGTATAGGAGATGAGATCCATTTTGGCAAGAGCACACACTTCCTCTGACAGAGATAGAGCCCTCCCGCCCTCCCATGCCACCCAGAGCCCATCCCCTCAGTGAACTCTGCTGATGGATTTTCTCAAAAAATATTCTGTCACAGACATTCCAATATTAATTATCTCTGTCCTTCTACCCTTCCTCTCTTTGTGGCCATGCTTTCCCTACTTTCTTTCTCACAGTAGGCAGATTTCCATTGACCCAGGTTTAGTCGACAAAAACAATGGCTGAAGAAAAACCCTTGTGGCATTTGTACTGGAAACGGCAGATAAACTATAGGAGTACAATTTTATTCGTTCAACAATGGTAGATTTTTCTTTTGTCAAAGCTTTTTAAATCAAATCAAATCAAATGAAACTTTATTTGTCACATGCGCCGAATAAAACAAGTATTCATGAAGTGTTTAATTACAAACCCTTAACCAACAATGTAGGGTAAGAAAATATTTACTAAATAAACTAAAGTTTAAAAAGTAACACAATAAAATAACAATAACGAGGCTATATACAGGGGGCACCAGTACTGAGTCAGTGTGCGGGGATACAGGTTAGTCGATGTAATTTGTACATGTAGGTAGGGGTGAAGTGACTATGCATAGATAATAAACAGCAAGTAACAGCAGTGTACAAAACAAATGGAGGGGTAGTGTCAATGTAAATAGTCCGGTGGCCATTTGATGAATTGTTTAGCAGTCTTATGGCTTGGTGGTAGAAGCTGCGACAAATGATGATGAAAACAGTAGTTTTTAATCAATTATGGTTGCCGAATAATTTTGAAGGTGTGTTTCCATTGAACTCTCTTTTGTGGATTTAAACAGCTGGATTTATGATTTTTTTTTAAATGTTCCTAAAAACCTAGAATGTCAAATAAAAATTAAGTTGTTGAAGTTTTTCCCCAATGATGTAAATTGTGCCTTAATGAAGTGGCGAAAGCCTGTATGCCCTGCCCACATATCTGTTGCATTTCTTAGGTAGCCCACACTTTCATTCATGTGGTCCTAGTAGAGATCTGAAACAAATTGGTGGTGAAACTTCAAATCGCAATGTAAAGCAATTTGGGGCATTCTTGAATGTCAAGACAATCCTTGCATTGAAAGTCGAAATACTTTTATATACACTGCTCAAAAAATAAAGGGAACACTTAAACAACACATTGTAACTCCAAGTCAATCACACTTCTGTGAAATCAAACTGTCCACTTAGGAAGCAACACTGATTGACAATACATTTCACATGCTGTTGTGCAAATGGAATAGACAACAGGTGGAAATTATAGGCAATTAGCAAGACACCCCCAATAAAGGAGTGGTTCTGCAGGTGGTGACCACAGACCATTTCTCAGTTCATATGCTTCCTGGCTGATGTTTTGGTCACTTTTGAATGCTGGCGGTGCCTTCACTCTAGTGGTAGCATGAGACAGAGTCTACAACCCACACAAGTGGCTCAGGTAGTGCAGCTCATTCAAGATGGTACATCAATGCGAGCTGTGGCAAGAAGGTTTGCTGTGTCTGTCAGCGTAGTGTCCAGAGCATGGAGGCGCTACCAGGAGACAGGCAAGTACATCAGGAGACGTGGAGGAGGCCGTAGGAGGGCAACAACCCAGCAGCAGGACCGCTACCTCCGCCTTTGTGCAAGGAGGATCAGGAGGAGCACTGCCAGAGCCCTGCAAAATGACATCCAGCAGGCCACGAATGTGCATGTGTCTGCTCAAATGGTCAGAAACAGACTCCATGAGGGTGGTATGAGGGCCCGACGTCCACAGGTGGGGTTTGAGCTTACAGCCCAACACCGTGCAGGACGTTTGGCATTTGCCAGAGAACACCAAGATTGGCAAATTCGCCACAGGCGCCCTGTGCTCTTCACAGATGAAAGCAGGTTCACACTGAGCACATGTGACAGACGTGACAGTCTGGAGACGCAGTGGAGAACGTTCTGCTTGCTGCAACATCCTCCAGCATGACCGGTTTGGCGGTGGGTCAGTCATGGTGTGGGGTGGCATTTCTTTGGGGGCCGCACAGCCCTCCATGTGCTCTCCAGAGGTAGCCTGACTGCCATTAGGTACCGAGATGAGATCCTCAGACCCCTTGTGAGACCATATGCTGGTGCGGTTGGCCCTGGGTTCCTCCTAATGCAAGACATTGCTAGACCTCATGTGGCTGGAGTGTGTCAGCAGTTCCTGCAAGAGGAAGGCATTGATGCTATGGACTGGCCCGCCCGTTCCCCAGACCTGAATCCAATTGATCACATCTGGGACATCATGTCTCGCTCCATCCACCAACGCCACGTTGCACCACAGACTGTCCAGGAGTTGGCGGATGCTTTAGTCCAGGAATGGGAGGAGATCCCTCAGGAGACCATCTGCCACCGCATCAGGAGCATGCCCAGGCGTTGTAGGGAGGTCATACAGGCATGTGGAGGCCACACACACTACTGAGCCTCATTTTGACTTGTTTTAAGGACATTACATCAAAGTTGGATCAGCCTGTAGTGTGGTTTTCCACTTTAATTTTGAGTGTGACTCCAAATCCAGACCTCCATGGGTTGATAAATTTGATGTCCATTGATAATTTTTGTGTGATTTTGTTGTCAGCACATTCAACTATGTAAAGAAAAAAGTATTTAATAATAATATTTAATTAATTCAGATCTAGGATGTGTTATTTTAGTGTTCCCTTTATTTTTTTGAGCAGTGTAGTTTAATAAATGGATTTTGCAAGCAGTAGGCATTTAGGTTTTTAGGAACATTAAAAAAAAAACATAAGTCCAGCTGTTTAAATCGAGAAAAGAGAGTTAAATGGAAATACACCATGGTGGGCAACTGTCGCATCTATTTTCGATCCCAGCTTTCTATATGTCGACACAAAATCCCTGGATAAGTTCATGGAAATCTGCCTAGTGTGTCTCTACATCTGACAGCATCTCTCTTTGTCATTTCTGTGTCTGTCTCTCTTTTTCTCGCATCCTCTTTCCTCCGCTCACACAGATCATTAATGTAAGTTTAATTTGTCAAATCAAAGTGGACAAGACAGACATTTGCAACAAAACAATACACTATTAGCAAGTAATCTCTCTCACGCATGGCTGACCATACGCCATGAAATCAGATACTGAGACAGATTTGACTACTTAGCACCGGTTATTTTAAAAGAAGATCAAAAGGTGAATGGAGAATAAAGATGTGACAGATTTGTGTTTTATTTTTCAAAATCCCCTCTGTGCCCATCTGGAAGAATCATACCAGCTAAAATATTGTAGTTTAAAAACACATCTAACACATCACACAGCAAAGGAGCTTAACTGTACAAGTGATTAAATTACTTTAAAGGAAAAATAACATCAGTAGAAGTAACACTGAGTCCAGCAAAGACTAGATCCACAAAACCCCTCACTATAGATAGAAAAAAACAGTGAGTTCTGAGAGTTGGAGTAGTGGCAGCTGTAAAGAAAACAACTAGCGGCGTCTGCGAGTGGAATTGCTAATAAATTGCCAATGTGTTTTAGAGTAAGATAGCAAGGACAATGGAACTGCTGCAGATGATAGAAAGTGCAGACAACCCACCTGGCTGGAGAGCTGTTTCTTAGGAAAACATATGCCACAGGCCTGCGGCAAAGTGTCAGACACAACTGAGAGGCTGAACGATGGTGGCCTACCATCAAAACACACACACACGTGCCCAGACACACAAACACACACGCACAAGCACACACGGGCATGTCACTCTCGCAGTCATACTCACATGCGCGCGCACACACATACACACACACACTCCAATCACCAACCTCCCTGCACAGCTGAGAAACCACAATATATTGACAGACACTACATGTCTGGGACTCACACATTATTTTATGCACTGTCTTTTTGTGCTTCTTGATATTTTACTCTCCTCTCCTCTCTCTTCCACTCTGGCTTGCACGCAGAAAGAAGGTGAACATTTGCAGTGTGCAGTGAATCATAGTGGATGATTGGCATCAACAGAGAGGGGCAAAGGGCACCTCCCAAAGCCAGAGCGCAGTGACCTGTCAGCATCTAACATGGTTTTTACAAAACACATTCTCAGCAGTGCTTCAGTATCTACCAACTTGGCTATAGATCTCTTCCTTAATATTTTCTCTCAACTCATGTCTCAAAGGAGGCTGGAGTACATACAAGAGGTCTTCTCGGGTCCAAAAAGTTGGACCAGAACGGACCCCAGGACAATCAGACCCGAACCCGAATGGACCCTTGGACAAACTGACCTAGAGCCGACCCGTACCCTAACAAGTCTTGGTCTAGACCAGAACAGATTGGACCCGAGCGACAATAAAATATAAGTTTATCAGCCAAGTTGCTCTTCTGGTTAACGAGTAGGGCTTTACATGTTGGCTAGGCTTTCTATAAGTCAATACATTCGCATTCGTGTAAAATAAATATTTTATAGGCTATGCAGAGCCGTGCTCATGTCCATTCAGGTCCACTCGGGTCTATCAATTGTAGTTACATAGACCCGAGACCCATGACATTCACACAGGACCCAACCCTGTTGACAAATTAGAATTTTGGATCCGAGACCCATCTGTATTTCAGTTCCTGTGGATCCGTGAATAACTCTAGTACATACTGTAACTCTAAAAGTTACAGTTAAGTAACATAGTTCATATTCTGTGTGCCTCAGTTGGTAGAGTGTGGTGCTTGCAACACCATGGATGTGGTTTCGTCTCCCATGTGGGACCAGTATGAAAAGTATGAAAATATACACTACTGCTAAAAAAAATAAAAAAATAAAAAAAATACAGCACCTTGCTTAGTGCACAAAGTTTACTCCTCATCAACATTCCCAATGAATTCGTCTTTGCAATGTCAGTCCCCCAGACTTAAGGCTCGGGTCCTAGAGAATAAAGAGTATTCAGCAGGTTCCTTAAATCAAACAGACCATGAAGGTTTAATTTTCAATTGATCTGATGCAATTTACAGTACTTCCCAGAGTCAGGACATTTTGCTCACTGCTTTTATAAGGACCGGAATGCTGCAAACAGGTCTGCTGCTGTGTGTGTGTGTGTCTGTGTGTGTCTGTGTCTGTCTGTCTGTGTCTGTGTGTGTCTGTGTCTGTCTGTCTGTGTCTGTGTCTGTCTGTCTGTGTGTGTTTGTATGTCCGTGTGTGTCCGTGTGTGTGTCCGTGTGTTTGTATGTCCGTGTGTGTCCGTGTGTGTGTCCGTGTGTTTGTATGTCCGTGTGTGTCCGTGTGTGTGTCCGTGTGTTTGTATGTCCGTGTGTGTCCGTGTGTGTGTGTGTGTGTGTGTGTGTGTGTGTGTGTGTGTGTGTGTGTGTGTGTGTGTGTGTGTGTGTCCGTGTGTGTGTGTGTGTGTGTGTGTGTGTGTGTGTGTGTGTGTGTGTGTGTGTGTGTGTGTGTGTGTGTGTGTGTGTGTGTGTGTGTGTGTGTGTGTGTGTGTGTGTGTGTGACAAAGAGAGAGAGCAAAAGAGCGAGGAAGAGAGAAGCTAGAGATAAGTGGTTATTGAGTGTATGGATTGAAACATTTAATTGGTTGAAAAAAATGGTAGACATTGGTTTGTTATGTTAGGAATGCACCATTTATCTGATCAGGAAATTGAAGTTCAACCATGAGTTGCCATCTCCAAGGAATTTCTCCATTAGTTTCACTTGAAAATTCTCAAGGGTTTTCTCCTTCTTTAAAGGTCACCACTATTGATACAACGGAGAAATAAAGTATGACAATATAAGGCAAACTAAAGTTTAGGCTTGATACACATAGCTTTAGCTGCACAAAAATCAACTTTGTCATGGTGTGACAGTATGTGCGGTACACATCCTACTCATTGTGTCTATTCATATCATGTCAACAGAGGATGAGCCCTCCCCTGCCATGGAAACATTGTTTTGGAATGGGAAACCATGTGTGGGAAGACCAAATCAAATCGACCAACTGCTAGGTTCAGAATGGCTATGACAGTAGCCACTACCTCTCTCCCCCTCTTTTCCCTGTTAGGGCTTCTGGCCTTGTCTCAAAATAATCCCAGTTCTGAGATTGCTAGGGGACTACAATTCAACTGGTGGATATTAAACCTCCGCTACACCACGGCGTCAATGTGCCTTCAATGTGACGTTCTACCTGCTACACCGATACCAACCTAAGTCAACTGTATTTCTTATTATTTGAATTCCCAGGATAGAATGAATGCACACGTCAGCCATCAAGGATTTAACGTCTGCAATTCATGTGCAGGACACATGAATTGGACACGGCACAACGCGCGCAGTATAGCAGCTTTCATTGATTTCAAAGAAAGCATTCCCTCAATGGCTGATGGCAGTGTTGGAGGCCCGATGTAGTGTAGCAGCATTGTAAGAATGACACAACATAGATTTAGAAAAAAGAACAATCAAAGTTAGTTAAAAGAACAATCAAAGGGCCCAATCATCACATGATATATTTGGTGTGTGACAAAATGGTGACACTCAATGAACTATTTGACCACTCAAGTCAGTCAAACCCAATATTGACCATTTAATACTAGAACTGCAAGGCCTTGAGGGTCCCCCGTTCAAGCTAAGGAGCGGTCATTAGGGCTGCAACCTTCTAACAGTGTCTCACGCCCTGATCTGTTTCACCTGTCTTTGAGATTGTCTCCACCCCCCTCCAGGTGTCGCCTATCTTCCCCTATATCCCCTGTGCATTTACACTTGTGTTTACTGTCTGTCTGTTGCCAGTTCATCTTGTTTGTTCAAGCCTACCAGCCTTTTGTGTCTCAGCTCCTGCAGTTTCCAGTTTCTCTTTTCTCGTCCTCCTAGTTTATGACCCTGGCCTGTCCTGACCCTGTACCGGCCCGCCTGACCACTCTGCCTGTCCCTGAGCCTGCCTGCTGTCCCGTACCTTTGCTCCACCTCTGGATTACCGACCTCTGCCTGACATGACGCTGAGCCTGCCTGCCTTTCTGTATCTTGGCCTCAACTCTGGATTATCGACCTCTGCCTGCAAAGAAACCACAACTAAAAGGACACCAATAAGAAGAGACTTGCATGGGCCAAGAAACATGCGCAATGGACATTAGACCGGTGGAAATCTGTTCTTTTGTCTGAGTCCAAATTTGAGATTTTTGGTTCCAACTGCCGTGTCTTTGTGAGACGCAGAGTAGGTGAACGGATGATCTCTGCATGTGTTTTTCACACCGTGAAGCATGGAAAAGGAGGTGTGGCGGTGCTTTGCTGGTCACACTGTCAGTGATTTATTTAGAATTCAAGGCACACTTAACCAGCATGGCTACCACAGCATTCTGCAGCGATGCGCCATCCCATCTGGTTTGCTCTTAGTGGGACTAAAATGTGTTTTTCAACTGGACAATGACCCAATACACACCTCCAGGCTGTGTAAGGGCTATTTCACCAAGAAGGAGAGTGGTGGAGTGCTGCATCAGATGACCTGGCCTCTACAATCACCCTACCTCAACCAAATTGAAATGGGTTGGAATGAGTTGGACTGCAGAGAGAAGAAAAACCAGGCAACAAGTGCTCAGCATATGTGGGAACTCCTTCAAGACTGTTGGAAAAGTATTCCTGGTGACTACCTCGTGAATCTGGTTGAGATAATGCCAAGAGTGTGCAAAGCTGTCCTCAAGGCAAAGAGTGGCTGCCAGAATATAAAATATGAACTCAGCAAAAAAGGAAACGGCATATTTTCAGGATCCTGTCTTTCAAAGATAATTTTTTAAAAATCCAAATAACTTCACAGATCTTCATTGTAAAGGGTTTAAACACTGTTACCCATATTTGTAAAATGAACCTTAAACAATTAATTAACATGCACCTGTGGAACGGTCGTTAAAACACAGCTTGTAGACGGTAGGCAATTTAGGTCACAGTTATGAAATCTTAGGACACTAAAGAGGCCTTTCTACTGACTCTGAAAAACAACAAAAGAATGATGCCCAGGATCCCTGCTCATCTGTTTGAACGTGCCTTAGGCATGCTGCAAGGAGGCATGAGTCCTGCACATGTGGCCAGGGCAATACATTGCAATGTCCGTACTGTGAGATGCCTAAGACAGCGCTACAGGGAGACAGGAAGGACAGCTGATCATTCTCGCAGTGGCAGACCACATGTAACAACACCTGCACAGGATTGGTACTTCCGAACATCACACCTGGTGGACAGATACAGAATGGCAACAACAACTGCCCGAGTTACACCAGGAACACACAATCCCTCAATCAGTGCTCAGTCTGTCCGCAATAGGATGAGAGAGGCTGAACTGAGGCCTTGTAGGCCTGTTGTAAGGCAGGTCCTCACCAGACATCACCGTCAACAACGTTGCCTATGGGCACAAACCCACCGTCACTGGACCAGACAGAACTGGCAAAAAGTGCTCTTCTCTGACGAGATTCACGTTTATCATCAAAGAATTGAGCGTTACACCGAGGCCTGTACTCTGGAGCGGAAACTATTTGGAGGTGGAGGGTCCGTCATGGTCTGGGATGGTGTATCACAGCATCATCGGATTTAGCTTAATGTTAATGCAGGCAATCTCAACGCTGTGCATTACAGGGAAGACATACTCTTCCCTCATGTGGTACCTTTCCCGCATGCTCATCCAGACATGACCCTCGATCCAGCGTGACAATGCCACCAGCCATACTACTCGTTCTACATTTTTTCTGCAAGACAGGAATGTCAGTGACCTGCCATGGCCAGCTAAGAACCCGGATCTCAATCTCATTGAGCACGTCTGGGACCTGTGGATCTGAGGGTGAGAGTTGGTGCCACCCCCCCCCCCAGAGGAATGGGAACTTGTAGGTGCCTTGGTGGAAAAGTGGAGTAAAACCTCACAGCAAGAACTGACAAATCTGTTGCAGTCCATGAGGAGGAGATGCACTACAGTACTTAATGCAGCTGGTGGCCACACCAGATACTGACTGTTACTTTTGATTTTGACTCTCCCTTTGTTCAGGGGCATGTTATTCAACTTATGTTAGTCACATGTCTGTAGAACTTGTTCAGTTTATGTTTCAGTTGTTGAATTTTGTTATGTTCATACAAATACTTACACATGTTAAGTTTGCTGAAAATAAACACAATTGACAGGGAGAGGGTTTTTCTTTTTTTTCTGAGTTTAGTTGGACTTTTTTGGTTACTACATGATTATTATATCATGTAGAAAAGAGTAAAATAAAGAAAAACCCTTGACTGAGTAGGTGTGTTTTGATTGGTACTTTGACTGGTACTGTTTTTTAACATATCACAGATGCATGCATGGTCAGCAAATTTCTCAGGTCAGGCTGAGGCTCAGATTAAGAAAAATATCGACAGAGATGTATTAATTTCTTATAATTTCTTAATGTAATTAATTTCTTTTTTTTTCATTCAGATCTTGTAGCAGTTCTAACAGCCTGTTCATTAATTTGTCCTGGTCTTCTGGACATTTGAAATCATGCACTCACTGTGTACTACAGGAGGACAGAGTAGACTGATAAAACGTATTGGATTTGATGGACTGATATAGGGTACATACATTAGAATATACCAATATTAGAATATAGCAATATATACCATTAGAATATACCAACACAATAGAATGGCTCCCTGTTCTTCATGGACAATTGGTGATTACATAATTATGCATTATCTGCTTCCCCTCACTCAGCAACTCACCCATTCTCCCCCATCATATTTTACTTCATTTATTTAATCTATTATTTGTGTGAAATTTGTTTCGGTATAGTTTAGGTTCACTTTGAGGCAATTATCGGGGTCATTATCAACTGGACACTGCACCTTGCAATGTCGGGAGAATGAGCGGGCCCTACAGTAAGAAAAGGAGGGACAATGGGTGAAAACCATTTAAGTTATGACATGCCCTCCTAAAACTGGTTATAACTCAAGCTCTGTTTGTTATATTAAGGTTCTGACGGCAGTGTATTATATATACTTGTTTATTCACAACTTTAAAAATGGCAGAGTAGCAAAATACATTCATAAGCAGTCAAAATTACTGCTTTAGTGGTTCTAGTGTTAAATAGAGAAGCTGTCAATTGAATTATTTCTTAACTTATTATTTTTTCTTTGATCAATGATCACTACAAATTCAGGAAATTCCTATCTGCTACAATTGGCTCACTTTCCAGGGAAGATCAAAGACAATAAATAAATCCCAGCCACTTTGTTGTATGCTTAAATAAGCCAATTCATGATTTACCTTCAACCACCATTGTCTGCAATACGTGTCCAATTCTGCTCGACAAAAGGCATGTTTAGCAAATTATCACACACAAAGATGTTTTATCTATTTTAATTGGACTAATTGTTACCTCATTGCAATAATTCTCAATGCATTTATTAGGTGTTGGAGATGAGACGGCAGATAGACGGAAAGCCAGGTAGCATGGCTGCTACACTGTCCAGCTGGCTGAACCTCTAGGTTGGCGGCTGCTGGCTCAGCATAGACACAGTGGGTTGTAAAGGCTCCAACCACCTCAAACTACCCTGTCACTTTTTTGTCAGCTACAGTAAGAGGGAAAAAAAGTGTTGGAAAGCTTCATGCACAATCCGACTCCTTTAAAACCTTGAATGAGTGCTTTTTATCCTCTCAAATCAAATCAAATTGTTTTTGTCACATGCGTTGAATACAACAGGAGTAGACCTTACAGTAAAACTTACTTTTTATTTGATTTTATTTTTATTTTATTTTTTTATTTCATCTTTATTTAACCAGGTAGGCTAGTTGAGAACAAGTTCTCATTTGCAACTGCGACCTGGCCAAAATAAAGCATAGCAGTGTGAACAGACAACACAGAGTTACACATGGAGTAAACAATTAACAAGTCAATAACACAGTAGAAAAAAATGGGCAGTCTATATAGAATGTCTGCAAAAGGCATGAGGAGGTAGGCGAATAATACAATTTTGCAGATTAACACTGGAGTGATAAATGATCAGATGGTCATGTACAGGTAGAGATATTGGTGTGCAAAAGAGCATAAAAGTAAATAAATAAAAAACAGTATAAAAACAGTATGGGAATGAGGTAGGTGAAAATGGGTGGGCTATTTACCAATAGACTATGTACAGCTGCAGCGATCGGTTAGCTGCTCGGATAGCTGATGTTTGAAGTTGGTGAGGGAGATAAAAGTCTCCAACTTCAGCGATTTTTGCAGTTCGTTCCAGTCACAGGCAGCAGAGTACTGAATAGAACTTCCGCACTCAACAACCCGGTCGCATTCCGCTTCGCTCCACAGGTAGTATCACATTTTTCATTTCATTTCATTTCATTTCATTACAGCACAACGGTTTGATTTGTTTGATCGTAGCTAGCTACATAGCTAGCTACATAGCCGTCTGTGTATCAAAGATAATTGTTGTCGTTCTTTTAACGCAACGTAACGTAATCAACACTGCTAGCTAGCCAGCTAGCCCCCGAATAGCAGCACAATAGCAGAAACTATTACACTCAACGGAACAACTTGATTAGTGTAGTGTCAACAACGCAGCCACTGCCAGCTAGCCTACAAAGTCAACAACGCAGCCACTGCCAGCTAGCCTACTTCAGCAGTACTGTATCATTTTAATCATTTTAGTCAATAAGATTCTTGCTACGTAAGCTTAACTTTCTGAACATTTGAGACGTGTAGTCCACTTGTCATTCCAATCTCCTTGCATTAGCGTAGCCTCTTCTGTAGCCTGTCAACTATGTGTCTGTCTATCCCTGTTCTCTCCTCTCTGCACAGACCATACAAACGCTCCACATCTCGTGGCCGCTGCCACCCTAATCTGGTGATCCCAGCGCGCACGACCCACGTGGAGTTCCAGGTCTCCGGTAGCCTCTGGAACTGCCGATCTGCAGCCAACAAGGCAGAGTTCATCTCAGCCTATGCCTCCCTCCAGTCCCTCGACTTCTTGGCACTGACAGAAACATGGATCACCACAGATAACACTGCTACTCCTACTGCTCTCTCTTCGTCCGCCCACGTGTTCTCGCACACCCCGAGAGCTTCTGGTCAGCGGGGTGGTGGCATCGGGATCCTTATCTCTCCCAAGTGGTCATTCTCTCTTTCTCCCCTTACCCATCTGTCTATCGCCTCCTTTGAATTTCATGCTGTCACAGTTACCAGCCCTTTCAAGCTTAACATCCTTATCATTTATCGCCCTCCAGGTCCCCTCGGAGAGTTCATCAATGAGCTTGATGCCTTGATAAGCTCCTTTCCTGAGGATGGCTCACCTCTCACAGTTCTGGGCGACTTTAACCTCCCCACGTCTACCTTTGACTCATTCCTCTCTGCCTCCTTCTTTCCACTCCTCTCCTCTTTTGACCTCACCCTCTCACCTTCCCCCTACTCACAAGGCAGGCAATACGCTCGACCTCATCTTTACTAGATGCTGTTTTTCCACTAACCTCATTGCAACTCCCCTCCAAGTCTTCGACCACTACCTTGTATCCTTTTCCCTCTCGCTCTCATCCAACACTTCCCACACTGCCCCTACTCGGATGGTATCGCGCCGTCCCAACCTTCGCTCTCTCTCCCCCGCTACTCTCTCCTCTTCCATCCTATCATCTCTTCCCTCTGCTCAAACCTTCTCCAACCTATCTCCTGATTCTGCCTCCTCAACCCTCCTCTCTTCCCTTTCTGCATCCTTTGACTCTCTATGTCCCCTATCTTCCAGGCCGGCTCGGTCCTCCCCTCCCGCTCCGTGGCTTGACGACTCATTGCGAGCTCACAGAACAGGGCTCCGGGCAGCCGAGCGGAAATGGAGGAAAACTCGCCTCCCTGCGGACCTGGCATCCTTTCACTCCCTCCTCTCTACATTTTCCTCCTCTGTCTCTGCTGCTAAAGCCACTTTCTACCACTCTAAATTCCAAGCATCTGCCTCTAACCCTAGGAAGCTCTTTGCCACCTTCTCCTCCCTCCTGAATCCTCCTCCCCCTCCCCCCTCCTCCCTCTCTGCAGATGACTTCGTCAACCATTTTGAAAAGAAGGTCGACAACATCCGATCCTCGTTTGCTAAGTCAAACGACACCGCTGGTTCTGCTCACAGTGCCCTACCCTGTGCTCTGACCTCTTTCTCCCCTCTCTCTCCAGATGAAATCTCGCGTCTTGTGACGGCCGGCCGCCCAACAACCTGCCCGCTTGACCCTATCCCCTCCTCTCTTCTCCAGACCATTTCCGGAGACCTTCTCCCTTACCTCACCTCGCTCATCAACTTATCCCTGACCGCTGGCTACGTCCCTTCCGTCTTCAAGAGAGCGAGAGTTGCACCCCTTCTGAAAAAACCTACACTCGATCCCTCCGATGTCAACAACTACAGACCAGTATTCCTTCTTTCTTTTCTCTCCAAAACTCTTGAACGTGCCGTCCTTGGTCAGCTCTCCCGCTATCTCTCTCAGAATGACCTTCTTGATCCAAATCAGTCAGGTTTCAAGACTAGTCATTCAACTGAGACTGCTCTTCTCTGTATCACGGAGGCGCTCCGCACCGCTAAAGCTAACTCTCTCTCCTCTGCTCTCATCCTTCTAGACCTATCGGCTGCCTTCGATACTGTGAACCATCAGATACTCCTCTCCACCCTCTCCGAGTTGGGCATCTCCGGCGTGGCCCACGCTTGGATTGCGTCCTACCTGACAGGTCGCTCCTACCAGGTGGCGTGGCGAGAATCTGTCTCCTCACCATGCGCTCTCACCACTGGTGTCCCCCAGGGCTCTGTTCTAGGCCCTCTCCTATTCTCGCTATACACCAAGTCACTTGGCTCTGTCATAACCTCACATGGTCTCTCCTATCATTGCTATGCAGACGACACACAATTAATCTTCTCCTTTCCCCCTTCTGATGACCAGGTGGCGAATCGCATCTCTGCATGTCTGGCAGGCATATCAGTGTGGATGACGGATCACCACCTCAAGCTGAACTTCGGCAAGACGGAGCTGCTCTTCCTCCCGGGGAAGGACTGCCCGTTCCATGATCTCGCCATCACGGTTGACAACTCCATTGTGTCCTCCTCCCAGAGCGCTAAGAACCTTGGCGTGATCCTGGACAACACCCTGTCGTTCTCAACTAACATCAAGGCGGTGGCCCGTTCCTGTAGGTTCATGCTCTACAACATCCGCAGAGTACGACCCTGCCTCACACAGGAAGCGGCACAGGTCCTAATCCAGGCACTTGTCATCTCCCGTCTGGATTACTGCAACTCGCTGTTGGCTGGGCTCCCTGCCTGTGCCATTAAACCCCTACAACTCATCCAGAACGCCGCAGCCCGTCTGGTGTTCAACCTTCCCAAGTTCTCTCACGTCACCCCGCTCCTCCGCTCTCTCCACTGGCTTCCAGTTGAAGCTCGCATCCGCTACAAGACCATGGTGCTTGCCTACGGAGCTGTGAGGGGAACGGCACCTCAGTACCTCCAGGCTCTGATCAGGCCCTACACCCAAATAAGGGCACTGCGTTCATCCACCTCTGGCCTGCTCGCCTCCCTACCACTGAGGAAGTACAGTTCCCGCTCAGCCCAGTCAAAACTGTTCGCTGCTCTGGCTCCCCAATGGTGGAACAAACTCCCTCACGACGCCAGGACAGCGGAGTCAATCACCACCTTCCGGAGACACCTGAAACCCCACCTCTTTAAGGAATACCTATCCTTCTCACCCCCCCCCCCCCTTAAAATATGTAGATGCACTATTGTAAAGTGGCTGTTCCACTGGATGTCATAAGGTGAATGCACCAATTTGTAAGTCGCTCTGGATAAGAGCGTCTGCTAAATGACTTAAATGTAAATGTAAATGTACTGGAACGAAAGGCGGCCAAATGAGGTGTTGGCATTAGGGATGATCAGTGAGATACAGCGCGTGCTACGGATGGGTGTTGCCATCGTGACCAGTGAACTGAGATAAGGTGGAGCTTTACCTAGCATGGACTTGTAGATAACCTGGAGCCAGTGGGTCTGGTGACGAATATGTAGTGAGGGCCAGCCGACTAGAGCATACAAGTCGCAGTGGTGGGTGGTATAAGGTGCTTTAGTGACAAAACGGATGGCACTGTGATAGACTGCATCCAGTTTGCTGAGTAGTGTTGGAAGCCATTTTGTAGATGACATCGCCAAAGTCGAGGATCGGTAGGATAGTCAGTTTTACTAGGGTAAGCTTGGCGGCGTGAGTGAAGGAGGTTTTGTTGCGGAATACAAAGCCGACTCTTGATTTGATTTTCGATTGGAGATGTTTGATGTGAGTCTGGAAGGAGACTTTGCAGTCTAGCCAGACACCTAGGTACTTATAGATGTCCACATATTCAAGGTCGGAACCATCCAGGGTGGTGATGCTAGTCGGGCATGCGGGTGCAGGCAGCGATCGGTTGAAAAGCATGCATTTGGTTTTACTCGCGTTTAAGAGCAGTTGGAGGCCACGGAAGGAGTGCTGTATGGCATTGAAGCTTGTTTGGAGGTTAGATAGCACAGTGTCCAATGACGGGCCGAAAGTATATAGAATGGTGTCGTCTGCGTAGAGGTGGATCAGGGAATCGCCCGCAGCAAGAGCAACATCATTGATATATACAGAGAAAAGAGTCGGCCCGAGAATTGAACCCTGTGGCACCCCCATAGAGACTGCCAGAGGACCGGACAGCATGCCCTCCGATTTGACACACTGAACTCTGTCTGCAAAGTAATTGGTGAACCAGGCAAGGCAGTCATCCGAAAAACCGAGGCTATTGAGTCTGCCGATAAGAATATGGTGATTGACAGAGTCGAAAGCCTTGGCGAGGTCGATGAAGACGGCTGCACAGTACTGTCTTTTATCGATGGCGGTTATGATATCGTTTAGTACATTGAGTGTAGCTGAGGTGCACCCGTGACCGGCTCGGAAACCAGATTGCACAGCGGAGAAGGTACGGTGGGATTCGAGATGGTCAGTGACCTGTTTTTGACTTGGCTTTCAAAGACCTTAGATAGGCAGGGCAGGATGGATATAGGTCTATAACAGTTTGGGTCCAGGGTCCAGGTTTTGGGTCCAGGGTCCAGGTTTTGCAGCTCTTTCAGAACATCTGCTATCTGGATTTGGGTAAAGGAGAACCTGGAGAGGCTTGGGCGAGGAGCTGGGGGGGGCAGAGCAGTTGGCCGAGGTTGGAGTAGCCAGGCGGAAGGCATGGCCAGCCGTTGAGAAGTTCTTATTGAAGTTTTCGATAATCATGGATTTATCGGTGGAGACCGTGTTACCTAGCCTCAGTGCAGTGGGCAGCTGGGAGGAGGTGCTCTTGTTCTCCATGGACTTCACAGTGTCCCAGAACTTTTTGGAGTTGGAGCTACAGGATGCAAACTTCTGCCTGAAGAAGCTGGCCTTAGCTTTCCTGACTGACTGCGTGTATTGGTTCCTGACTTCCCTGAACAGTTGCATATCTCGGGGGCTATTCGATGCTATTGCAGTCCGCCACAGGATGTTTTTGTGCTGGTCGAGGGCAGTCAGGTCTGGAGTGAACCAAGGGCTGTATCTGTTCTTGGTTCTGCATTTTTTGAACGGAGCATGCTTATCTAAAAAGGGTGAGGAAGTTACTTTTAAAGAATGACCAGGCATCCTCAACTGACGGGATGAGGTCAATGTCCTTCCAGGATACCCGGGCCAGGTCGATTAGAAAGGCCTGCTCACAGAAGTGTTTTAGGGAGCGTTTGACAGTGATGAGGGGTGGTCGTTTGACTGCGGCTCCGTGGCGGATACAGGCAATGAGGCAGTGGTCGCTGAGATCCTGGTTGAAGACAGCGGAGGTGTATTTGGAGGGCCAGTTGGTCAGGATGACATCTATGAGGGTGCCCTTGTTTACAGAGTTAGGGTTGTACCTGGTGGGTTCCTTGATGATTTGAGTGAGATTGAGGGCATCTAGCTTAGATTGTAGGACTGCCGGGGTGTTAAGCATATCCAAGTTTAGGTCACCTAACAGAACAAACTCTGAAGCTAGATGGGGGGCGATCAATTCACAAATGCTTTCCAGGGCACAGCTGGGAGCTGAGGGTGGTCGGTAGCAGGCGGCAACAGTGAGAGACTTATTTCTGGAGAGAGTAATTTTCAAAATTAGTAGTTCAAACTGTTTTGGTATGGACCTGGAAAGTATGACATTACTTTGCAGGCTATCTCTGCAGTAGACTGCGACTACGCCCCCTTTGGCAGTTCTATCTTGACGGAAGATGTTATAGTTGGGTATGGTAATCTCTGAATTTTTGGTGGCCTTCCTGAGCCAGGATCCAGACACGGCAAGGACATCAGGGTTAGCAGAGTGTGCTAAAGCAGTGAGTAAAACAAACTTAGGGAGGAGGCTTCTGATGTTGACATGCATCAAACCAAGGCTTTTTCGATCACAGAAGTCAACAAATGAGGGTACCTGGGGACATGCAGGGCCTGGGTTTACCTCCACATCACCCGCGGAACAGAGAAGGAGTAGTATGAGGGTGCGGCTAAAGGCTATCAAAACTGGTCGCCTAGAGCGTTGGGGGCAGAGGATAAGAGGAGCAGGTTTCTGGGCAGGGGTATGGTGGGGTGCGGGTACAGCGGAGGTAAGCCCAGGCACTGGGTGATGATGAGAGAGGTTGTATCTCTGGACATGCTGGTTGTAATGGGTGAGGTCACCGCATGTGTGGGAGATGGGACAAAGGAGGTAACAGGGGTATGCAGAGTGGATCTAGGGGCTCCATTGTGAACTAAAACAATGATAACTAACCTGAACAACAGTATACAAGGCATATTGACATTTGAGAGAGGCATACAGCGAGGCATACAGTAATCACAGGTGTTGAATTGGGAAAGCTAGCTAAAAACAGTCGGCGAGGCTAATCAGCTAGCACAACAAACAGCAGGTAAAATGGCGTTGACTAGATCAACTGGGCCGACAGATAAAACAAACAAGCAGAATGGAGTACCGTGATTAATGGACAGTCCAGTGTGCGTCAGCTATGTAGCCAGGAGATCAGTGTCCAGGGGGCAGCGGTGGATGGGCAGGGAAGCTGGACTGGCGAGTGTTATCCAGGTTTAAAAAGAAACTAACAATGACTAAATAGCGTGTAGCTAGTTAGCTGGTTAGCGTCTGGAGTTTCTTGAGTGAGTCATAAAAATAAAATTAAAATTAAAAGTAATAGTGATTCCGTATCACAGTGGGTGAGGCAGGTTTCCGGAAGGTATAAACAAAATCAAAAGCAAAAAGAGATAGAAAGTAAATGGGTTCAGAGAGTGTTTGGGACGCGGTGATTCAGACGGTTAGCAGGCCTGTGCTAACAAGCTAACAGTTCGTAGGCCCGGGCTAGACAAGCTAGCCGTTAGCAGGCCGAATTAGCAAGCAGGGAGATAGCGAGGTGCTAGAGAGTTAACCTTTGGGGGACGTCGCGATGGGGTGAGTCTGTTTATTCCTCTTCATGCGGTGACATCGACAGACCAGTCGTGGGCCCGGGTAATTGTAGCCCAGGAGTATGCTACAGGTGCTCTAGTACGCTAGGTGAGCTGGAGACACAGCGTTTCAGAAAGCTTGCGGGCCTTGGCCAGCAGATGGATCTTTGGCGATGTCGCAACGGAAAAGCCTGTTGAAACCACCTCGGACGATTATGTCGGCGGACCAGTCGTGATGGATCGGCGGGGCTCATTCTCGGCAGTAAAGGGTCCAGGCCAATTGGCAAAAGAGGTATTGTTGGACCTCTTCGGCTAGTCGGGAGATGGGCTTAGCTCGAGGCTAGCTCAAGGCTAACTGGTGCTTGCTTTGGGGCAGAGACGTTAGCCAGGAGTAGCCACACAGATTGCAGCTAGCTAGTTGCGATGATCCGGTGTAAAGGTTCAGAGCTTGCGGTAGGAATCCGGAGATGTGGTAGAGAAAAAGCAGTCTGATATGCTCTGGGTTGATGTCACGCTGGTGTCCTAGTTAGCTTTGAAGACCGCTAGCAGTGGCTAACTGAGTACTAGCTAGTAGCTAGTTAGCTGGCTAGCTTCTGATGAGGGTTCCGGTTCTAAAGTATAGAAAAAGCAGATCCGTACCACATTGGGTGATGTGGGTTGCAGGAGAGTATATTCAGCCTATAGTTGGAAAGTGAGATTAAAATATGTACGAAATATATACAGAAAAAAAACGAGGAAAACTATATTTACACCAGACAGGACGGGACAAGACAAAACACACGTCCGACTGCTACGCCATCTTGGAGCATAATTATAAGCCCTTAGCCAACAGTGATTAAAAAAAATGTGTTAAGTAAAAAATAGATAAGTAAAACATTTAATATAAAAGTAACAAATAATTAAACAGCAGCAAAATAACAGTAGCGAGGCTATATACAGGGGGTACCGGTACAGAGTCAATGTGCTGGGGCACTGGTTAGTTGAGGTAATTAAGGTAATATGTACATGTAGGTAGAGTTAAATTGACTATGCATAGATTATAAACAGAGAGTAGCAGCAGCGTAAAAGTGGGGTCTGTGCAGCCCAGGATTAGATGTTCAGGAGTCTTATGGCTTGGGGGTAAAAGCTGTTAAGAATAATTTTGGACCTCGACTTGGTGCCCCGGTACCACTTGCTGTTAGTTAGCAGAGAGAACAGTCTATGACTAGGGTTCCTGGAGTGACAATGTATAGGGCCTTCCTCTGACACCGACTGATATAGTGGTCCTTGATGGCAGGAAACTTTGCCCCAGTGATGTACTGGGCCGTACGCACAACCCTCTGTTGTGCCTTGCGGTCAGAGGCCGAGGAGTTGCCATACCAGGCAGCAATGCAACCAGTCAAGATGCTCTCGATGGTGCAGTTGTAGAACCTTTTGAGGATCTGAGGACGCATTCCAAATCTTTTCAGTCTCCTGAGGGTCTAGGGTTTCTGGATTAATGGTGTTGATGTGAGCCATTAACAGCCTTTCAAAGCACTTCATGGCTACAGACGTGAGTGCTACAGGTCGGTAGTCATATAGGCACGTTACCTTAGTGTTCTTGGGCACAGGGACTATGGTGGTCTTCTTGAAATATGTTGGTATTACAGACTCCGACAGGGACAGGTTGAAAATGTCAGTAAAGACACTTGCCAGTTGGTCAGCCCATGCTTGGAGTACACGTTCTGGTAATCCGTCTGGCCCTGCGGCCTTGTGAATGTTGACCTGTTTAAAGGTCTTACTCAAATTGTCTACGGAGCACGTGTTCACACAGTCTTCCGGAACAGCTGATGCTCTCATGCATGTTTCAGTGTTACTTGCCTAGAAGTGATCATAGAAGTAATTTAGCTCATCTGGTAGGTTCGTGTCACTCTATCTCTCTCACCCCCACCCCCTCTTTCTCTCTCTCCCCCTGCTCTGTGCTACTGACTCAGGCTAACTAGCTGCTTTGTGAGGGAAACTAGATTACTTAAATATGTTCCATTAATCTGTTCAGAGTGGATTGCAACAATTCATTTTGGTCACACAGGAGGTTGCCCTGTTTGAAGCCAGAGCAACAAATGTGCAGTGTGAACATTTAAATTTGAATCCATTTAAAAGTACAATGATGCACTTTAGTTAGTCGTATGACATAGTGATATTAGACAACACTTGTCGAAATGGGCACTAAACATGTGTCTCAATTTCCGTTGTGATGCAATTTGGCTCCTTGTTGCCCAGCATTTTGTCATCACACAGCCCCTTTTGTTAGTTATGAGCACTAATATAAGAGGCTAGTGGTTGTCCCTTCTCTGTTTGATCAGGCCAGGCTTGAACAGACACCTCCTATCTTGTACTTGTTCTGCTAGTCTAATCACAATGCTGCTGCTTCTCTATTCATTACATTGGGACACTTGACAGACTAACGGCTGACAAATGACTTCTCTCCCTGCCAGCACTGTTCTGTATTCACCGTGGATGATACAGCTCCCCGACAGGGACCTCTGTCCCCCCTCCCTCCTCCTACATATTTCTCACATCCCTCAATTTCCCTTTATCAGCTCAAAATAAAAGTGGGGGCATATTGGTTTGATGGTAAATTGAAATTCATTGAAGCATTTACATGACATTTAGCAATGGTTGCTTAATACAAGAATAATAAAACATATGTCAAACTGAAAGGCCCAGCTTTCTGCTTTTCGCTATCTCATCATTTGGCAAACACATTTCCAATAAGGGAGTACCTTGCGAAAGTATTCACCCGCCTTGGCATTTTTCCTATTTTGTTGCCTTACAACCTGGAATTAAAATAGATTTTTGGGGGGTTTGTATCATTTGATTTACACAACATGCCCACCGCTTTGAAGATGCAAAATATTTTTTCTTGTGAAATAGAAAACTTGAGCGTGCATAACAATTCACCCCCCCTCCAAAAAAAGTCAATACTTTGTAGAGCCTCCTTTTATAACAATTACAGCTACAAGTCTCTTGGGATATGTCTCTATAAGCTTGACACGTCTCGCCAAAACTGCTCCAGCCCCGTCAAGTTGGGTAGGTTCCTGCTGGTGGACAGCAATCTTTAAGTCATACCACAGATTCTCAATTGGATTGAGGTCTGGGCTTTGACTAGGCCATTCCAAGATATTTAAATGTTTCCCCTTAAACCACTCGAGTGTTGCTTTAGCAGTATGCTTAGGGTCATTATCGAGGTGAACCTCTGTCCCAGTCTCAAACCTTTCATTTTTATTTTTTTTTATTTCACCTTTATTTAACCAGGTAGGCTAGTTGAGAACAAGTTCTCATTTGCAACTGCGACCTGGCCAAGATAAAGCAAAGCAGTGTGAACAGACAACACAGAGTTACATATGGAGTAAACAATTAACAAGTCAATAATACAGTAGAAAAAAGGAGAGTCTATATACATTGTGTGCAAAAGGCATGAGGAGGTAGGCGAATAATTACAATTTTGCAGATTAACACTGGAGTGATAAATGATCAGATGGTCATGTACAGGTAGAGATATTGGTGTGCAAAAGAGCAGAAAATAAAATAAATAAAAACAGTATGGGGATGAGGTAGGTAAAAATGGGTGGCCTATTTACCAATAGACTATGTACAGCGGCAGCGATCGGTTAGCTGCTCAGATAGCAGATGTTTGAAGTTGGTGAGGGAGATAAAAGTCTCCAACTTCAGTGATTTTTGCAATTCGTTCCAGTCACAGGCAGCAGAGAACTGGAACGAAAGGCGGCCAAATGAGGTGTTGGCTAGATCAGTGAGATACACCTGCTGGAGCGCGTGTTACGGGTGGGTGAACTGAGATAAGGCGGAGCTTTACCTAGCATGGACTTGTAGATGACCTGGAGCCAGTGGGTCTGGCGACAAATATGTAGCGAGGGCAAGCGGACTAGAGCATACAGGTCGCAATGGTGGGTAGAATAAGGTGCTTTAGTGACAAAACGGATGGCACTGTGATAAACTGCATCCAGTTTGCTGAGTAGAGTGTTGGAAGCAATTTTGTAGATGACATCGCCGAAGTCGAGGATCGGTAGGATAGTCAGTTTTACTAGGGTAAGTTTGGCGGCGTGAGTGAAGGAGGCTTTGTTGCGGAATAGAAAGCATGGAAGATGAATCATGTTTCCCTCATGAATTTCCCTGTATTTAGCTCCATCCATCATACCTTCAGTTCTGACCAGTATCACAGTCCCTGTCGATGAAAAACATCCCCACAGCATGATGCTGCCACCACCATGCTTCATTGTGAGGATGGTGTTCTCGGGGAGATGAGCGGTGTTGGGTTTGTGCCAGACATAGCATTTTCCTTGATGACCAAAAAGCAACATTTTAGGATCATCTGACCAGAGTACCTTCTTCCATATGTTTGGGGAGTCTCCCACATGCCTTTTGGAGAACACCAAACGTGTTTGCTTGTTTGTTTCTTTAAGCCATAGCTTTTTTCTGGCCACTTATGTATGCCCAGCTCTGTGGACAGATACTCCAATCTCCGTTGTGGAGCTTTGCAGCTCCTTCAGGGTCATCTTTGTTATCTTTGTTGCCTCTCTGATTAATGCCCTCCTTGCCTGGTCCGTGAGTTTTGGTGGGCGGCCCTCTCTTGGCAGGTTTGTTGTGGTGCCATATTCTTTCAATTGTTTAATAATGGATTTAATGGTGCTCTGTGGAAATGTCAAAGTTTCTGATATTTGTTTTATAACCCAACAACGATCTGTACTTCTCCACAACTTTGTCTCTGAACTGTCTGGAGAGCTCCTTGGTCTTCATGGTGCCGCTTGCTTGGTGGTGCCCCTTGCTTAGTGGTGTTGCAGACTCTCCTTTTAGAACAGGTGTCTATATATACTGAGATCATGTGACAGATCATGTGATTTTAACCAGTAATGTGACTTCTGAAAGTAATTGGTTGCACCAGATCTTATTTAGGGGCTTCATAGCAAATATATATATGCACGCACCACTTTTTAGTTTTAAATTCTTTAGAATTTTTTTTAAACAAGTTATTTTTTACATTTCACTTCACCAATTTGGACTATTTTGTGGATGTCCATTACATGAAATACAAATACAGATCAATTTAAATTGCAGCTTGTAATGCATCAAAATAGGAATAACTGCAAGATGGGTGAATACTTTTGCAAGGCACTGTGTGTGTACGTACATTCATGTACATGCATGTGCCTGCGTGTATGAAGGCCTATTTACTGTGTGTGAGCCCAGTGTTCATCTTTGCATTCTTGTACAGGTTGATCTATTCAAGGTACACCAGAACATTTATTTCTACAGCGGGCCTGTTTACTTGTATTCCATACTGGTTCAAAAAGCTAGACAGCTGTAATAATGATGGCAGGTTGGCCTTTACCGGACGATTCCGTATTTTTCCAGCCACACCTGCTATGAAATTATCACTGGCTGGATTACATCTGGGTTTAAAGACACCACAGCAAACCCCTGGTCAGTGGTTCTTCAAACAGAAGGAGGAGTGGATTTGGTCTAAGCAAGTTAGTGTTACTGTGGTTGAGGCTCAAGGTTGCTGATTAATCTATTTGTTGTGTTTTTTTATGTATTCTACACTTAGGGCTCTGTTCAATCTGTATCGCTGAAGTGTTACAGATTGTGCAATGGATATATAAAGGTAATTTCCCATTGAGCCGACATGTGGCATTTAACATAATGCCACATAATCTCCGCCAACGTGAGAACATTGCCTTTAAATAGCCCTTAAAAAGTAGTCTGGCTACATGCAATGCCTTTCAATTTGCTGACCATACCTCCTTCTGCAACTAGTGATTTGCAAGCTATTGTAGCAGATGGGGATGTGTGAAACTTACTCCTCAGCTTGAAGTGTCCTCACTTACGCCAGAAAATAGCCAGCTTTTTGCATCGTGTGACGAGTAAGACGCTTCGGGATGGTGGTAACGTGTGCTAGCAAAACAGAGGTCCTGGTTTCAAACCTCAGTGTGAAATAATAGCACCTTTGGGCCAATCATAGAATTGCACTTAATTAATAATCATAATGGATCTGCAGATTAGCCAATTTTATTTTAATTCCTTTGTCAGATTACTTCCAGATGCTATAATTACACCCTGCAGACAGAGTATTATTCATGATTGGTCTTTCATTACACTAAAGTCTTTATCTTTATTATATATTTATCATAATCTGCATCAATAAGCCTCACTCACACAAGACTGTATTAAGCTGGTAATAGACTGCACAGAGTGGTGGTGGGATTGAATAATTCTATGAGGGAGTTGAAGGTAGATTTTCTAATTGAATGAGAGGATCAATAAATATTAAACAGTCTTAGGAGGTACAAACATTGAGGGATGGATCAAATAACACCATAGAACATGGGAGAGATGCGAGAAAGTGGACCTAGGTGGTTCATTTTGTATTTAAGGTGATAGGGAATATATGTAGCTCTTAATTCTTTAGAGTCTAAAATGTTGGGGGAGGTGGGGTGCTAAACTGATATATGGAATTGTTTTAAAATGATCATGCTATGGATCATTTAGGTGTTTGATTTACAATCTTAGGACCCCTTTAGGTTAAAAAAAACACGACAAACTTCACAACCCTTTTTCTTAAGTGGATTTAACAAGTGGCCTCAATAAGGGGTCATATATTTCACCTGGATTAAATTTTTCAGTCTATGTCACGGAAAGAGCAGGTGTTCTCTCTCTCTCTCTCTCTTTCTCTTTCTCTCTCTCTCTCTCTCCCTCTCTCTCTCTCTCTCTCTCTTTCCTTTACACTATAAATACATGCTAGTAGTAACCAAAAAAGTGTTAAACAAACCTAAATAAACGTAGCTGATATTTTTCTATTTTGATTTGTTTACTAGTTTTTTGTTTACTACATAATTCCATATGAGTTATTTCATAGTTTTGATGTCTTCCTTGTTATTCTACAATGTACACAATAGTATAAAAAAAGAACAACCCTGGAATGTGTCCAAACCTTTGACTGGTACTGTATATATCTTGCTGCAACAGAGCTAACTTTTTTTAATGCAAGGACCAGACAAAGATAAGACCTTATATTCTCCACCAGTGTGATCACAGGCACTGTCAGAGAAGGACAAAGGGCTCTCCGCACAGTAGGCTTATGGATCAAACTGTTTTTTCTCCTCTTATCAGCCAGATCCAGGGTCCATAAGGTAGCTCTTTTCAAATATGAGATAACAATGTCATTGATCAACGATAAACAACATTTGATCTTGGAAAATAGAAGGATGGCACCACACACCATAACAATAGAGTCTTCACGATTTTAAAGATCAGCTTTTAAAGGTGAATATTTGACCTGCTGTCTGATATGTCTGAATTATTATTTTTCTTTCAATTTGTAGGCTTCACAGTCATCTGTGCAATCACTTGTGAGAGCAGATTGTTTTACATGATTGATTAGTAAATTGGTGCAAGATTATTGAAGATGCCTCTGGTGTTCATAGCTTTTGAATGAATTATTCACTAACTTCTGTGCATACGTTCAAAGAGACATATTGTAGTCATCAAACCTCAGCCATTCCTCAGTTGTATCTCTTATTTATTTATCATCTCATCTCTCTTTTTTTCTCTCTAACTCGACCAACTGACATTGCAACTTTTTATTTATTTAACATCAGTATAAAGTCCACAGCAAACATTTAAAAACGAGCCTGTCTAATCTTGTCTGCATTTTTTCCTGAGTGTATGCATGCTCGAATGTGTGTGCACTTGAATGTGTGCATGCATTCCTGAGTGCGCATGTGTATGTTCTCTTGGCTGCAGCTGGATCACTGCTGTACGCACGTATCCACCGAGGCTCTCGGACAGACCCCTTCAGCATTAATTACTGTGGTCATTAATCAGAGCAGTACAGATAGCTGTGTAATCCCTCTGTAATGCATTTTTCTGGAGGGGGCATGCAATGTTAATTGGATCTGATCGGAAATTGGTATGATGGTCCCACACAGGACATCTTAAGGTACTGATAAGAAGATAGATCAATTGGTCCTTGGTAGTAGAACACCTTTTGTGCTGATACTCACAACACAAGTAGCCAAGTTATATTGTTGAGATATATAGCTAAAGTACAGCAACACCCTGTCATTGTCATTGAAAGTTGGTCCTTTGTTGCTAATTTTTCTACTCAGCTTTGCTACTCAGCTTTGCATTTGGAGTTTTGTAAGAACTTTGCAATATTTGAATGTATGAGGAAAAGCTATTTTTCCATTACAGTTCCTTAATGTCCCACCCCACCCGTCTTTAACCATTAATGGGTTTAGGGCAGCATTCCTCCCAAACAAATCCAAATGTTTTAAGGCTCCTCAGTTGTATTTTGATGACTCCCCAAGACTTCAGTGGCTAGGACTGACTTTGGTCTCTGCTGGGTATATACACACACACATCTGTTTTATGGGATGGTTTTGAGGCTATAGTGCATTTAATATCTAAGTAACAGGGGAAAGCACAAGGACAATTGCTTTTGACATTTTCAACATAGACTTGCTTTGAATGCTCTCTGTCATCCTCTTGCTCTCTTTCTGTAACTCTCTACTTCCCTTATTTTCTCCCTTCATTCAATTATTTTAGTTTTAGAGGTTTGTCAGAGTATAGCAGAGTCTCCTGATTTGATCAGGGTATTCATTGCCCACTGCAGAGAGATAAAGGCAGAGGTAGGCTAAATAACATAGTTATGTTAAGGGAAACTCTGTTTTGCTATTTTTTCTTTACTCTCCTGTTGATACAGTCCCAAAATGTTTTGCATGTTAGCACTGTGGATGAGGCTCAAGGATGCTGAACTTAAAACAAATTATGACACATAGAGTATACAGTAGGCCAGAAATGCTTATGTTAAGTTAAATCATGCATGTCAGTGAAATAAAATGAACACCACAATAATATGCATGATATTTAAGCAAAGTGTTATAAGTATTTGTGTTAAGTAATGCATGCATTTTACTGTTACTTGTGCATAAGCTATATTATCAATTAGAATATCATACTAAGTATTAACAAAAGGCTAAGCTTGTGAGCCAATATATTTCATTTGCGATTTTCATGAATAGTTAACGTTGCGTTATGCTAATGAGCTTGAGGCTATGATTACGCTCCCGGATACGGGATTGCTCGATGCAAGAAATTAATGAACCTTGAATATATCATTGGAAATGAATTGAAAACAATCTGATTATAACATGCTTAAACTTCGGACGCTGACAGAGATGACCGTATCGCGTTCCTAGAAAATAATGCAGTATTTTTTTTTACGTTTTATTACTTACATTGGTACTCCAGATAATCTTAGGTTTTATTACACACAGTCGGGAGGAACTATTGGATATAAGAGAAACATCAACTCACCATCATTACTACCAGGATTTTTTTTCTTTTACCTTTACTTAACCAGGCAAGTCAGTTAAGAACACATTCTTATTTTCAATGGGAACAGTGGGTTAACTGCCTGTACAGGGGAAGAACGACAGATTTGTACCTTGTCAGCTTGGGGGTTTGAACTCGCAACCTTCCAGTTACTAGTCCAATGCTCTAACCACTAGGCTACCCTGCCGAATATGACTTTCCCGAAGCGGATCCTGTGTTTTGCCAACCACCCAGGACAATGGATCGGATCCCAGCCGGCGAACCAAAACAACGACGCCATAAAAGAGGCAGACGAAACGGTCTTCTGGTCAGGCTCTGAGAACGGGCACATTGCGCACTGCTCTAGAGCATACTACTCACCAATGTCCAGTCTGTTGACAAGAAGGTAGATTAAATCCGAGCCAGGGTAGCATTCCAGAGAGACATAAGAGACTAACGTTCTTTGCTTCACGGAAACATGGCTCACTCGAGACACGCTATTTTAGTCGGTACAGCCAGCTGGTTTCTTCACACATCGCGCCGACAGAAACAAGCATCTTTCTGGTAAGAAGGGCAGAGGTATGCCTTATGATTAACGAGACATTCCCAAACCAGAAACCATGGATTGATGGCAGCATTCGTGCGAAACTGAAAGCTCGAGCCACTGCTTTTAATCAGGGCAAGGTGACCGGAAATATGACCGAATACAAACAGTGTAGCTATTAACACTCGCAAGGCTGCAGGTCCAGACGGCATCCCCAGCAGTGTCCTCAGAGCATGCCTAGACCAGCTGGCTTGTGTGTTTACGGACATATTCAATCAATCCTTATCCCAATCTGTTGTCCCCACATGCTTCAAGAGGGCCACCATTGTTCCTGTTCGAAGAAAGCTAAGGTAACTGAGCAAAACGACTACAGCCCCGTAGCACTCACCTTCGTCATCATGAAGTGCTTTGAAAGACTAGTCAAGGACCATATCACCTCCACCCTACCTGACACCCAAGAACCACTCCCATGTGCTTACCGCCCCAATAGGTCAACAGACGATGCAATCGCAACCAAAATGCACACTGCCCTAACCCATCTGGACAAGAGGAATACCTATGTGAGAATGCTGTTCATCGACTACAGCTCAGCATTTAACACCATAATACCCTCCACACTCGTCATCAAGCTCGAGACCCTGGGTCTCGACCCAGCCCTGTGCAACTGGGTACTGGACTTCCTGACGGGCCGCCCCCAGGTGGTGAGGGTAGGTAACAACATCTCCACTCCGCTGATCCTCAACACTGGGGTCCCACAAGGTTGCGTTCTGAGCCCTCTCCTGTACTCCCTGTTCACCCACGACTGCGTGGCCATGCACGCCTCCAACTCAATCATCAAGTTTGCAGACGACACTACAGTGGTAGGCTTGATTACCAACAATGATGAGACTGCCTACAGGGAGGAGATAAGGGCCATCAGTGTAGTGTCAGGAAAATAACCTCACACTCAACATCAACAAAACAAAGGAGATGATTGTGGACTTCAGGAAACAGCAGAGGGAGCACACACCCTATCCACATCAACGGGGCAGTAGTGGAGAGGGTAGTAAGTTTTAAGTTCCTCGGCGTTCACATCACGGACAAACTGTATTGGTGCACCCACACAGACAGCGCCTCTTCAACCTCAGGAGGCTTTTCACCAAAAGCACACAAACTTTTACAGATGCACAATCGAGAGCATCCTGTCGGGCTGTATCACCGCCTCGTACGGCAACTGCCCCGCCCACAACTGTAAGCCTCTCCAGAGGGTAGTGAGGTCTGCACAACGCATCACCAGGGGCAAACTACCTGCCCTCCAGGACACCTACACCACCCGATGTCACAGGAAGGCCATAAAGATCATCAAGGACAATGACCACCCGAGCCACTGCCTGTTCACCCCGCTATCATCCAGAAGGCGAGGTCAGTACAGGTGCATCAAAGCTGGGACCGAGAGACTGAAAAACAGCTGAGTGGCTACTGCCAACATACTGACTCAACTCCAGCCACTTTAACAATGTAAAAATATATTACAAAAATGTATCACTAGACACTTTAAAACCTTTTGTGACTAGGGGGCAGTATTTTCAATTTTGGAAAAATAACGTTCCCGTGATAAACATGATTTTTTTGTCAGGACAACATGTTAGAATATGCATATAATTGACAGCTTAGGATAGAAAACTCTAAAGTTTCCAAAACTGTAAAAATATTGTCTGTGAGTATAACAGAACTGAAATTGCAGGCGAAAGCCTGAGACGAATCCAATCCGGAAGTGCCTCATGTTTTGAAAACGCTGTGTTCCAATGTGTCGCTATTGAGCAGTGAATGGGCTATCAACCAGATTACTTTTTCTCCGTATTCCCCAAGGTGTCTACAGCATTGTGACGTAGTTTTAAGCAATTATGTTGAAGAATACCCGTAAGCGGCTACATTGTGCAAGTGGTCACCTGATGCTCTCAGAGTGATTCTCGCGTAAAATACAGAAGTAGCCATTATTCCAATCAGTCCTACTGAAAAAACAATTGTCCCGGTGGATATATTATTGAATAGATATTTGAAAAACACCTTGAGGATTGATTATAAACAACGTATGACATGTTTCTGTCGATATTATGGAGCTAATTTGGAATATTTTTCTGCGTTTTCGTGACTGCAATTTCCGGGCAATTTCTCAGCCAAACGTGAAGAACAAACGGAGCTATTTCACCTACAAAAATAATATTTTGGGAAAAAAAGAAACATTGGCTATCTAACTGGGAGTCTCATGAGTGAAAACATTCGAAGCTCAAAGGTAAATGATTTAATTTGATTGCTTTTCTGATTTCCTTGACCAAGTTACCTGCTACTAGCTGGACAAAATGCTATGCTAGGCTATTGATAAACTTACACAAATACTTGTCTAGCTTTGGCTGTAAAGCATATTTTGAAAATCTGAAATAACAGGGTGATTAACAAAAGGCTAGGCTGTGTCTCAATATGATTCACTTGTCATTTTCTTGAATAGGAATATTTTCTAGTAATATTTATGTCCGTTGCGTTATGCTAATTAGTGTCAGTCGATGATTACGCTCCCTCATGCGGGATGGGGAGTCACAAGAGATTAATTAAACAATGCCACTTCATATGATGTTTACATACCCTACATTACTCATCTCATATGTATATACTGTACTTTATACCATCTACTGCATCTTGCCTATGCCGTTCTGTACCATCACTCATTCCTATATTTTTATGTACATATTCTTCATTCCTTTACACTTGTGTATAAGGTAGTTGGTGTGAAATTGTTACGACAAATTACTCGTTGGTTATTACTGCATTGTCAGAACTAGAAGCACAAGCATTTCGTTACACTCGCATTAACATCTGCTATCCATGTGTATGTGACAAATAAAATTGGATTTGATTTGATTTGATGCTTCAATGAGTGGAGTGTAAAGCTTGTCTCTGCCTTGCACAACAAGCAATATATTTATACTGCTAGGAATGAGAACATTATGTTATATTACTAGTAATATTACTCTAAATCCAGTTTATCAGAACACATCAAGCAGGCTCAGCATATAACAGGTAAAAACATCAGTGAGCTGCAGGTAGAACATTCTTGTTTTTTCTTTGCTGTGATTCATTGCCATTTCTGTGTAATTTCTGTTCATGTCTGTTTCCCTAGCCTGATGGGATATCATTGAAATTAATGGGATATAGTTGAAATTAATGGAATCTTATAAGAGTTAAGCTCCTGTTGTTGACAGGCTTCTGCTGCACAATAAATAGCTCCTCTGTATCTCATCAGCTTCCACATAACAACCCAGCCAATTATGATCATCTATAAATGCTCAGATGCCTCCAGTAGATCAAGACTTAGCTGAGAAACACAGAAATAGAACTAAGCACCTATTATTGTGCTATATTGTATGATGATATACCTAATGTGAGAATTTTATTTTGACACTCTCTGCTGTAATGATTTAGAGACAGCTAATTGACTCTTGGAAAGAAGAGCAAAGGTTATTGGAAGAATTTTCGGTTTTAGATGGAAGTGATTGAAGCCACTATTTTCAGTTCTGTTTTACACATTTTCCACTGACGTTTTGCAGAGACCTGATAATTGAACATTGTATTTTTTTCAAAACAAGTACAGTGAAAGAATCTAAACTGAATGTCTATAAGTTTGAAGGTTGGCTGGTACATGCCTGGCAAGAGGCTGATGAAAGGAGACAGCAAATGTTATAACCAAGCTCAGGGATGACATTGGAATGGAATTGCAGGCCTACTTAGTGCTAGAATAAAGCAGGTAAATATGAAAATACTGATATGTGTAACGGCTCTCTTCTATCTCCTTCTCTGACGAAGAGGTAGAACAAGAATCGGACCAAAATGCAGCGTGATGATGATTCATGATATTTTAATGAGGGAAAAACTATACATACAGAAACTACAAAAATAACGAAATAAAATAACGAAATGAAATAACGAAAACCGAAACAGCCCTATCTGATGCAAACACAAAGACAGGAACAATCACCCACGAAACACTCACAGAATATGGCTGCCTAAATATGGCTCCCAATCAGAGACAATGATAATCACCTGACTCTGATTGAGAACCGCCTCAGGCAGCCCTAGACTACGTAGACACCCCACAAAACCCCAAGACAAAAAAACACACCACAATAACCCATGTCACACCCTGGCCTGACCAAATAAATAAAGAAAACACAAAATACTAAGACCAAGGCGTGACAATATGGTAGTCCCTCTGTTATTTTGATGCTCAAATGAATGATGGTCTGAGGAACAGATCCCAGTGAGTTTCTCAAAGACGGCTATCGGAGAATCTTATGCTCTCAATAATCTCCCTAAAACCATGTCCCTACATTCACCTGCTCACAATATTATCCTGTTATCAGCTCTGCTAATGCTGGTTTGAAGCAGGCAACACTTACAGATGAGGCCGATTTGTGTCTCCTGTATTACATCCTGGGCTTTGCAAAGTGAAGCTCTGGATCTGCAAACCATGGAACACAATTTACGAACAAGGGAGTGTAAAGTGAAAGACAGAATTGACAACAACATCTGTTTCCTCAACCTGGTGCTTTGATTTTGTGTTCTTTTATATATATTATTCATGTAATTTTAAATAAATAAAAATTATACAGTCCAGCTAGACAGCGACTTTGCTTTGCAGTCATTGAAATGTGTCCTCCTCTTTCCCCAAATGTTCTTGTTGTTAATTCGCTCTTCAAAGGGGGATAGAATTTGAAGAGGTTCATTAACGTTGAACAACAAAGCTATCTGGAGCCACAGACCATCTGAGACAAATGTATTTCACATGTGTTCTCTTCTACCTCACCGAGGGAGATCTGACGATGGTGTGTTGAAAGCTAAGGCCTTACATAAACCTCTATGGAAAAGCATCTTGAAGATGAATTCTCTCAAACAAAATGTCGAGTGTAAATGTCATGAAATCTTTGATATAGAAAGATCTGGGTAACACTTTATTTGGAAAGTCCCTCTGTAGATGCTCTACGGACTATTTACAGACTATCAGTAACATTACAACTAACTATCTATTAACATATACATCTGGTGTTTCTCTTATCTCTTCTCAGTGATTTATTTCCCAGGCTCAACTCTCAACAATATTTAATCCAATCTCTGTGGAGAACTGATAAAGATAGAATCAAATAAAATGTTGACATGAAACACCAACAACACAGCTCAGGTGCCAACATGAAACATTGATAAAGACATTCCTCATAAAAAAAAACACAAGCCAAATTTTCAGTTTCACATGTTGAGCTTAAATTTCACATGTGAAACTATATTTTCACATGTATTAAATTTAGTTCACATGTTAACACCACCTTTTCACATTTGTGACTAATTTTAAGAAACTAAGCGTATGTCACGCATCACTAATTCACAGTTTTTTTAATCAAAATTACTTTTTGGGCAGAAATGCCTTCTGGAACATGTGAACTTTCATGTGCCTTAATAACAAACTTGTATGCCATCTGTAAATACGATTAACATTGTTAAATTGTGAGCCTAGTTGGTTTAGCCACCGAAAAAGGCAGGAACCTTCCCGCTAGCCAAGATTGGCATAGACAATGGTTGGACCTGTCGAGAGATGAGTTTGGATTTGTCAGTATGTGCAGGTAATCCTTTCTAATGCAGATTTTTTAAAGATATCACATAGTTGAACTGCAAAAGTGTTGCTCTCCACGATGGAATTACAGTATGATAGCTAAGGAGATGGAGAAAATTCTGGCGTTTGATTGCAAATATGCAGAGGGAGTCGACAAGAGAACACACAGAAGACTGTTGTATAAAACACCTGTCTCCATATTCAATCTTCAAACTAAGGGCAACCATGGCATCCGTGACAGAGAAGGAGAAACGTCCATCCATGTATACGGGTAAAAGTCTAGCTAGCTACATTTTCAGATATTACATTTTTCAAATTTTCTCAGAATGTTGTTTTCATTTCAAGTTAAAGCGTACTGTTAGTTAGCTAGCTAAAGTTAGCTGGTTGGCTCGTTAGCTAATGTTACGTGTATGATCAGTGTAGTAATATTATTCGTATCTCAGAGACATTTGTATTGCTAGGCTGTAGCCTAATATTAGCTAGCTAGCTAACATTGAACCTGTTTGGTTAGTTACCTGCAAATTCATGCAGGGTAGTAACGTTATGAGTTGGGATTATGGATAATTGTTTATCTAGCTAGCTACACGTCTAATCAAAAGACTCCACTATGAAAGTAACCATTTCAATAGAATGTTCATGATGTCCCTGTGACAACTGTCTATAGACGCAGTTGGTAAATTCGCTCTGGCTACGAACGCTCAACACCCATTGACTATAGCTGGTGTCAGTAAACCTTGGCAAAAAAAGCATGTTTAAATTGTTGCCAGCAGCACAGTTACAGTCACCAACACTCTGGATAACATAAAAACAGCAAGGACCATTTTCTCAAAAGTGAGGTTACAAGTTCATCAACATTCAAAGCAGAATAATGTTCCCTTTGTTCTTCAACTATAGTGTATTATAAACCATTTTTTTGCTCTGAGTCTCTACTTTTACCCAATGTAAAAAACAGAATTTCAAATGTTACTACCTAAGACCGAATTGAGCTGGTCAGTCATATTTGAGAAGAAAAATAAATTCACCACACGTTAGTTATTGTTTCACATGTGAAAATCTAATTTGCAGTTTCACATGTAAGAAAACTCCACATGTTAAAATCCCACTTTCACATGTGTAATTGCAAGTTCACATCTTGTGGTGAAACAGTGTTATTCCCTCACATGTGAAAAAGTGGTGTTAAAACTTCTTAGGGCTGAGATCCCGTTAACGGGGTCGATATGACAACAGCCAGTGAAACTGCAGGGTGCAAAATTCAAAACAGAATTAAAATTCCTCTTAATTAAAATTCCTGAAACAAACAAGTATTCTTATACCATTTTAAAGGTAATCTTGTTGTTAATCCAGCCACAGTGTTCGAATTAAAATAAGCTTTACAGAGAAAGCACCACAACCGATTATGTTAGGTCAGAGCCATATCACAGAAAAACAGACATTTTTCCAGCCAAAGAGGGGAGTCACAAAAGTCAGAAATAGAGATAGAATGAATCACTAACCTTTGATCATCTTCATCAGATGACACTCATGGGACTTCATATTACACAATACATGTATGTTTTGTTCGATAAAGTTCATATTTATGTATTAAAAATCTTAGTATACATTGGCGCATTACGTTCAGTACTTCCAAAAACATCCAGTGATTTTGCAGAGAGCCACATCAATTTACAAAAATACTCATAATAAATGTTGATGAAAATAAAAGTGTAATACATAGAAATATAGATACATTTCTCCTTAATGCAACCACTGTGTCAGATTTTAAAAAAGCTTTACGGAAAAAGCAAACCATGCAATAATCTGAGTATGCCGCTCAGACAACCAACATGCCATAAAGATATCCGCCATATTGTGTAGTCAACAGAAGTCGGTTCAAGTCCGACCTGTGGCTGGGACACTAAAGGACATTCAGAGACTTGTCCCGAAGCCACCCCTGTGTTGTCTTGGCTGTGTGCTTAGGGTCGTTGTCCTGTTGGAAGGTGAACCTTTGCCTCAGTCTGAGGTAACGTGCCTTTTACTGAAAAGTTTCTCCCACCTGTAGGGGTGGCAGCGTAGCCTTGTGGTTAGAGCGTTGGACTAGTAACCGGAAGGTTGCGAGTTCAAACCCCCGAGCTGACAAGGTACAAATCTGTCGTTCTTCCCCTGTACAGGCAGTTAACCCACTGTTCCCAGGCCCACTGTTCCCACTGTTCCCAGGCCCACTGTTCCCACTGTTCCCAGTCAGTTAAGAATGTGTTCTTAACTGACTGGTTTAATAAAGGTAAAAAGATAATTTGTAAAAATCCAAATAACTTCACAGATTTTAATTGATTTCCCATGCTTGTTCAATGAACCATAAACAATTAATGAACATGCACCTGTGGAAAGGTCTTTAAGACCTTTAGCTTTCAGATGGTAGGCAATTAAGGTCACAGTTATGAAGACTTACTGACTCTGAAAAAGATGCACAGGGTCCCTGCTAATCTGTGTGAACGTGCCTTAGGCATGCTCCTTGGAGGCATGAGGACTGCAGATGTTGCCAGGGCAATAAATTGCAATGTCTGTACTGTGAGATGCCTAAGACAGCACTACATGGAGACAGGAAGGACAGCTGATCATCCTCGCAGTGGCAGACCACATGTAACAACACCTGCACAGGATCGGTACATCCGAACATCACACCTGCGGGACAGATACAGGATGGCAACAACAACTGCCCGAGTTACATCAGGAACGCACAATCCCTCCATCAGTGCTCAAACTGTCCACAATACGCTGAGAGAGGCTTGACTGAGGGCTTGTAGGCATGTTGTAAGGCAGGTCCTCACCAGACATCACCGGCAACAACGTTGCCTATGGGCACAAACCCACCGTCGCTGGACCAGACAGGACTGGCAAAAAGTGATCTTCACTGACGAGTCATGGTTTTGTCTCACCAGAGGTGATGGTCAGATTCACGTTTATCGTCAAAGGAATGAACATTACACCAAGGCCTGTACTCTGGAGCGGGATCGATTTGGAGGTGAAGGGTCCGTCATGGTCTTGGGCGGTGTGTAACAGCATCATCGGACTAAGCTTGTTGTCATTGCAGGCAATCTCAATGATGTGCGTTACAGGGGAGACATCCTCCTCCCTCAGGTGGTACCCTTCCTGTAGGCTCATCCTGACCTAACCCTCCAAAATGACAGTGCCACCAGCCATACTGCTCGTTCTGTGCGTGATTTCCTGCAAGACAGGAATGTCAATGTTCTGTCATGGCCAGCGAAGAGCCCGAATCTCAATCCCATTGAGCATGTCTGGGACCTGTCTCAGTTGTTGAATCTTGTTATGTTCATACAAATATTTACACATGTTAAGTTTGCTGAAAATAAATCCAGTTGACAGAGAGAGGATGGTTGTCACTGTATCAATTCCAGTCTGTTAAAAATAATTTGCCGTCTATTCGGAGTATCGTTGACCAGTGATCACAGGTTGGCCAGTGATCATTGGGAGAAGCCTAGTTAAAAGATCAGAGAATGGGCTCTTGAGTGGAGCAGTGGTCTAAGGCACTGCATCGCAGTGCTATCTGTGCCACTAGAGATGCTGGTTTAAGTCCAGGCTCTGTCGCAGCTGGCCATGACTGGGAGACCCATGGGGCGGCACACAATTGGCCCAACGTCGACCGGGTTAGGGGAGTGTTTTGCCATCCGGGATCACCTTGTCCAATTGTGCTCTAGTGACTACTGTGGTGGGCTGGGCGCATGCACACCGCAAGGTGGCCAGGTTCGGTGTTTCCTCTGACAAATTGGTGAGGCTGGCTGCAGGGTTAAGTGGGCATTTTGTCAAGAAGGAGTGTGGCTTGGCTGGATAATGTTTCGGAGGATGCATGGCTCTTGAACTTTACCTCTCCCGAGTCTGTACAGGAGATGCAACAATGGGACAAGCTAACTACCAATTGGATACCATGAAAAAGTGGTAAAAAAATATTTTTTAAATAACAAAGAATATAGTGATCTTTCTCCTTTTTTGTTAAAATTGCGCTGTCATTGGTAATAAAAAATTAATCACAATGTCTGAAAACATTGACAAAATCAAGATGTCAATAATCTTGTAATGATTTTTGTCAAAAAAAATTATAAATTGCAGCAAAATTTTTGCTAATTATGATTTTGCAGTTAGTTATGATTAATCACAGCAAATCCTGCGATGAACTCATTGCATTTTATAAAATAGTTTTACACCCCTGTGGAAATGCACATGTAAAAGTCTAACTGATGTGATTAGGTAACCCTGCGACTTCAAAGTTGGTGTTGGAGAAATTTGTGTTAGACACTTGGTCTAATGGTCAAGACGTTGACATCATGATGGCACCGACAGGGAGGGTCGCCTCGCTTCTAGTCCTAAGGAAGTATTTTGTTTTTATGTATTATTTATTACATTTTTTGCTCAGAAAATCTTAAGCGTTATTACATACAGCCTGAAAGAACTATTGGATATCAGAGCGATGTCAACTTACCAACATTACGACAAGGAATTTGACTTTCCTGAGAAGGGTCCTTTGTTCACACCACCAACCAGAGTATTTGATCTGATTCCAGAGGCGGACCCAAAACAACGTTGCCACAGAAGAGGTAGACGGAGCGGCCTCCTGGTCAGACTTCAGAGGCTGCACACCACCCACCTTTTCCAAGTATATCGGCAATGTCCAGTCTAGATAATAGGAACTCACGTCCTTTTGTTCACCTGACCTGGAATTCCTCACAATCAAATGCCAACCATATTGTCTCCAAAGAGAATTCTCAACAGTTATTGTCACAGATGTGTATATCCCCCCTCATGCCGATACCATGATGGCCTTCAAGGAACTTCACTGGACTCTATGCAAACTGGAAACCATAAATCCTGAGGCTGCATTTATTGTTGCTGGGGATTTTAACAAAGCAAATTTGAGAACAAGGCTACCTAAATTCTAACAGCATATTGATTGTAGAACTCGTGTGGGCAATACACTAGATCACTGATTCTCTAACTTCCACAATGAATACAAAACCCTCCCTTCGGCTAATCTGAAGATTCAATTTTGCTCCTCCCATCCTATAGGCAGAAACTGAAAAAGGATGTACCTTTGATGAGAATTATTCAATGCTGGTCTGACCATTCGGAATCCACGCTTCAAGATTGTTTTTATTACGTGGACCGGGAAATGTTCTGGGCAGCCTCAGAGAATAATACAAATTTATAAGCTGATTCAGTGAGCAGGGTTTATAAGGAAGTGCATCGGAGATGTTGTACCCACTGTGACAATTAAAACCTACCCTAAACAGAAACCGTGGATAGATGGTGGTATTCGCGCAAAAACTGAAAGAGTGAAACACCGCATTTGACTGGGAATAGGGCAGAAAACAAACATTGTAGGTATTCCCTCCGCAAGGCAATCAAACAAGCGAAATGTCGGTGTAGGGACAAAGTGAAGTCGCAATTCAACGGCTCAGAAACAAGATGTATGTGGCAGGGTCTACAGGCAATCACGGACTACAAAAAGAAAACCAGCCACATCACGGACACCGAGGTCTTGCTTCCAGACAAACTAAACACCTTCTTTGCCCGCTTTGAGGATAATACAGTGCCATCAACGCGGTCCTCTACCAAGGACTGTGGGCCCTCCCTCTCCTTCTCCGTGGCCGACGTGAGTAAGACATTTAACTGTGTTAACCCTCGCAAGGCTGCCAGCCCAGACAGCATCCCTAGCCGCGTCCTCAGAGCATGTGCAAACCAGCTGGCTGGTGTGTTTACAGACATATTCAATCTCTCCCTACCAGTCTTCTGTCCCCACATGCTTCAAGATGTCCACCATTTGTCCAGTACCAAAGAAGGCAAAGGCAACTAAAATAAATTACTATCGCCCCGTAGCACTCACTTATGTCATCATGAAGTGCTTTGACAGACTAGTCAAGGATCACATAACCTCTGCCTTACCTGCCAACCTAGACCCACTGCAATTTGCAATTTGCAAATTGCAATCACACTACACACTGCCCTATCCTTCTGGACAAAAGGAATACCTATGTAAGAATGCTGTCCATTGACTACAGCTCAGCATTCAACACCATAGTACCCTCCAAGCTTGTTATTAAGCTTGAGGCCCCTTTGTCTCAACCTCGCCATGGGCGTTTGGATCCTGGACTTCCTGACGGGCTACCCCCAGGTGGTGAAGGTGGAAAACAACATCTCCTCAACACTGGGGCCTCACAAGGGTGCGTGCTCAACCTCTCCTGTACTCCCTGTACATCCATGCACGCCTCCAACTTGATCATCAATTTTGCAGACGACACAACTGTAGTGGGCTTGATTACCAACAACGACTAGACAACCAACAGGGAGGAGTTGAGGGCACTCGGAGTGTATTGTCATGAAAACAACCTCTCACTCAGCAGCAACAAAACAAAGGAGATGATTGTGGACTTGACGAAACAGAGCCAGTACCCCCTTATCCACATCGACGGGACAGCAGTGGAGAAGGTGGAAAGTTTCAATTTCCTCGGCATACACATCATGGACAAACTGAAATGGTCCACCCACACAGACAGTGTGTTGAAAAAGGCACAACAGCGCCTCTTCAAACTCAGGAGGCTGGAGATATTTGGCTTGACACCTAAAACCCTCCCACCATCTGGTAAGGCAACTGTAACCCCCACAACTGCAAAGCTCTCCTGAATGGCAGGTGGTGCGGTCTGCACAACGCATCACTGGGGAGGAACTACCTGCCCTCCAGGGCACCTACAGCACCCTATGTCACAGGAAGGCCAAAAAGATCATCAAGGACAACAACCACCCGAGCCACTGCCTGTTCACCCCGCTAACATCCAGAAGGTGAGGTCATTACAGCTGCATCAAAGCTGGGACCAAGACTAAAACCCAGCTTCTCTCTCATGGCCATCAGACTGTTAAACTGCCATCACTAACACAGAGAGGCTGCTGCCTACATACAGACTTGAAATCATTGACCACTTTTATAAATGGATCATTAGTCACTTTAATAATGTCACTTTAATAATTTTTACATGTCTTGCATTAGTCATCTCATGGGTTCAGTATATTCTGTATTTCATACAATATATTGCATCTCGTCTATGCCGCTTGGTCATCGGTCATCTGTATTTATATGTTCCCAGTCCATCCCTTTACTTACATTTGTGTGTATTACGTAGTTGTTGTGGAATTGTTAGATTGCTGTTAGATATTACTGCACTGTCGGAACTAGATGCACAAGCATTTCGCTACACTCACAATAACATGTGCTAACCAGATATTCAATTAAAAATCATATTTTTACAGCTACAATAGTCATTTACAACATTAACAATGTCTGCAATGTATTTCTGATAAATTTGATGTTATTTTAATGGACAAAAAATTGTATTTTCTTAAATATTTTTTTTAAGTGACCACAAACTTTGGAATGGTAGTGTACATGTGAAAATAATGTGTCTGACTCAGATGTCTGTTTTTCCCACAATCCATTTCACGTGTTTTGTTCACATGTGAAAAATATTTGTGAAATGTCAGTGTCTGAAAAACACGTGACTGACTAGTGCCGTTTTTCACTTGATTTGGTTATACCTGTGTTCAACGTGTAAAAACCATGTTTTTTGTTGTTGTAAGGGATGCCTTCAAAACCATCATTAATTTCATCAATGCATTCTTGGCTAGTAAAACTATATACTGTACAATATGCGTTCCTAGTTGACAACCAGAGTCAATTTCTCTGCTACAACTAAATCTGCTAGAATGCAAATTTGCTTGTTTGAAAAGGGTTGAGATCACAGTGAAGAGCATGGCAGATGTACACTCTCTGGGTTTCTTTTTTGTGACAGGGGCATGTTGAGGAGAGGGGAGAGGAGGGATGAGACCCAGCGAGAGGAATTGGGTGTTCATTATGTTACGAGAGGGAGCGTGCTTATCGGTATCCCCTGCTGTACACCACATGGCCTGCTCATAGGCTTGTGTAATGTCTCATTTGGATAGATACATCTCTCTCTACCCCATCTCAAATTTAAGTGAACCCTACTGTACAGAATCAAATCAAAACAAATTGTATATGTCACATGTGCCAAATACAACAGGTGTAGATCTTACAGTGAAACGCTTAGTTACAAGCCCTTAACCAACAATGTAGTTTTAAAAAATATAAGCGTTCAGTAAAAAATAGATAAGTAAAAAATGTAAGTAACAAATAATTAAAGAGCAGCAGTAAAATGACTGTAGCAATGCTATATACGGGGGTACCGGTACAGAGTCGATATGCGGGGACACCGGTTAGTCGAGTTAATTGAGGTAATATGCACATATAGGTAGAGTTACAGTGATATATGCATAGATAACAGAGAGTGAGTAGCAGCAGTGTAAAATATGGGTGGGGGCAATGCAAATAGTCTGGGTAGTCATCTCATTAGCTGTTCAGGAGTCTTATGGCTTGGGGGTAGAAGCTGTTAATTTAGAAGTCTTCTGGACCTAGACTTGGTGCTCCGGTACTGCTTGCCGTGCAGTAGCAGAAAGAACAGTCTATGACTAGGATGGCTGGAGTCTTTGAACATTTTTAGGGCCTTCCTCTGACACCGGCTGGTATTGAGGTCCTGAATGGCAGGAAGCTTGGCCCCAATGATGTACCGGGCCGTACGCACTACCCTCTGTAGTGCCTTGTGGTCAGAGGCCGAGCAGTTGGCATACCAAGCATTGACGCAATCAGTCAGGCAGGATGCTCTCAATGGTGCAGCTGTAGAACTTTGAGGATCTGAGGACCCATTCCAAAGCTTTTCAGTCTCCTGAGGGTCTAGGGTTTCTGGATTAATGGTGTTGATGTGAGCCATTACCAGCCTTTCAAAGCACTTCATGGCTACAGACGTGAGTGCTACGGGTCGGTAGAATATGCTTTCTTGTGCCCTCTTCACAAATGACTTGGTGTGTTTGGACCATGACAGTTTGTTGGTGATGTGGACACCAAGGAACTTGAAGCTCTCAACCTGCTCCACTTCAGCCCCATCGATGAGAATGGGGGAGTGCTCCGTCATCCTTTTCCCGTAGTCCACAATAGTCTCCTTTGTCTTGATCACGTTGAGGGAGAGGTTGTTATCCTGACACCACACGTCCAGGTCTCTGACCTCCTCCCTATAGGCTCTCATCGTTGTCGGTGATCAGGTCTACCACTGTCGTGTCATCGGCAAACTTAATGATGGTGATGGAGTCGTGCTTGGCCATGCAGTCATTAGTGAACAGGGACTACAGGAGGAGATTTAGCACACACCCGAGGGGCCGGATGTGTTGTTACCTACTCTTACCACCTGGGGGCGACCCGTCAGGAATTCCAGGATCCAGTTGCGGAGGGAGGAGTAACACCCTTTACAGATATAAGTTACGGTGTCTTGTCTGTAAAAAAAAACCCTGCCAATGTTTTTTAGAACAAAATTCATACAGTCCCATTTTCACCACGTTCTTTCTGCGATATGACTTTTATAGCTCCTGTGCACATGCCGGCAAGTTTAGTATTTACATTTTTACATTTACATTTTAAGTCATTTAGCAGATGCTCTTATCCAGAGCGACTTACAAATTGGTGCATTCACCTTATGACATCCAGTGGAACAGTCACTTTACAATAGTGCATATAAATCTTAAAGGGGGGTGAGAAGGATTACTTATCCTATCCTAGGTATTCCTTAAAGAGGTGGGGTTTCAGGTGTCTCCGGAAGGTGGTGATTGACTCCGCTGTCCTGGCGTCGTGAGGGAGTTTGTTCCACCATTGGGGGGCCAGAGCAGCGAACAGTTTTGACTGGGCTGAGCGGGAACTGTACTTCCTCAGTGGTAGGGAGGCGAGCAGGCCAGAGGTGGATGAACGCAGTGCCCTTGTTTGGGTGTAGGGCCTGATCAGAGCCTGGAGGTACTGAGGTGCCGTTCCCCTAACAGCTCCGTAGGCAAAGGCAAGCACCATGGTCTTGTAGCCGATGCGAGCTTCAACTAGAAGCCAGTGGAGAGAGCGGAGGAGCGGGGTGACGTGAGAGAACTTGGGAAGGTTGAACACCAGACGGGCTGCGGCATTCTGGATGAGTTGTAGGGGTTTAATGGCACAGGCAGGGAGCCCAGCCAACAGCGAGTTGCAGTAATCCAGACGGGAGATGACAAGTGCCTGGATTAGGACCTGCGCCGCTTCCTGTGTGAGGCAGGGTCGAACTCTGCGGATGTTGTAGAGCATGAACCTACAGGAACGGGCCACCACCTTAGCAGAAGAAGACTTGGGCCAATGTGGGTGGGCGTCTATTTTAAAGCTGCAATATGTAACTTTTTGGGTGACCCAACCAAATTCAGATAAAAATGTTGTGTATACTGTAGGTCAACCTTACATAGCTCCCTCTATTACCTAGCATATCGATTTAGTACTGGTTCTTGCTGTATATAGCCATGTTATTTTTGCTCTTTAATTTGATTCGGTATTCATTGTGTAACTATTTCTAATTTTAATTTAATTAAATGTTTTACTTTATCTTTAACTCTTCATTGTTGGAAAATAACCCGTAAGTAAGAATTTCACTGTTAGTCTAAAACTGTTGTCTACGAAGCATGTGACCATTTCATTTTTTGTTATTTGATCTCTTCTCTTCCCTCACTCCACTTTTTGGGGGTATTACATTGAGAGTATCTTCAACATGATACTAATAGAAAATAATAGTAATCTATTATTAAAGCATGAAGTCTCGTGTTCATATTTCACAACCTCTGACGTTGCCTATACACAAGTTAGCTTACACTTCATTTAGGGTACATGCTATATGTTTATAAATGCTAAATGTTTCAAATCAATAAAAGTTGAGTAAAACTAATAGATGAGCTATACCACCTCTACCTATTTGCACAGCCAGAGAATTAACCAAATATAGGCTACAGATCGAGATTCAGTGAAACAAAATCACAGGCTTTTTGTGGGGAGTAGGCCTAGGCTACTAAGGTCGTGTCTACACTTGACACTTAAATGCAACTTATGCGATCAGAATACGAAGATGGCAAAGAAAAAGCGGTCTAGACAAACAAAAGTTGCCTCGTGGTCCGATTGTGTTGCATTGTGTGCAGATTTCTCCTCACTCTGGGCCCAATCAGGCTGACGAAAGCGCATACAGAGGGCATGTCTGTTACGGCTTTCTTCCTGGGAAGGAGAGGCGGACCAAAATGCAGCGTGGTTATTTTCATAAAGTTCAAAATAGAACAATATACAAAAACAAGAACCGTGAAAAAACTAAAACAGCCCTATCTGGTGTAACAAACACAAAGACAGGAACAATCACCCACAAAACCCAACACGAAACAGGCTACCTAAATATGGCTCCCAATCAGAGACAATGACTAACACCTGCCTCTGATTGAGAACCATATAAGGCCCAAACACAGAAACAGACAAACAAGACATCCAACATAGAATGCCCACTCAGATCACACCCTGACCAAACAAAACATAGAACATACCAAGCAAACTATGGTCAGGGTGTGACAATGTCATCATCACTCCTCCCACAAGTCTCCAGAAAACTTGTGTTTTGGCACCCAGAGGCACCTTTTCATTATAACGTTGGAGGAAACACATTCCTAGCGTGTGAAGAACATGTTTGATTGCCTCATAAATACTAGCTAGCAAGCTAATATTCAGGAAAATCCTTTTGCAATGTATTTAGGATTGCTTGCTAGCTTGCTGGCTAGCTAGAGATGTTAGCTGGCTAGTTAGCTACTGCCATCAGTTGTTGTGTTATTATCATATTAAGCCTGTTCCACCATTTGTGGAATGCACACTGGCATTTCAAAATAGCGCAGGAAAAAGGAATCCGGACACACTCTGGATGTGTTTGACACATTTAAATGTAGGCATAGACGCATGACGCGTTTGGAATTCCATGATCAGAATAGTAATATAATAATAATATATGCCATTTAGCAGACGCTTTTATCCAAAGCGACTTACAGTCATGTGTGCATACATTCTACGTATGGGTGGTCCCGGGGATCAAACCCACTACCCTGGCGTTACAAGCGCCATGCTCTACCAACTGAGCTACAGAAGGACCACGACAAGGTAATTCTTTGTTTATATCCCTGTTAGTGAGCATTTCTCCTTTGCCAAGAAATTATTCTTGACAGGTGTGGCATATCAGTAAGATGATTTAACAGCATAATCACCTTTTTGCTGGGGACAATAAAACGCACCTCTAAAATGTGCAGTTTGGTCACACAACACAATACCACAGATGTCTCAAGTTTTCAGAGAGAGTGCAATTAGCATGCTGACTGCAGGGATGTCCACCAGAGCTGTTGCCAGAGAATGTAATGCTAATTTCTATACCAAAAGCCGCTTCCAAAGTAGTTTAAGAGAATTTGGCAGTACATCCAACCCGGCCTCACAACCACAGACTATGTGTATGGCCGTGTGTGGGCGAGCGGTTTGCTAATGTCAACGTTGTGAACAGAGTGCTCCATGGTGGCGGTGGGGTTATGGTATGGTCAGGTATAAGCTATGGACAATGAACACAATTGCATTTGATCGATGGCAAATTGAATGCACAGAGATACTGTCATGAGATCCTGAGGCCCATCCTGACCATTGTCCTGGGGCCCATCACGAAAATGTACGCATGTCGCAAGGTACACAATTCCTGGAAGCTGCAAATGTCCAAGTTTTCACATGGCCTGTATACTCACCAGAAGTCACCAGAAGCACTTTTGGGATGCTCTGGATCATCGTGTACGGCAGCTTGTTCCAGTTTCCACCAATATCCAGCAACTTTGCACAGCCATTGAAGTGGGACAACATTCCACAGGCCACAATCAACAGCCTGATCAACTCTTTGTGAAGAAAATGTGTTGAGCTGCATGAGGCAAATGGTGGTCACACCAGATACAGACTGGTCCAGGCCCCTACTTTTGCATATCTGTATTCACAGTCATGTGAAATCCATAGATTATGGCCTAATTTATTTATTTAAATTGACTGATTTCCTTATATGAACTGGAACTCAATAAAATCTTTGAAATTGTTGCATGTTGCATTTTTATTTTTGTTCGGTATACATAGAGTAACATGCTGTGGAAGTGTTTTGTTCAGTGCTGTTAAATGAGCCAACTAGACAAGATGATCATGCACATGACATCACCTCAATTTAGCTAATATTTTCGCAGCTTAATTAATTGTTGCCTAAAAAATATCCAAACAGAGATTTAATGGACATAAAAATCTGACATTGATTTATTCAGATGAGTCCCCGTGCTTGTCTCTAACGAAACGATACTGTAACAGTTGACCACATGCCGGTAGGCTATTGCTTCAAATGTATTATAAATATTTGATGATTTTAGGCAGCCTGGTCTCATAGACTAGCCGTAAAATATTAAGAGTAAATCCAAGACATTCAAATTAGTAGGATATGTTACATTTGGTATGGTTACATTAGACAGAACCCGAGGGGCGCAGTGGTCTAAGGCACTGCATCTCAGTGCAAGAGGTGTCACTACAGTCACTGTATCACATCCAGCCATGATTCGGAGTGCCATAGGGCGGCACACAATTGGCCCAGCGTCGGCCGGGTTTGGCCGGGGTAGGCCGTCATTGTAATTAAGAATTTGTTCATAACTGACTTGCCTAGTTAAATAAATGATCAAATAAAAATAAGGTCAATAAAGGAGGGTGGTTGGTTGGAGTGAATGGGTGGGCATATAAAGTGAATGTCTAGCAACCCAAAGGTTGCATGTTTGAATCTCTTCACGGACAATATTAGCATTTTAGCAACATTTCAAATATTTACTACTTTTGAGCTACTTTGCAACTACTTAGCATGTTAGCTAACCCTTCGTCCCCTAACCCTAACCTTAACCATTTTAGCTAGCAATTACCCTAACCCTTTAACCTAACTCCTAACCTTAACCCTAACCTTAACGCTAATTCCTACCCCTTAGCTAACCTAACGTTAGCCACCTAGCTACCATTGACTGCAACAAATTGGAATTCGTAACAAATAACATATTTTGCAAATTCGTAAAATATTGTACATTTTGCAAATTTAATACAAATTGTACATTTTGCAAATTTGTAACATATCATACGAATTAGAATTTGTAAAATATCATACAAAATGGATGATGGACATCCACAAATTAATACATACCTGTAACGACGTTCGTCTGTTGTATGAAGAGAGTCAGACCGAAATGCAGCGTGTAGGTTACTCATGACTTTAATGAATGAAAACGGTACATGAAATAACTGAAATACGAAAACAACAAACAAAACGTGAAACTAATTACAGCCTATCTGGTGACTACAACACAGAGACAGGAACAAACACCTACAAAATACAAAGCGAAACTCAGGCTACCTAAATACTGTTCCCAATCAGAGACAACGATAACCACCTGACTCCAATTGTGAATCGCCTCAGGCAGCCAAACCTAACTAGACACACCCCTATTCAGCCGCAATCCCAAATAATATAAACCCCAATACGAATACAACATATAAACCCATGTCACACCCTGGCCTACCTAAACATATAACAAAAACACAAAATACAATGACCAAGGCGTGACAATACCATACTAAACGTAACATATCATACTAAACAGAGTGTCTCAGATTTACATGCAGAGACCAGGTTGCTTTAGGAGATTCAGTAAGCAACAATTTGATGCTTTCAATTTCAATAGCCTACTTTAATCAAATTTTTTCGTCATTCAGTGACATTTTTTCCCACAATAATTCTTTATGGATACTTCTGGTTATGATTTTTTTTTAAAGCAGTGCATGTGGTGGGTTATTCGAAAAGATGGGTGACATGCCTTGCAAAGTTCAAACTGGCAGGAGGATAGTAATGGGCGCTGCCTAGCAATCAAGAGTTTAAGAGCGTGCCACGTTTTATACTTAGCCGTAAGCAGAACTTTACCGCAATCATGACTACATTGGTTGGCAGAAATAAAAGTAGAAGCTTTGTCGCTGGCAATAAAAAGATGGTTTGAAAGGTGTATACAGTGAATTCAGCTCCTCTTTTCCCCCCTCTGTTTGAAGGAGACCGCATGCTGTACTGCTGTAAGGCATTTGTTCTGCAATGTAGGTAATATGGTCAATTGAGCAGTAATTTATCAACCCATAAATAGAACCATGCATTTTGCATGTACATACAGGATCTAGGATCTGAATTTGATCGCCCTGCAGGAAATGTAAAACTTGTACTGTATTTTAAGTTTAAAAAGGCTTTTGATGTTTGTAATTTCCACTTACGAAAAATGTATCAACCCCTACAAAATTGGCCATTAGTTATAATCAACGTGATAATTTTTTCCCTGCTGTAGTAAACTGGCTCAAATGAAAATCCTACACCTGAAGGCAGTGCAAAACTTTTAAAACTTCTTGATAGTTTGGAGCTGAATGTCTAGATTTGCCTTTCTCTTTTAATGGACCATCCCGATTAGAAGCTAAACCTGATGCACTCTGGTGCATCTCTTACCTTCTCCCCTGGAGGCTAGGGCCCCAAAAGAAGAAGACATACACAGGACTCTGAAATGGCTTGATGCTGCTCTAACTGAAGGCCAACCTTGTATCCTCTAGCACTATAGTGTGCTCTGCAGAGACAGGAAGTGGTGATAATGGAGAAGGTCTGGTTCCCTGAGGGCCAAGGCCGAGCGGTATGGCCTGGCCACTTACTGGGATCACACTGCAGGGCCACAACCCTCATGAGACAGTACTCACCGATGTGAGAAAAGCATGGTCACCCTGGGAACGAACATTCCACATCAACCTCCCACCCTACCCTATACATACACACTTATGTCTTCCACAAGTCAACCTTTTCATTTGACTCCATGGACATCACAGAGCGATGTAAGGGTGAGGATGGAAATGTCAGGGTGCATTTGTTCAATCCTTCCCTCCTTCCTCTCTCTCTCTCTCTCTCTTCCCCTATCCATCCCTCTGTCCTCTCTGTCATGCTGCCTCTTTCATTTGACAATACATTTTGCATTAAACCTCCTGCTCAATGTTCCCTAAAAAATGTGGTCCCTGAGCAAATTTCAGGTCTGCTAAGTGCAAACTTGAACATTGTGAAAAGTCTGTCCAACTTCTGGGGTGCTTTTAACTGTGAACACTGAGGCTATACCTGCTTTAAGTGACATTTTTAACAGTGTGCCAAGTAGGCTACTTTCGATATTTGATTATAATGTAGGCCTACCAGAGTGGCCCACCACCAAAAACAATGGAGAAAAATGCATCCCATAACAATTTAACTAGGAAATAGCTGTTCTACAACTAAGCCTACAGTAGCAGCCAATGTGTGGTGTTCAATGCAGGACATTAACCCATTTATCCACCTCCTTCAGACAAGGAGGTGACTGAAATTGTTGTGTTGTTTGATGCAAGAAACCACTTTACAAAATAAAATATATTTATATTCCCATACAATTATTACAAAGAATCAAAAAGTATATTACACTCTCCCTATTGGCTACTTAGCTTATTCAAGACCTTCTCAACATACACACAGCCCCTTTAAGACATACATCTCTTTACATGGCTAGAAATGCACACATTTTGTGCTCTTGTAGGAAGCAACCACTCCCCCATTGTTGACTAGGAATTAGCTATAACTGGTATAATAACTCACTAACTAATAAAGAATATGAACAAATGTGCACACTTGGCTACCTCCAGCTATCACTTTGATCTCAAAACAAGTTAATCTACTCTTGACTGCTCATGCCATACCCTAAACACAATCCAGTTCAAAGTGGCAACGATTATTTGCATATAGGAGGACTACAGCTCTGATTGGTTATGGTGTACCGGTCTGTTTAGAGAAGGGTTCTGAGCAGTACCTGTCAATGCAATATATAATCATTCTCCAATGCACTCTGCCTATAATAAAATATCTTGCACAGTACATTTTGCTTCGCTATATTACATTGAAAGTGGCTAATATTGCATTGACTCGATCAGATTTCCCACACCAGAGCGAAACATTGATAGTGTTAAATAAATGGGAAAACTCAAGAAAGGTGAGTGAAGTTCAATCTCGTGCTTCTCTGTGCAGGCGGATATTTCTTCTGCATGGCGGACTGAGCGGAGTTGGGCGCTTGCGCAGGCACACAGCTTAGACGGAACATTTCTCCTGCTCCCCTTCATGTTAATAATGTTACTCTGTAATGCAGATCAGCGAGATAAGGTCTCCCATCCTAGATCAACAGCTCTGAAGTGCTTGACGGGGCCAGGTGCCTTATTTATAACTGTTGTGTAAATGTAACTTTCAATATCTGTGTGCACTATTTCTTGAAAGACTGCACATGTACAAAAATATAGAGATTTATAAACTTGGCTCACGCCATACTGTACATACGCATGTTACCCATTAGAAATAAGACCCATCCTGATACTGTGCTCATGCATTAAAACCAATCATTCACCTTTTATGGTGACAATAACACCCTTATTTGCTGTATACTACTCAAGAAATGTGAAATTACAGTATCCAGATGTAAACTACAACTGTCTGTTCCAATGTTAATAAACTGTGCTCTGGATCAGATGGCATAGAGCAAAATACTTGAGAGATGGGATGAATGGTATCCTTGTTGTAGGCCTATGCTACCTCGTGAGCATGAAACCATCACAGAAAAGGTGAGGAATTTATTATGCAATGATCATGGAAATTAAATAAATAATAGTTTAGGAAATAGATGCATATTTCTAATTATACTGAACAAAAATATAAACGCAACATTTAAAATGTTGGTCCCATGTTTCATGAACTGAAATAAAAGATCCCAGAAATGTTCAATACGCAGAATAATATTATTTCTCTAAACATTTGTGCAGAAATGTTTTACATCTCTGATAAAAAAAAAATCCTTTGCCAAGATAATCCCATCCACCTGACAGGTGTGGCATATCAAATATCGCATTAAATTGCATGATCAATAACAGAGGTGCACCTTGTACTGGGGACAATAAAAGGCCACTCTAAAATGTGCAGTTTTGTCACACAACACAATACCTCAGATGTCTCACGCTTTGAGGGAGCGTGTAATTGGCATGCTGGATGCAGGAATGTCCACCAGGGCTGTTGCCAGAATGTTAATGTTAATGTTACCCAGTTAGTTAATAGTTTTGTTTTGTATATTTTTAAAAACAAAAGAGATTTTCTCTCTTCTCACTAACAGCAAATGATTCTGTCTTGTTATTAACCTGTTTATTGTTATGAATAAGCGCGTCCATCATATCCCCATTTGCACAAAATACTACTCTACATACTTGCCAGCTTGCAATGCAATACTTCAACCACAAGAAACTGTGCGTACGCGCGGTCAAAAGTTTGCAGGAAGGTGAGCATATTTTCAATTCAAATAAACATTTTCATAAATGCCTGAAAACTGGAGCATGCATGATTTGGGGATTATTTTGTATGTATGCAATGTTTATTAATGAGACCCCAGGTGTTTAGGAGACACTGCTGCGCAGGGAGGTAGAACACCCATCTCCTTTTCCCATTAAAAAAATAACAATTACCACAGCCTCCCTGCTAGATTATCATAAGCATGGATGAAACAGTGATCCTTGTTGTGATTAAACAAATTAATAATGGAGTGTGTGTTAGTGCTGATGTAGAACAAGGGAACAGTTTATCATGATTCTCGTATTAGACTGGCGGCCTTTTGTTACCCAGGCAAGGTTATTTGGATGATATGAACTCTAAAGACTTTAGTGCACTAACAATCATCTCATTTGCACAATATCCAGTTGAACCTAGTGGCCTCTTCAGCTCTGAAAGTAAAAGTTAAACTCCTACAGGTAATGAGGTCTGCAGTATGAATATGTTCTGTGTTTCTACAGATTAAGACATGCGCCTGAGAGGCTTAGGTTTGTGTTTGGATATGCTGTACTGTGCCCAAGGTTAATTGTGTTTCTGAATCAATAGACTAGCCTGTATTCTCTGATTTCAGATTAGATGTACAGCCTTACCCTCAATATAATGAGCATCTCATACAAATGCATTATCCGCTAATTTCATCAGTATTAGCTGTGATTTTCTGTCTAAAATATTTTTTAATTCTGTGAGGACAAGGATTAAAAGGTCATACATTTGTACCCAGATTTATTTATCTCAGTAATACTGACTTGGTTAATATTGTTTTAAATCCTCCAAATATCTACATGATACAGAATGAACATTGCTCACCAGCCAGTGCATACAGACTACTAAAGCTACTGCAATGGCTGAGCATTTGCATTACAAAGACTGTAGAAAACGTACTCGAGTCCCAAAAATTGCTGCATTTTAATTTTGAAGATATTATTGTTTTTTCAATCACTTTTCACAAGTATGTGGTACATTTTCAACTCTAAGCAACAACATCTAAACAGATCACCAAAATGGCTCATGTTTCAAAACTCTAAGTACAACAAAAGCAAGATGGTGCCAACAGAGAGAGTCACCTCACTTCTAGGCTTTACGAAACTATGCAGTATTTTGTTTTTTTATGTATTATTTCTTACATTGTTAGCCCAGAAAATCTTAAGTGTTATTATATACAGCCGGGAAGAACTATTGGATATCAGAGCAACGTCAACTTACTAGCACTACGACCAGGAATATGACTTTCCCAAAGCGGATCATTTGTTCGAACCACCCAAGATATTGAAACTGATTCCAGAGGCTGACCCAAAACAACGTCGCCACAGAAGAGGTAGACGGAGCGGCCTTCTGGTCAGACTTTGGAGGTATGCACACCACCCACCACTTCCGAGTATATAACTCGCTAATGTCCAGTCTCTAGATAACAAGGAAGACGAAATTAGGGCAAGGGTTACTTTTCAGGGAGACAGACATCAGGGATTGTAACATACTCTGTTTCTCTGAAACATTGTTCTCCGAGGACATACTGTTGGAGTTGGTACAGCCACCGGATTCTTTGTGCGTTGCGCTGACAGGAATGAAAAATCTCTCCGGGAAGAAGATGGGCTGACATGTATGTTTCATGATTAAGACTCATGGTGTAATTGTAACAACATACAGGAACTCAAATTCTTCTGTTCACCTGACCAAGAATTCCTCACAATCACATGCCGACCGTGTTATCTCCGAAGAGAATTCTCATCGGTTATTGTCACAGCCGTGTATATCCCCCTCTAGCCAATATCATGACGGCTAGAGGGAACGTCACAGGACTCTATGCAAACTGAAAACCATATATCCTGATGCTATATTTATTGTAGCTGGGGATTTTAACAAAGCAAATTTGAGAACAAGGCTACCTAAATTCTATCCGGATCACAGCAACTCTAAAATCCGTGATTCATACAAGGCCCTCCCCCGCCCTCCATTCGGCAAATCTGACCACGACTCAATTTTGCTTCTCCCCTCCTATAGGCAGAAAGTCAAACAAGATGTTCCAGTGACATGGACCATTCAACGCTGGTCTGACCAATTGGAATCCACGCTTCAAGACTATTTTGAGCACGTGGACTGGGATATGTTCCGGGTAGCCTCAGATAATAATATATATACACTGATTCGGTGAGTTAGTTTATAAGGAAGTGAATTGGAGCTGTTGTACCCACTGTGATAATTAAAACCTAACCAAAAACCGTGGATAGATGGCGGCACTAGCGTACAACAGAAAGCACTAACCAACACGTTTAAAGATGGAAATACGACCGGGAAAATGGCCAAATAAAAAACGGTGTAGTTATTCACTCTGGAAGGCAATCAAACTACCGAAATGTCAGTATAGCGACAAAGTGGAGTCGCAATTCAACGGCTCACACACGAGACATATTTGGCAGGGTCTACAAACAATCAAGGACTACAAAATGAAAATCAGCCACGTCACGAACACGGACTTCTTGGTTACAGACAAAATAAACACCTTCTTTGTCCGCTTTGAGTATAATATGGTGTCACCGACTCGGCCAGCTACCAAGGACTGTAGGCTCTCCTTCTCCATGGCCGACATGAGTAAAACATTTAAACATGTTAACCCTTGCAAGGTTACCAGCCCTGACAGCATGCCCTCAGAGCATGCCCAGACCAGCTGGCTGGTGTGTTTACAGACATATTCAATCTCTTCCTTTCCCAGTCTGTTGTCCCCACATGCTTCAAGATGTCCACTATTGTTCCTGTACCCAAGAAGGCAAAGGTAACTGAACTGAATGACTATCGCCCGTAGCACTCACTTCTGTCATCATGAAGTGCTTTGAGAGACACGTCAAGGATCATATCACCTCCACCTTACCTGTCACCTTAGACCCACTCCAATTTGCATACCGCCCCAATAGGTCCACAGACGATGCAAATGCCATCACACTGCACACTGCCCTATCCTTCTGGACAAGAGGGACACCTACGTAAGAAGGCTGTTCATTGACTACAGCTCAGAATTCAACATCATAGTACCCTCCAAGAATGTCATTAAGCTTGAGGCCCTGGGTCTCAACCCTGCCATGTGCGATTGGGTCCTGGGCTTCCTGACGGGCCGCTCCCAGGTGGTGAAGGTAGGAAACAGCATCTCCACTTCGCTGATCTTCAATACTGGGTCCCCACAAGGATGCGTGCTCAGCCCCTCCCGTACTCCATGTTCACCCATGACTACGTGGCCAAGCACGCCTCCAACTCGATCATCAATTTTGCAGACGACACAACAGTAGTAGGCTTGATCACCAACAATGACTAGACAGCCTGTAGGGAAGAGGTGAGGGCACTCAGAGTGTGGTGTCAGGAAAACAACCTCTCATGTAACGTCAACAAAACAAAGGAGATGATCGTGGACTTCAGGAAACAGCAGAGGGAGCACCCCCCCCCCCCTATCCACATCGACGGGACAGCAGTGGAGAAGGTGGAAAGTTTTAAGTTCCTCTGCATACACATCATGGACAAACTGAATGGTCCACCCACACAGACAGTGTGGGGAAGAAGGCGCAACAGAGCCTCTTCAACCTTCGGAGGTTGAAGAAATTTGGCTTGTCATGTAAAACCCTCACAAACTTTTACAGATGCACAATTGATAGCATCCTGTCGGGCTGTATCACTGTCTGGTACTGCAACAGCACTCCCCACAATTGCAGGAATCACCAAATGGTGGTGCGGTCTGCCAAACGCATCACCGGGGGGCAAACTACCTGCCCTCCAGGACACCTACAGCACCCGATGTCACAGGAAGGCCAAAAAGATCATCAAGGACAACAACCACCTGAGCCACTGCCTGTTCACCCTGCTACCATCCAGAAGGCAAGGTCAGTACAGGTGCATCAAAGCTGGGACCGAGAGACTGAAAAACAGACTTCTACAAAACTTCTACCTCAAGGCTATCAGACTGTTAAACAGCCATCACTAACACAGAGGGGCTGCTGCCTACATCCATACTTGAAATCATTGGCCACTCTAATTAATGGGTCACTAGTCACTTTATTAATGCCACTTTAAAATTATCCATTTTCACCAAGAATGACATACCCAAATCTAACTGCCTGTAGCTCAGGAAATGAAGCAAGGATATGCATATTCTTGATAACATTTGGAAGGAAACACTTTGAAGTTTGTGGAAATGTGAAATTAATGTAGGAGAATATAACACATTCGATCTAGTAGAAGATAATACAAAGAAATTAAGTGTTTTGTATTATTCTTTGAATTGCAAATGTATTATTCCAGCCCAGGCACAATTTTGATTTTGGCCACGAGATGGCAGCAGTGTATGTGCAAAGTTTTAGACTGATCCAATAAACCTTTGCATTTCTGTTCAAAATGTTGTAGCAAGACTGCGCAAATGTGCCTAATTGGTTTATTAATAACTTTTCAAGTTCATAACTGTGCACTCTCCTCAAACAGTAACATGGCATTCTTTCACTGTAATAGCTACTGTAAATTTGACAGTGCAGTTAGATTATCAAGAACGTAACCTTTCTGACAATATCAGATATGTCTATGTCCAGGGAAATTTTCTTGTTACTTATAACCTCATGCTAATTGCATTAGTGCACATTAGCTCAACCGTCCCCTAGGGGGGACACTGATCTGTAGAGATCCTTAAGAGGTTTTAATAATGATGTTTACATGTCTTGCATTACTCATCCCATATGTATATACATTGCACTGTATTTTATACCATCTATTATTGCATCTTGCCTATGCCGCTCTGTCATTGCTCATCTATATATTTATATGTACATATTCTTATATGTTGTTGTTGTGGAATTGTTAGATTACTTTTTGATATTGCTACACTGTTGGAACTTGAAGCACAAGCATTTCACTGCACTCGCAATAACATCTGCTAACCATGTGTATGTGAACAATAATTGTTATTTGAACTCACTAAGTACAATAAACAAATTCACAAAGTCACTTGTTCACTGCACCAAATCCCTATTTCAATTTGTATACATATTCGATCATAGTATCCATCTGCTTTTCAAAATGCAATATTCACATTATTTTTGATATGAACTTCTTTAACAATTTTTCACAATACATTTAACTATCGCGTTATGAAACTGCTCAAAACGGATATATACTGAACCAAAATGATGTAGTGCCTAGAACCCCTAAGGTCTAAGGTCTCGGGCTGGGTTTCTTCCAAGCGAACATATGGAATTGTTTTAAGATAGTCATACCAAGGATCATTTAGCTATTTGATTTCGTATTTTAGGACCACTGTACGTACTGTAGGTATCAAATAAAAATAAAGTATTTGATGAAACATTGAATTTGGCCTAGCCACTAGCCCATAGATACACATTGAACAACATATTCATACATGGCAAAACAGATAGTCAAAAAAGTAATCAAAAGGAAGTATGTTTTGAAGAGTCTGTCCTATATCTCAGACATATAATAAAGCTCATGAGATTATATTGATTAATTTAACCATATTTAACCCCTTTTGTGTATTTTTCCAAGTCTGCCCTGTGTAGACTGCACGGGCCCGGTATCCAAAGATGCATGGCTTGAGACAGAGATTGGGATATAATGACGAGATGCTTGTGTCTCCGCCCTAATAATGGGAGTTGTTGTCGGAAAGGCAGGAAGGCAGGCGGTCTGCTTATCGGTCTGAGTATTAAGAGCAGAATCGCTGCATTCCTGCATTGACAAATTTGGACAGGATTTAAACATCTCTCCTATTCCTCTCTGCTTGAGATGTGATCACCGGTTGTGTGTGTGTGTGTGTGTGAGTGAGAGAGAGCATCCATGCCAGCGTGTGTGTCAGTGTGTGCATGCTCATACACATCTGCTAGTTAGCATGTTTCCCTTGTGCTCCGTATGGTTGTTGTATAATTACATAGGACACTTGGCTCTGCTGAGCGATGGAAAGAGAGTCGCAAGAGATGAATGTGGTCTCACACTGTTAAGTTGCCAACATCTTTGTTCAAATTGCCTGTTTGCTTGAATTACCTCAGTGGAGTGTTGTCTCACATGTGGTGTTAATTTCTACTGGGACAGTATATGCACACTGATTGCAGGTTTCTATCACTGTATGATAATTAACCGTATATCTATCTTTTTTTTTCTGTTGACTCTTACCTCAAGCATAATTGGTCCTGACAGATATACTAAATGGAAATACTAAATGGAAATACTAAATGGAAACCAATGGTTTGTTAGTTGAAACTCTTTTATTGTTAAGAAACAAACAATGGAATATATAGGCGGCATGTAGCCTAGTGTTTAAGAGTGTTGAGCCATTAACCGAAAGGTGAAAATGTGTTGATGTGCCCTTGAGCAAGGCACGTAATTGCTCCTGTAAGTCATTCTGGATAAGTGTGTGTCTGCTAAATGTGTCTGCTAAATGACTATCATGTAAATATATATAAGGGACAGGACACAAATCCATTATCAGCTAACCTAGTTGGCACTTGTCAATGAAAATCATCCCTCATTTAGTCATACTGACTCTTATGTTTTCAGAGAGGCACCGTTAAATGTGACACTTTCTGCAAGGCAGGTGTGGGCAAAAATGTCAAGCCCTCCTGTACAAAGAAAAAGGAGTGCCCTGACACTGTATTGCAACGACTGCAGTTGCGTGACAGAGCCAGACATTCCCTCTGGCTTGAGGCTCATACAGAGAAGACACTTTGGATGACTATAGCCAGCATGTCACAATGCAGAATGAGTGCTTTTACTGGTGATCGGACTGAACAGGTAGACTATGGTAATGTCAGCATCCTTTGGAAGGAACTTCAAAGTGGTTATGTAGTAATGTGGGCATTATTTATGATTGAGGTACCCTTTGAATGATCTCTCTCTTTCTTTCTTTCTTTCTTTCTCTCTCTCTCTCTCTCTCTCTCTCTCTCTCTCTCTCTCTCTCTCTCTCTCTCTCTCTCTCTCTCTCTCTCTCTCTCTCTCTCTCTCTCTCTCTCTCTCTCTATCTATCTATCTAGTCTAGTAGTCTAGTCTAGTAAAATAAACACATACCTAACCCGCCAATCACAGACACAAAACAAAAAATAAGTATATTCTTCACCGAAACAATCTTGCTCATCAAATCAAATCAAATCAAATTTATTTATATAGCCCTTCGTACATCAGCTGATATCTCAAAGTGCTGTACAGAAACCCAGCCTAAAACCCCAAACAGCAAACAATGCAGGTGTAAAAGCACGGTGGCTAGGAAAAACTCCCTAGAAAGGCCAAAACCTAGGAAGAAACCTAGAGAGGAACCGGGCTATGTGGGGTGGCCAGTCCTCTTCTGGCTGTGCCGGGTAGAGATTATAACAGAACATGACCAAGATGTTCAAATGTTCATAAATGACCAGCATGGTCAAATAATAATAAGGCAGAACAGTTGAAACTGGAGCAGCAGCACAGTCAGATGGACTGGGGACAGCAAGGAGCCATCATGTCAGGTAGTCCTGGGGCACGGTCCTAGGGCTCAGGTCCTCCGAGAGAGAGAAAGAAAGAGAGAATTAGAGAGAGCATATGTGGGGTGGCCAGTCCTCTTCTGGCTGTGCCAGGTGGAGATTATAACAGAACGTGGCCAAGATGTTCAAATGTTCATAAATGACCAGCATGGTTGAATAATAGTCCATCAATGGGCGAAGAAACAAGCAGTGTTTGGAATTCTAAAGATGGGATTTTGAATGGGGTGTTGTTAATGAGTGAATTCATTCCATTCCATCGGCATTGGTGTCATCGTTCTCTTTCTTCACAGTCTGAGCTCGCATTCCTGTAGTTACCAGCCTACTGGTCCATGGCAGCACTCGTGGTCTGATGAATATTTATGGCCTGGTGGAGCTGATGTGGAGCTAGTTCATGCACAAAGGAGGCAGTCTGTTGTTAGAGATGTGAAGCCATCCTGTGTGCTGAAACATCTGCACATGCTGCCCAGTGTAAACTCATATACTGCATGGACTGTGCTGGGCTCTGTCACAAAATAACACCTAGTACAGGATTATATTCTTACGGAAGAGTATTAAGGCCAAGTATGAAAAAACTAAATAAAAAGTAATGGTACTTTTTGCACGATCATAGGCTACTTTATAAAAGTGGCAATATTTTGAGAATAAAGTGGCAATATTTTGAGAAGTCACAGTTATATTTCAAGATTAAAGAAGGGGATTTGGTTAAATGCATCTCTCCCTGGCTCCCTGTTGCTGTGAGCACCACCGTTGAAATGCCTACAGCAAGATTACCTAGCTCATTGAAATGTCTGCAGTTAGATTACCTGATAAAACTATACTTTAGAATTGGCTTTAGTAACATGGAAATCCTTTCTTCTAAAGCACATAATAGCCATATTATTATAGGTAGGACTGTTAGGATCTGGAAGAGGTTGTGCCACAGATTATTTTCAGGAGAAACCACTCTGATTCGGATGAGGTATTTCTGAGTGGTTACATACATACAGTACTAGTTTGGAAACTTTTGACTGGTAGAGTAGCCACCATTTGCCTTGATGAGGGTTTTTCTTTATTTTTACTATTTTCTACATTGTAGAATAATAGTGAAGACATCAAAACTATGAAATAACACATGGAAAAATGTAGTAAGCAACAAATTTGTTAAACAAATCGATATATATTTTATATTTTAGATTCTTCAAAGTAGCCACCACTTGCTTTGATGACAGCTTTGCACACTCTTGGCATTCTCTCAACCAGCTTCACCTGCAATGCTTTTCCAACAGTCTTGAAAGGTTTTCTACATATGCTGAGCACTTGTTGGCTGCTTTTCCTTCACTCTGTGGTCCAACTCATCCCAAACCATTTAAATTTGGTTGAGGTCGGGTGATTGGGGAGGGCAAATCATTTGATGAAGCACTCCATCACTCTCCTTCTTGGTCAAATAGCCTTTACATAGCCTGATGGTGTGTTGGGTCATTGTCCTGTTGAAAAACAAATGATAGCCCCACTAAGTGCAAACCAGTTTGGATGGGGTATCGCTGCAGAATGCTGTGGTAGCCATGCTGGTGAAGTGTGCCTTGAATTCTAAAAACATCACTGACAGTGTCACCAGCAAAGCATCACCACACCATCACAACTCCTCCTCCATGCTTCATGGTGGGAACCACACATGTGGAGAGCATCCGTTCACCTACTCTGCATCTCACAAAGACATGGAGGTTGGGACCAGAAATCTCAAATTTGTACTCATCAGATCAATGGACAGATTTTCACCTGTCTAATGTCTATTGCTCGTGTTTCTTGGCCCAAGCAAGTCTCTTCTTATTTTTGGTGTCCTTTAGTAGTGGTTTCTTTGTAGCAATTCAACCATAAAGGCCTGATTCATGCAGTATCCTCTGAACAGTTGATGTTGAGATGTGTCTGTTACTTGAACTCTGTGAAGCATTTATTTGGGCTGCAATTTCTGAGGCTAGTAACTCTAATGAACTTATCCTCTGCAGCAGAGGTAACTCTGTGTCTTCCTTTCCTGTGGCTGTCCTCATGAGAGCCAGTTTTATAATAGCGCTTAATGGTTTTGATGACTGCACTTGAAGAAACTTTAAAAGTTCTTGAAATTTTCCACATTGACTGACCTTCATGTCTTAAAATAGTGATAGACTGTCTTTTTTCTTTGTTTATTTGAGCTGTTCTTGCCAGATTATAGACCTGGTCTTTTATCAAATAGGGCTATCTTCTGTATACCAACCCTACCTTGTCACAACACAACTGATTTGCTCAAACGCATTAAGAAGGAAAGAAATTCCACAAATGATCTTTTAAGAAGTCGGGGGGGGGGGTGTTATAATACACTCATTTAAACAGGCGTCACACACACACACACATGCACAAACACACGGAATCCACAATGCAATACCATTCTAACAGCCATGGTGCGTTGTCAGACTGCAAGAGGCATCGAGTTGCAAGCGTGGTGCCTTTCCAATTCTTTACAATTTTATCCTCTATCCCTGCGTATACTGAAACCGTGCATAGTATATTTTAGAGTAACAGGTAGGCCAGCTGCCTATATGTCAAAACTAAAGGTTAATTTATAAATGTGTGCCTAATGGCATGGTGTTTCATGCAAGCTACACTTTCACCAAAGTAGCCTCATAGGCATATGATTATTATCTTGTGTATGTAGGTCACGGATTGTGTGGAGAAGGATTGGGCGTCCCTGTCGGACTCAAGGCTGACCCAAAACCCATGTCATGGAACTTGCATAGCCACGGGCAGGGCTTTGGGTAATGCCCAGTCTGAGACAGGTCTAGCCACTAGCCTCAATAAGGTGATCAAGTGGTAGTCGTATAGTTTAGCTAAATAGTCTATAACAGAGATGCTACCACTGATTTGGCATAACCTATGCATCCTTCCTTCCTCCCATCCTCCCAAAGGAGATATTACGCTAGGTTACCAACCAAGTCATGTCAGATCAATTATTATTTCTTCATGGCCTATATAGTCTATCATCATTTATCTAATAGCCTATATTTAGATCAAGAAATGGACAATCCATCCATGAATATATTCAAACACCATCTCAGATTAGCTGGTTTGCGCATGTAAAAGTGGTCCTTGATTTGCCTCTCCTCCCACAGACATTTAGACATTGTTCATTCATCCGCAGCCGTTGGATAGGCCTATAATTTACTTTCACTTACCCACTGTAATGTACGATTAGCCTACAGGTTAGGGTACTCAATCTAGTGGGCCGCTATAGGTTTATAATGGGCTGCCAAATAGCGGTGTTGTGGAGAATTTGAAGAGCAGCTTGACATGGGACATACACACACTCATAGCCCCCAGTCTCCAGGATCCCAAGATAATGTGTTTTATTGGGTGTGCTCACATAGCCTACTGGTCTATAGTTGTTAGAAGGATAGTTGCCATAAGTGGGAAATAATGTACTACTGTTAGTATATCACCATGGATAAGGTCGTTAATAGTTGCCATTATGCACAGATTTTTCACAAGGTGTTTGCCTAGGCTAGGCAGTAGAATGTTATAGCGAATTCGGAGGGCAGACTGACAGGGACTCAAACCCAGTTCTCTTCCCATTCAGAGAAAAGTTTTTTGTTTGTGCTCATAATGCACCATGGCCGTTAGAAGAGTGTAATGCCCGTAGTCTGAAATTGCCAGGAGGAAACTTGGTGTGTGAGCTGTGCGTGCAAGATATTAGATCATTAGATTAATAAGCGTATTTGAATGAGTGTATTAGATCACTGGGAGGGAGGGGATTAGTCATGGCCCAGTGCACTACTTTTGTTGGAAAATATTTTTTTTAAATGATATATTATATATTTTTATTATTCATTTATATATTTGTTTTTATTGTAATTTTTTCAGGTGGTGCTGCAACACCCTTAGCACCCATACTTCTTGCGGCGATGCACACAACCTGCCGTCTCTACCTTTGTATGTAACCACAGTTCCTCCTTCGGAAAATAATCTGTGGCACAACCTTATAGTAATATGATTATTATATGCTAAAAGTGCCAGGTTTTCCTTCTTACTAAAGCCAATTCTAATGTATAGTATCACCAGGTCATCTACTCTAACTGCAGGTATTTTAACAGTGGAGCAGCAACAAGGAACCAGGGAGACATGCACTTACCTGTAACCAAATATAACTGTGACTTTAAAATTTGACTTTATTCTCGAAAATACATTTCAAGTTTATTCACGACACTTTATTGACACTTTATTCTCGAAATATTGACACTTTATACTCAAAATATTGACACTTTTTTCACAAAATGTAATTTAGACTTTATTCTCAAAATATTGACAGTTTATACTTTAAATATTGACCTTTTTTGTAAGTACAACACTACAAAAAATAGTAATCCAAGTACCACCACCAGATGCTGTTCTCTTCACTTCGTTCTCATACTCTTCTGTACATTCTTCCATCATTTCAAGCACTCACATTTCCATTCCATATTGAACAGTGAATTATGCACCAGCTCAAGAAAGATGTTTTGATCATGTATGATGAGGTTTTGTGGTTTAATTCACTGCAGCTGCATTCTACAGTGGTACAATATTATGAGAGGAGGTTATTACATGAAGTGAATAATGTCTGAACAACTGGAGGTATATAGTGTATAAATATAGCAATATTTCCCAGTCTGTCTCTAAATTGACATCTCCAGGTGATCGGTATGTCACCTGATAATTGCAGTCCCCAACTCAAAGTAACCCCCAGTGGGACGCCAAACGTGCCAGCCCTGCCGCTACCTCAAATCAAATCAAAGTTTATTGGTCGCATACACAGATTTGCAGGTGTTATAGCAGGTGCAGTGAAACGTTTATGTTACTATGAAGTACAATGTTATGCAAATGCAATACAACTACACAAGTCATTCAAAAATCGAAATAATAATTCAAGAAATAACAATATTTTAGAATGAATATAAATGCTGTATATTGTAGACAGTACAATATATTATTTAGAAAATAAAATGTAATGTACAGTTCTGTATGTTCGGTTGGTATGTGCCATGTCCTAGTCTTTGTCACCCCTTCAAAAAAAGATCAGGACATGGACATAATTGAAGAGTTAATCAATAGCACTAAAATCATGAGTCTTTGGAGTGGCTATTACTCATGCTGCCTAATTATGTTATTGGAGACTTACACAGTGGGGACTGAAGAGGATGCCACGTGCAGGCCAGGAAGTAACACAACTCACACACAGGAAGTAATTATCCAGGAAACACTACTATATACATTATTCCTGGACCAGGTTCAGAGCCATAGTCCTCTCCCCAGGTGTCGGTTACACAACAATGGCTGGGCTGGCTGCCGATACTGCCAAATTGGCAGGTCTCACTTTAAAACAACTTAAGGAAATTCAAGTGATTGCGCACACACACCTGTGTTCCTTCATAAAATGTTGTTTTAAAGTGCATTCAATATTCCTCCTTGAGTAAAAAATAGATCAAAATGTAAGGGCACTATGGGTGATGGAACACACACTTTACATGTTTTTCTCTACTCCCTTTCTCTCCATGCATACATGCCACTACATAGAGAAGGATGGAGTAATGTCCTAAGCATCTAATCTAATTGAGAAATCGAAAATGTTTCTACACAGAGGGCTGCCACTTCCTATTCAACATGTTTAACAGTCAACCCTGGTGTTATGTCCAAATCAGAGATACCACACAGGTCAGCTTTAAGTCTTCCCTACAGGGATTCAAAGGCTCACCACTGGTGTATACCCGTCTCATGCTTCAAACAGCCACCAATGCATGTCATTACTGCTGCTGGATGTGTAATGGAACCACAGACAGGCCTATTGTAGCACCTCCCTCCCTTTCCACTGAGGCAGAAATTAGCCAAAGCCGGAATATGTCCAAAACTACTATAATTCTGTTGAATCTAAACACCTCAGGACACTATCCAGTATCCATATTCTCATGGTGCGTATTATCGCATCAAGAAAGTGCAGCCATAACACATTTATATTGGCCTCGACACCATTCGATTACATCTGTGCAAACGTTGAAATTATGCTTCTTTTTTGCATTCCTGCTCCGCATGACTTGTCACGCTCCAAATAGTGCTGCTGTCAAAATATCAGGGTGAGCCAGCGTTAACTTGACAGTGAAATAAATATATCATACCTAAGCAGGTTGTGGTCAGCAAAAGCTGTTTTCCATTCCCCAAAAATATTTTTTGTACTTGAATAGAATCAGGGGTGCCAGGCTATACTCTTTGGATTAAGCTGTTGAAAGCATTTAACTTTTTTTACAGTGCTAAGCAGGTACCGCAGCCCATGTCTCTAATAGCAGAGAGCATTGTGGGTGAGGATAGTGGGCGCTTATCTTATTGACTAGCGAGCAGAGGTAGATGGATAGCAGTGCAGTGGTGATCCTCTCTATCCGGGCTCCTGCCTGGTTATCTGGATGGTAATATACCCTTCTGAGGATTGGTGGGTAGAGGCTGAGTTGGCAGAGGTTCAGGGCTGAGAGGCACACAGGCCACTGGGACATATCACCCCAGGTCCCCAAGCCTCCATCTGTCCTGCCTGCAGTCAGACAGTCAAAAATGACATTCAGTTCTTGTAGGCAGACATCTGTATTACTACAGGAGAAATTTGAACGTTTGTTTTGTTGTTGATGGTGGCGGTAAACAGTGTTTCAGGCGCCACTCCAGAATCTCCCATACGTGTTCGATTGGGTTGAGATCTGATGACTAAGAAACACACACATACCCTTAAAACCTCCTATGCTCCTTTGAGATCTCTTTTTCTGGCAATTGTATCCAAAATATTGGGCAACGGGGCATTTGAGACATGGCCCGAAGAAGGATGGGATGTTAAAAGCTGTACCTAATCAGGAACCACACCTGTGTGGAAGCACCTACTAAATACTTTGTATCCCTCATTTACTCAAGTGTTTCCTCTATCTTGGCAGTGACCTGTATGTACTGTATGCTACCACCACCAAAAGCTTGCGTAGAAATTGGAACACTTAATTGCTATCACTTTCCCCTTTACTGGAAGACTACGAATCATATAGTATGTAGTTAGGGGCTAATTGTACATGTACTGTATACAGTTGAAGTCGGAAGTTTACATACACCTTAGCCAAATACATTTAAACTCAGTTTTTCACAATTTCTGACATTTAATTGGAGTAAAAATTCCATGTCTTAGGTCAGTTAGGATCATCCATTTATTTTAAGAATGTTAAATGTCAGAATAATAGTAGAAAGAATGGTTTATTTCAGCTTTTATTTCTTTCATCACATTCCCAGTGGGTCAGAAGTTTACATACACTCAATTGGTATTTGGTAGCATTGCCTTTAAATTGTTTAACCTGGGTCAAACGTTTCAGGTAGCCATCCACAAGCTTCCCACAATAAATTGGGTGAATTTTGTCCCTTTCCTCCTGACAGAGCTGGTGTAACCGAGTCAGGTTTGTAAGCCTCTTTGCTCGCCCACGCTTTGTCAGTTCTGCCCAAAAATGTCAATTGGATTGAGGTCAGGGCTTTATGATGGCAACTCCAATACCTTGACTTTCTTGTCCTTATGAAGCCATTTTTCCACAACTTTGGAAGTATGCTTGAGGTCATTGTCGATTGGGAAGATCCACTTCCTGACTGATGTCTTGAGATGTTGATTCAAAATATCCACTTACTTTTCCTTTCCTCATGATGCCGTCTATTTTGAGAAGTGCACCAGTCCCTCCTGCAGTAAAGCACCCCTAGAACATGATACTGCCACCCCCGTGCTTCATGGTTGGGGTGGTGTTCTTCAGCTTGCAAGCTTCCCCCTCTTTGCTCCAAACATAATGATGGTCATTATGGCCAAACAGTTCTATTTTTTATTTCATCAGACTAGAGGACATTTTTTTTAAAGTACAATCTGTCACGGTCGTCCTCCTCTTCGTCTGAAGAGGAGAGGCGAGAAGGATCGGAGGACCAATATGCAGCGTGATATGTGTTCATGTTGAATGTTTAATTAAAGAAAGAACGGAACACTGAAACACTATACAAAAACAGTAAACAAAATAACAACCGTGAAGCTAATGTGAGCTGCGCTGAAACAAGCCATCAACATAGACAATCACCCACAAACAAACAGTGCAACCCAGGCTACCTAAGTATGATTCTCAGTCAGAGACAACTAATGACACCTGCCTCTGATTGAGAACCATACTAGGCCGAAACATAGAAATACCCAAATCATAGAAAAACAAACATAGACTGCCCACCCAACTCACGCCCTGACCATACTAAATAAATACAAAACAAAGGAAATAAAAGTCAGAACTTCAGAACACAATCTTTGTCTCCATGTGCAGTTGCAAACCGTAGTCTAGCTTTTTTATTGTGTTTTTTTGAGCAGTGGCTTCTTCCTTGCTGAGCGTCCTTTCAGGTTATGTTGATATAGAACTTGTTAAACCAGCATCTTCACAAGGTCCTTTGCTGTTGTTCTGGGATTGATTTGCACATTTCACACCAAAGCAAGTTCATTTCTAACGCGTCTCCTTTCTGAGCGGTTATGACGGCTGCGTGGCCCCACGGTGTTTATACTTGGGTACTATTGTTTGTACAGATGAACGTGGTACCTTCAGGTGTTTGGAAATGTCTCCCAAGGATGAACCAGACTTGTGGAGGTCTACAATTTTTCTTCTGAGGTCTTGGCTGATTTCTTTTGATTTTCCCATGATGTCAAGCAAAGTGGAACTGAGTTTGAAGGTAGGCCTTGAAATAAATCCACAGGTACACCTCCAATTGACTCAAATTATGTAAATTAGCCTAGCAGCATCTTCTAAAGCCATGACATCATTTTCTGGAATTTCCCATACTGTTTAAATGCACAGTCTACTTAGTGTATGTAAACTTCTGAGCAACTGGAATTGTGATACAGTGAATTATAAGTGAAATAATCTGTCTGTAAACAATTGTTGGAAAAATTACCTGTGTCATGCACAAAGTTACCAAACTATATTTGCCAAAAACTATAGTTTGTTAACAAGAAATTTGTGGAGTTGCTGAAAAAAGAGTTTTAATGACACCAACCTAAGTATATGTAAACTTCCGACTTCAACTGTATGTGAATTTATATCTGATTATTTTGAAGAACATGGTATCCATACACACATCTGCTTAAACTGTATATACAGGTCATTGAGAATGCAATGTAATGAGGGCACAATTACATAATTAATCTGATCCTTGATTAACCCTTGATCAATCTAAAGCCTGTGTTTGTTCCTTGGATATAAAGACAGGCTCTCTCCAAAGGGATTCTGTCCAGGAACATATTACTCTCCTTTAGATAAGACATACCATTAAGATAATAGTCCTGTCTGTGGACCTCCTGCTGGTCTCTAAGGTTCCAGACCCAGTGGATGCTGAGATGATTGCCCCCACATTGTGCTCTGCCTCCTGGGGAGGAGAGGGGTGGGGGATGGGGGAAGACTTCCACCTGGAGCCTGGGAGGTCCAGAGCAACATGGGGAGCAGGGGAAATTGGGAGGGCAGAGCAGGCTGCTAACCTACGTGTTTCAGAGTGTTTTCCCCCAGCCATTATTAATTGCTGCATTACCAGCAGTGATTTGTGGTCCCCAAAGCTGACAGTACAACCCAGCCATATCATATGTGCAAGTGCTGCTGAAGTGCTCAGGCATAGGAGAGGGAAGTGTTGTGAAAGTGCTTATTTCGTATTTTCCTTTAGCTTTTGTTGTTTTCTCTCTCTCTCTCTCTCTTACATGCACTCACACACACACACACACACACACACACACACACACACACACACACACACACACACACACACACACACACACACACACACACACACACACACACACACACACACACACACACACACACACACACACACGCACACGCACACGCACACACACGCACACGCACACGCACACACGCACACACACACACACACACACACACACACACACACACACACACACACACACACACACACACACACACACACACACACACACACACACACACACACACACACACACACACACACACACACACACACACACGCACACACACACACACAAATACAGATGTGAAGGATTTGCACAAACCTGTTATCCTCAATATCATTAAGAACTGACAAATCAATGAGACTCAACAGGAGGTAGATTTAATACATACACTTCTGACTGCATGATCAATTCATATAATACTTCCAGTGTGTAGCCCCGCCTTCCCATTTGAATGCAATCATTTCATAGCAATTATGTTTGGTATGATTGCAGTTTTCTTCATAGCTGTCTGATCTCCATATCCTAGTGAGTAAAACATGCAAAGATAGTATGACGAAAATGAAAGAAAGCTTTTACACTACATCTCTCTGATGCACCAAAAACATTTGTTCTCTCATATGAGCCATTTGGAGAAACACTCTTGATAGCACCACTTTCGGATAAACATTAGTATGTCAAATAATCTTCAAACTCCTAGACACTTAAAACCATTTCTCTGCTTTTAGTTGTCTGCAATGTATCAGACACAAACAAAATACAGATGAGTGAAACCATACATTTGTATGCATTATGCACCACGGTTTCCATTTTGTTTTCTAAACCTTTGAAAGAGTATTTACAAAATTCACTGTTCCATTAGACGTTACTTTTCTTGTGGTATTTACGCTCCAGCAACCAAACAAACAAGTATAAATCCTGCATTGGACCCCCAAAAATATGTATTTTTTTCAGGGAGGAGGGGGAGAGGGATCACTTTCAGAAGGTGTTATTGATCTTGCACATCCTTTGCACAGAAAGTGCACATTCCAAAGTGCATATTGCTGTTCATGATATAATAACTCTACCACTACTATTACTGTAAATATACATTTACAGTGCCTTGCAAAAGTATTCATCCCCCTTGGCATTTTAACTATTTTATTGCATTACAACCTGTAATTTAAATTGATTTCTATTTGGATTAAATGTAATGGACATACACAAATGTCCAAATTGGTGAAGTTAAATGAAAAAAATTACTTGTGTGTGCAAATGTATGAATCCTCTTTGCTATGAAGGCCCTAAATAAGATCTGGTGCAACCAAATAAGTCACATAATTAGTTAAATAAAGTCCACCTGTCTGCAATATAAATCTAATCAAACTTTATTTGTCACTTGCGCTGATACAACAGGTTTAGATCTTACAGTGAAATGCTTATTACAGGCTGTCACATGATCTGTCACATGATCTCAGTAGTGTTCTGAAAGGCCCCAGAGTCTGCAACACCACTAAGCAAAGGGCACCACCAAGCAAGCGGCACCATGAAGACCAAAGAGCTCTCCAAACAGGTCAGGGACAAAGTTGTGGAGAAGTACAGATCGGGATTCGGTTAAAAATAAATATCTGAAACTTTGAACATATCATGAAGCACCATTAAATCCATTATTATAAAATGGAAAGAACATGGCACCACAAGAGAGGGCCGCCCACTGAAACTCACGGACCAGGGAAGGAGGGCATTAATCTGAGAGGCAACAAAGAGAATAAAGATAACCCTGAAGGAGCTGCAAAGCACCAAAGCGGAGATTGGAGTATCTGTCCATAGGACGACTTTAAGCCATGCACTCCACAGAGCTGGGCTTTAGGGAAGAGGGGCCATAAAAAAGCCATTGCTTAAAGAAAAAAATGAGCAAAAACGTTTGGTGTTCACCAAAAGGCATATGGGAGACTACCCAAACATATGGAAGAAGGTACGCTGGTCAGATGAGACTCCATTTTTTGAAAACGCTATGTCTGGCGCAAACCCAACACCTCTCATCATCCCGAGAACACCATCCCCGGATATTTTTCATCAACAGGGACTGGGAAACTGGTCAGAATTTAAGGAATGATGGATGGTGCTAAATACAGGGAAATTCATGAGGGAAACCTGTTTCAGTCTTCCAGAGATTTGAGACTGGGACGGAGGTTCACCTTGACAATGACCCTAAGCATACCGCTAAAGCAACACTTGAGTGGTTTAAGGGGAAACATTTAAATGTCTTGGAAAGGCCTAGTCAATGCCCAGACCTCAATACAATTGAGAATCTGTGGTATGACTTAAAGATTGCTGTACACCAGCGGAACCCATCCAACTTGAAGGAGCTGGAGCAGTTTCTCCTTGAAGAATGGTTAACAATCCCAGTGGCTTGATGTTCCAAGCTTATAGAGACATACCACAAGAGACTTGCAGCTGTAATTGCTGCATAAGGTGGCTCTACAAAGTATTTACTTTAGTTTTCAGTTTTTTGTCTTATTTCTTGTTTGTTTCACAATAGAAAATATTTTGCATCTTCAAAGTGGTAGGCATATTGTGTCTATATAAATCTAGTTAATTCCAGGTTGTAAGGCAGCAAAATAGGAAAAATGACAAGGTGGTTCTTTCGCAAGCCACTGTATCTGGATAGAATTTGATTACCTGTGCTACCATGCTCCATTTGTTTTTATTGTTCCACACCTTTGGCTCATAAATGGCAACGCAACTACCACGGATCATGGGCAGAATTAAAGCTACATATGATCGTTTCAATTAACATTGTGCCGGATAGACCTTTAGTGTTTATTACATGTCACAGGGGTGTCTACACAGGACACAACAGGCCTCTAATTTTGTCCAGTGGTTAATCAAGTAAATTAATGGATTTTGGACACACACATGAATCAATTACTTACTACAATTGATGTCAGTTGAAACCTGCATTTATTGAAGCCACCGCCATTTTTGTCTTTGCTGTACTTTTACAGAAATCAAACCAAACCATGCCCTTTTTTAAAAATCTGCACATGTTTTGATGCATCCACTATGGTTATTTACAGTGCAATGTGTTGGCTGGCTGCTGCTGCAGAATGATATCAAAGCAGCTCCTCCTGTAGCCCCCATGTCTTGGTGACTGGCGGTAGAGACAGTCCTGCGGCTGCCTCGTCACCCACGGTGAGAGACAGGTGTTTGGTAGCTGCCTGTGCATCTCCCTGCCGGCTCCAGAGATCCCCGCTTCACAGCATCCACCTGGAGAGACCTGGGAATTGTGGCTAGGGCAGAGGGCTCATCTACTGCCCTGTGAGGCAGTAGATGAGCCAGACGTTGGGCTGTGCAAGGACACATCCCCTTTGGTGGGCCCTGAGGCATGGAGCCACATCACTCAGCCTGCCCAGAGCATATGTAGGAGAGCTGGAGTAGGGACAGGGAAGCAGCGGAGAGGGGATAGCGGGGACCTGGTTCGAAGCATTTGAACTCTCTATTGCTCATTCTCTCAGTCTCACTATGTATCTATCTTTGTGTATATATTTCCGTAAGTGTGCCACTTACTTTAGTCTATGTAGCTCTTTAATGTCAGTCTGAAGAAGAGATATTCTCTGTAGACTGAATATTGTCAGTATCAAAAAGTATGTTCTGGGTACCCAAGATCCTTTTGTTTACTCACAATATCCACTTGGATAGAAAAAAAGTCCATCACTCAGCTTGTCCATGCCTGGCCATTGTAATTCCATTATTTTGCCTCCAATTAAACTGTCAGGCCTTCTTCCCCATCCACGCTCTTCCCCTTTATCCTCAGTTACTGTGGCGTCCCTAAGTGGGGCAGTGGCAGGCAGCAGACAGGGCTGGGTGAGTGTGAGTCTCTCTCGCTCTCTCTCGCTCTCTTTCTCGCTCTCTCTTGGAGTGGGGACTGACCAAGTGATGAATCAAACACAATTGACAGGGGCGACCAGGGTAATGACTCCCATCTGTTTGAGCCACAAATGAAGGAGAGAGAGGGGGTGCCAGTAAGGAAAATAACCGTCAAACCAGGGCTATGGGAGTCTGTGCTGCAGTACATTTACTTACACTTTGAACTCAGAAAGGAAAACTCAAAGGAGACATGTTTTTCGCCTACTCTCTATGCTTTGACATTGGTCATCACCGTCCCCTGTCTCAGTGGTGAGTCAGCAGGTTCAACTGTGCTGTAAGGGATCCTATAGATATGAAATATAGACCCTGACCGGTTCTGACAACACCTCTGCCTGCTTGGCACGTATCAGTCCAGTTACCTGGCATGGTGTTCAGTTGCCAGGTAATACCATTAGTTGGTTTTATCAAGGTTTCAATAAGTTGCTTGATTAATTGAGTTGAACTCTTATGCTATGTTTGTTGGTGGAGGGATACTTCAGTGTGCATGTAAAAAATGTGGGTCCTTTTATGTGAGAAGTATCGCTCACCCTTGGCTAATGAAATGGTGACACACGTTGAACGGTTTTATGGAGCAGCAATGTCAGCACTGATCACTGCATTTTTTCAGTGTGATTCATATGCGTTTCTGTTGGCCTTTCTCTGTTCATTTTGTCCCACTTGATTTGGGAAATCTGTTCAGGGTCACTTCTGATCAGCAAAGGGCTCTTCTCAAGAGATATGCTTATATGGCATCACAGAAAATAATAAACAGAGGGAAAGAGAGAAAGAAACAGCCTCTGGTTTGTGTTAAAAAAAAGAGATTCAGAATGTTATTGTGTTGTGATATACCAAGGTCTTCAGATTGTCCATGAGGCTTTCAGTTTTACTGATGGTGTTTTGTAGTAGCACTGTGTATATTCCCTTCATAGATAGAGCTGTGTTGAAATGGTTTTTGGAAGGTGACACACATACACACACGCACAGTGTACATCCTACCTACTAGCAGCTCAACCTTTGTATTTGTATGAACAGTATTCCTGTCTATTGATTTGTTCTCTCTAGCCAAAGGAGTGTAAAAGGTGGACGCAGCTAACAGTGATTACTGATTAGGCCTGGCTCAGATCCCATCACAGCTCCATGTACCTTTTCCCTGTCACTTTCTGCTCTCTGCTGCATCCTTTCATTCTGTCAGTTCCTCTCCTCCGCTGCATCCTTTCATTCTGTCAGTTCCTCTCCTCTGCTGCATCCTTTCATTCTGTCAGTTCCTCTCCTCCGCTGCATCCTTTCATTCTGTCAGTTCCTCTCCTCCGCTGCATCCTTTCATTCTGTCAGTTCCTCTCCTCTGCTGCATCCTTTCATTCTGTCAGTTCCTCTCCTCCGCTGCATCCTTTCATTCTGTCAGTTCCTCTCCTCCGCTGCATCCTTTCATTCTGTCAGTTCCTCTCCTCTGCTGCATCCTTTCATTCTGTCAGTTCCTCTCCTCCGCTGCATCCTTTCATTCTGTCAGTTCCTCTCCTCCGCTGCATCCTTTCATTCTGTCAGTTCCTCTCCTCTGCTGCATCCTTTCATTCTGTCAGTTCCTCTCCTCCGCTGCATCCTTTCATTCTGTCAGTTCCTCTCCTCCGCTGCATCCTTTCATTCTGTCAGTTCCTCTCCTCCGCTGCATCCTTTCATTCTGTCAGTTCCTCTCCTCCGCTGCATCCTTTCATTCTGTCAGTTCCTCTCCTCCGCTGCATCCTTTCATTCTGTCAGTTCCTCTCCTCCGCTGCATCCTTTCATTGCTGCCCATCGGCCAGCCAGCAGACTGGACAGAAGGTCAGAGCGTCTAGTGCTGCCAAAACTCTGAGGATTTTTTGCCCCCCTCTTTCTTTTATAGCGTTCCCTTTCCTCAGAAGTGCAGATTCTGGACCTCCTAATGAGCGTGTGTCACTCCCAGATACCATCTGTTCCTCAGTGCTCGCTGTGTGTATCAAATAAATATAGAACATGTGAAATCTTTCAAATGAGACGGATTAATCAAAGTCCCGAGATTCAAAGTCCCCCCCCCCCCACACACACACACACACAAACACACACACACACTGGTTGCACCACACACGCACTGGTTGAATCAACGTTGTTTCCACGGCATTTCAATGAAATTGCATTAAACCAATGTCGACTAGAGGTTGAATTGACATCTGTGCCCAGTGGGACCCGTGTTGTTCAGACTCTGACATGCTGTCTATTGATATATGCTGGCAACACTCTACAGTACACCATGTACTAGAGCCAGGACCATAGCTAGATATGAGAACACCGAGGTTCGGACCTCGCTCGTTAAAATAAATAAAATAATTTGGAACTCAGTCGCGGTCTCAATTTACTAATGAGAGTTAGAATAGAATAGTAGAATACACATGGTGCAATTTCCAAACTTGGTTGTGCATCAGCAGTTTTCCTCTTGTTGTATGTAACTCACTGAAAGTCATTACATTTACCAATGTCTTTTTATTGTTTGTATTTTATTTTGTAAATTAGTGCTATCTAATATGTACTAAGCCGTGACCAGGGGCCATGACCTCCAGGTGACCCCATTGATTTTGTTAGTCATTCGCACTCAGATATCAAATTAACATGGCATATACAGAGAAGTCAAACGTTTGGACACACATAATCATACAAGGCTTTTTCAATATTTTTGCTATGTTTAACATTGTAGAAAAGTAGTGAATAAATCATGTAGAAACAAATAAAGTGTTAAGAAAATCTAAATATATTTTAGATTTTAGATTCTTCAAAGTAGCCACCCTTTGCCTTGATGACAGATTTGCACACTCTTGGCATTTTCTCAACCAGCTTCATCATGAATGCTTTCCCAACAGTCTTGAAGGAGTACCCACATATGCTGAGCACTTGTTGACAGCTTTTCAATCACTCTGCGGTCCAACTCATCTGAAACCATCTCAACTGGGTTGAGGTCAGGTGATTGTTGAGGCCAGGTCATCTGATAGAGTACTCCACTTCTTATTGGTCAAACAGCCCTTACACAGCCTGGAGATGTGTTTTGGGTCATTGTCATGTTGAAAAACAAATGTAAGTCCCACTAAGCGAAAAACAGATGGGATGGAGTATCGCTACAGAATGTTGTGGTATCCATGCTGGTTAAGTTTGCCTTGAATTCTAAGTAAATCACTGACAGTGTCGCCAGCAAAGCATCACCACACCATCATACATCCTCCTCCATGCTTCACGGTGGGAATCACACATGCAAAGATCATTCGTTCAACAACTCTGCATCTAACACACGACGGTTGGAACCAAAAATCTCAAATTTGGACTCATCAGACCAAAGGACAGATTTTTATGGGTCTAATGCCATTGCTTGTGTTTCTTGGCCCAAGGAAATCTCTTCTTATTATTGGTGTGCTTTAGTAGTGGATTCTTTGCAGCAATTTGACCATGGTGGCCTGATTCAAGCTGTGTCCTCCGAACAGTTGATGTTGAGATGTGTCTGTTACCTGAACTCTGTGAAGCATTTATTTGGGCTGCAATCTGAGGTGTATTTGACACTAATGTCTGTATCCTCTGCAGCAGATGTAACTCTGGGTCTTCCTTTCCTGTGGTTGGTCATCATTAGAGCAAGTATCGTCATAGTGCTTGATGGGTTTTGCTGCACTTGAAGAAACTTTCAAAGTTCTTTAAATGTCTCAAAGTAATAATGGACTGTTGTTTCTCAATGTATTTTACCAAATAGGGCGATCTTCTGTATACCACCCTACCTTGTCACAACACAACTGATTGGTTCAAACGCATTACGATGGAAAGAAATTCCACAAATGAACATTTAACTTGGCACACCTACAGTTAAAGTCGGAAGTTTACATACACTTAGGTTGGAGTCATTAATACTAGTTCTTAAACAACTCCACAAAAGTCTTGTTAGCAAACTATAGTTTTGGCAAGTCTGTTAGTACATCTACTTTGTGCATGACACAAGTAATTTCTCCAACAATTGTTTATAGACAGATGATTTCACTTATAATTCATTGTATCACAATTCCAGTGGGTTAGAAGTTTACATACACTAAGTTGACTGTACCTTTAAACAGCTTGGAAAATTCCAGAAAATTATGTCATGGCTTTAGAAGCTTCTGATAGGCTAATTGACATCATTTGGGTCAATTTGAGGTGTACCTGTGTATTTATTTCAAGGCCTACCTTCAAACTCAGTGCCTCTTTGCCTCTTTGCTTGACATCATGGGATAATCAAAAGAAATCAGCCAAGACCTCAGAAAGAGAAATGTAGACCTCCACAAGTCTGGTTCATCCTTGGGAGCAATTTCTAAATGCCTGAAGTGACCACTGTACAAACAATAGTGCGCAATCATAAACACCATGGGAACACGCAGCCGTGATACCGATCAGGAAGGAGACGCATTCTGTCTCCTAGAGATGAATGTACTTTGGTGCAAGAAATGCAAATCAATCCCAGAACAACAGCAAAGGACCTTGTGAAGATGCTGGAGGAAACAGGTACAAAAGTATCTATATCCACAGTAAAACGAGTCCTGTATTGACACAACCTGAAAGGCCACTCAGCAAGGAAGAAGCCACTGCTCAGAAAAACGCCATAAAAAAGCCAGACTACAGTTTGCAACTGCACATGGGGACAAAGAGTGTTCTTTCTGGAGAAATGTCCTCTGGTCTGATTAAATAAAAGATAGAACTGTTTGGCCATAATGACCATCGTTATGTTTGGAGGGAAAAGGGGGATGCTTGCAAGCCGAAGAACTCCATCCCAACCGTGAAGCACGGGGGTGGCAGTATCATGTTGTGGGGGTGCTTTGCTGCATGAGGAACTGGTGCACTTCACAAAATAGATGGCTTCATAAGGAGGAAAATTATGTGGATATATTGAAACAACATCTCAAGACATTAGTCAGGAAGTTAAAGATTGGTAGCAAATGGGTCTTCCAAATACACAATGACCCCAAGCATACTTCCAAAGTTTTGGCTAAATGGCTTAAGGACAACAAAGTCAAGGTATTGGAATGGCCATCCCAAAGCCCTGACCTCAATCCTGTAGATCATTTGTCGGCAGAACTGAACAAGCGTGTGCTAGCACGGAGGCCTACAAACCTGACTCATTTACACTAGCTCTATAAGGAGGAATGGGACAAAATTCACTCAACTTATTGTGGGAAGCTTGTGGATGGCTACCCGAAACGTTTGACCCAAGTTAAATAATTTAAAGGCAATGCTTCCAAATACTAATTGAGTGTATGTAAACTTCTCACCCACTGGGAATGTGATGAAAGAAATCAAAGCTGACATAAATTAGTCTCCCAGCGCGTCCAGTGCGCCTCGCCTGTTCAGCGCAACCAGAGCTTTTCTCCTCTCCTGCACTGTTGGAGTCTCCCGCCTGTTCAGCTCAGCCAGAGCCTTTCTCCTCTCCTGCACTGCCGGAGTCTCCTGTCTGCCCAGCGCCGCCAGTCGGCCCAGCGTCACCAGTCTGCCAGGATCCGCCAGAAGTGCCAGTCTGCCAGGATCCGCCAGAAGTGCCAGTCTGCCAAGATCTTCTAGATCGGCCAGACAACCTGAATCATCCAGGTCCGCCAGCCAGCCAGGATTTACCGGAGCCTACTACCTGCCTGAGCTTCCTTTCAGTACTAGGCTTCCTCTCTGTACTGGGCTCCCTCTCAGTACTGGGCTTCCCCTCAGTACTGGGCTGCTTCGGTCCCGGGCTGCCCCTCTGTCCCGAGCTGCCCTGCTGTCCTGAGTTGCCCCTCTATCCTGAGTTGCCCCTCTATCCTGAGTTGCCCCTCTATCCTGAGCTGCCCCTCTGTCCCAAGCTGCCCCTCTGTCCCGAGCTGCCCCTCTGTCCCGAGCTGCCCCTCTGTCCCGAGCTGCCCCTCGGTCCCGAGCTGCCCCTCAGTTATGTGGGGATCAGGGTGAGGACTATTAGGCCATGGTCGGCGGAGAAGGTGGATTATCCTAGGACGCGAAGGGGAGGAACTAGGACATTTATGGAGTGGGGTCCACGTCCCGAGCCAGAACCGCCACCATGGACAGACGCCCACCCGGACCCTCCCTATGCTCTTGAGGTGCGTCCCGGAGTCCGCACCTTAGGGGGGGTGGTTCTGTCACGCCTTGGTCATTGTATCTTGTGTTTTGTTAATTGTTTGGGCAGGCCAGGGTGTGACATGGGTTTATATGTTGTATTTTGTATTGGGGTTTGTATTAATTGGGAGTGTGTATTATTAGGGGTGTGTCTAGTTAGGCTTGGCTGCCTGAGGCGATTCCTAATTGGAGTCAGCTGATTCTCGTTGTCTCAGATTGGGAACCGTATTTAGGCAGCATGAGTGCGCGTTGTAATTCGTGGGTGATTGTACCTGTCTTTGTGTTAGTCACCAGATAGGCTGTATTAGTTTCACTCGTTTGTTGTTTTCGTGTTTTCAGTTATTTCATGTACCGCTATTTTCTTCATTAAAACTCATGAGTAACCTACACGCTGCATTTCGGTCTGACTCTCTTCAAACAGCAGACGAACAACATTACAGTCTCTACTATTATTCTGACATTTCACATTCTTAAAATAATTTGGTGATCCTAACTGACCTAAAACAGGGAATCTTTACTGGGATTAAATGCCAGGAATTGTGTGTCACGACTTTCACCGAAGTCGGTCCCTCTCCTTGTTCGGGTGGTGTTCGGCGTTCGAAGTCACCAACCTTCTAGTCATCATTGATCCATTTTTCATTTTCTATTGGTTTTGTCTTGTCTTCCTACACACCTGGTTCCAATCCCATTCATTACATGTTGTGTATTTAACCCACTGTTTCCCCTCATGTCCTTGTCAGAGATTGCTTGTTGTATGTAGGTGTGTTTTTTTTGTTCTGGTGTGTGACAGGTTTTGCACCATATTATGATATTTTTGTATACTTTTGTTTTCAGAGGTTTTTTGAATGTTTTTTAAACAGCTCTATTTTTATCAACTTCATTCTGCTGCTCCTAACTTCTCTGCCACCAGCACGCACCGTATTACATTGTGAAAAACGGAGTTTAAATGTATTTGGCTAAGGTGTATGTAAACTTCTGACTTCAAAGGTATGAATTGAAAAGCACTCCAGGTCACTACCTCATGAAGCTGGTTGAGAGAATGTAAAGAGTGTGCAAAGCTGTCATCAAGTCAAAGGGTGGGTAGTTTGAAAAATCTCAATTATAAAATATATTTTGATTTTTTTTAAAACTTTTTTGGGTTACTAAATGATTGCATATGTGTTATTTCATAGTTGTGATGTCTTCACTATTATTCTAGAGTGTAGAGAATTGTAATTTTAAATATGAGTAGGTGTGTCCAAACTTTTGACAGGTACCGTAAGTCATGGCAAAATGTTTAGCATTGTAGAAAATGTGCTTTTAAAACAGCAAAAAAATCTCCCCACACCAGGGCAAAATGTGTAGAATTGTAGGACATTTGATGTTAAACTGCAAAACAAAAAACAGTTATGTAAATGCAAACGTTATTTGTTTAGCTTCTGTTAATAAAATGCTTTTTTCTGCAAGCAGATCCCTCGCTACATGTTAAATTCCAGTTTTTCAATCCGGTGCTTAATTAGTTGTATAGCTAATAAACTATGTGTTTGTAGATCAGCTGAAGTGAATCAAGCTACAGCATCCAATGTGATAATGGCTGGGTTCATGTTTGCTTGTTTTTGCTGTTGTCTAAATAACATTCTAGAGTTTTTAAATTGCATAGATGTGCAGTACAAAAGCTTCAACTTCCTTGAACATGTATTGGATTCCCCCAACTTTCTTAAAATGGCTTGGATCACCACAGTCTGTGTATGTGGGAGAATAAATCAAGTGCACTGTCATCATCTCTTAGAAACAAGAAATTAGCATCACAGTGACAATGCGCTCCTAGTAACACAAAACCGTGGACATTTTGTTGAAATTTTACCCTCTCTAATTACGAGCCATATTGAATCTAAGTAACAAGGCTGTGGGTCCATGTCCCTCCAGACGAACAGAGTGGGGGTTCTCAGTTTTCACCAGTGTTATTCCAATCAAATCATGCTCTGTCACAACCCATGAGCATCCTCCCACTGCCTAACGACAAGTGACAGGTGGGAGCTCAGCTTGGTTAGAGAACACTGGGAGGATGTTTTACATTGATTACCTTGGTGACACACCAACAACAGGAGGCATACTTTGAGACTATAATCAAAACACCATTGATAAGGAACATAGATTTGATATGACCCATTCTCAAAGTTTTCTACATTGTAAACGGGGTGGTTGGAAAACTCATCTCATCCACTACCAATGTGCAATCTCCACCAGGGTGACAATGCCACAGCAGCCATTTGGTATAAAGAAGCTAACAACACAACAGCTATCACAGTGAAGAAGATAGGAATGTATCATGCCTGCAATAAGATTCCTGACAGACACTTCTGTAAGACAAAGTTATTTCTCTGTAGATGGCTTCATGATTGTTAGAGGCTATACTATATTGATGAGATCGCGGGTGGATAGACTATAAATGGCACACATGCCTGGAGTCATCAAGGCAGAGTGATTAAAGCTGAAAGTGGTTTGAGTACTCACAGCCAGGATGTGCCAGCAACAAGCTCTCACAGTCTCACTGCAGAATTAGTGATTCAACAACATTCTCTAAACGTAAAATTTGGAAGTTGCTCCAAGCATCAAATTTCAAAGAGTTTTTGTTGCCCCTTCTGCTCTTTATTGTTCCATTTATTAAGTTAATGCTTCAGTTTACGCACTAATTCTGAATGGATCATGTAAATGTTAAGATTTGGGATAAGGCTAAAACTCCATAAATGGTATCGAAACATGCAATGTTATGATCCAGAGACATGGGATTTCGTCCATCTGACACCACCGTCCACAACACCCAACACGCATAACCCTAGCCTACGTGATGGTAATAGAACTCACTGTTGTCCCTAGTAGCTGGTTTAAATGGCATTTCTCAATGTCCTCAGAACATGGATAGACATCCAATTTCGATGTCAATCTTGAACGAAATGGCTGGTGCCAGACCGCTGCAGTTCAGACTCCCACAAGCAATGTATGTGTGTTTAGGCCCATGGCCCGCGTGTTATTTTGGCTCTCAATGCCAACAGGGTTGCAATGATTCAGACTTCGGTGGACACCTTAGCTGGGGTTTTCCCCTGAGCTGTTCTGAGTGCAGTGGAGTCTCAGACAAGAGGGAGAGCAGCCTGCCTTGCCCTGCCGGGCTGTTTTTATATCGGTGGAAAAAACAGATTTATCCATTGGCTAAAGCTCTCCTTGTAGTTAAGCTTTTGGTCTGGTTTTAAATGGCCCTCGTATAAATCACTTCTATACCTAATTTCTTGTGATTTGTCACAAATATGTGCAATTGAAAATGATAATGTCAACATTATGAGCAGTCCACTTTCTTGTTTTGCTGTTCCTTATCAAGCATGATGACCTTCTGTATACACGATAGAGAGAAAAAGCAATTTCAGCTCAATGTTTGCTTGATATAGTGGGCTCTTATTTCCATCTAGCTCCTGTGCAAATCTTTAGAAAATCTTTTGACCACTCCTTTCGACCAATAGATGGGTTATAAACAAAACCAACTTGTGCGCATCAATTGGGCAAAACAGGCATGAGTCAAAACACCTCAAAACAAGCCATGGTATCAATAACAAGATACAACTAGCTGAAACAATCTACCTCTGATTGCCCACCTGGCAGCTTCTTATCATTGTTTCAAGCTAACTGACGGTTCAGAATCACAACACTGCACAGCTTCTGGCCACATCAATGTGGTGCATCATACATTTTTAAAAAAACTTATTTTATTTCACCTTTATTTAATTAACAAGATAGGCCAGTTGAGAATACGTTCTCATTTACAACTGCGACCTGGCCAAGATAAAGCAAAGCAGTGCAACAAAAACAACAACACAGAGTTACAAATGGGATGAACAAAAGTACAGTCAATAACACAATAGAAAAAT